>NC_134531.1:185877937-186185664 GCF_050624435.1 Tenrec ecaudatus | reverse complement strand
CTGCTCACCTTGTATTTAGTAGTCCTAAGCTTAGCCCACAGCACCACCAGGGCTGATTAAACAAACAATGATGGTTAGTAATTTTCTTGTGGACATAACAGGTCATGAAAATTATATTATCAACATGGAGTAAAATGGATCTTTCATGTACTTTCTGTGACATTTAAAATGTGTATTGATTAAAAATGGGGAAAATGTATATTGATTATGTGCCCCAATTTAAAATTAGTTCAACCCTTTCTGATTAACAGCCAGCATTTGTTAAAAAACAATAGTCTTTTATTATTGTTACTGTTTTAACCTTTAGATTGGATGAGATGGTGTACTTAGTTTTAGGAAAGGGAGCTTCAAAAAGTTCATGGAAAGATTCCAATTTCTTTTAATTCCATTTTTTCCAGGAATTGTTTGAAACTCCCAGGTACGTGCAAGTAATTGAGTGAGTGTATGTAGTGAAAGTTTCTAGATTAGTTGGATTACTTAGAATTTGGTTAATTTTTGCGAGAGAATGAAGGAAATGGCTTAATTCACGATAAGGTTTGTATGATCATTATTTTGGGCTCATTTGTGGTATCATCCCTAGCATAGCTTGCTTAGAATTCCATTTTTGTGTTTCAAAACTACTTGAGCATTTTTTAAATGCCTAATTTTAGCCAAGACAGGCATATATCATACAGGTTATGAAAGATCATTTAACCGTTCTCTCCACACTTTCATGTCTTAGCTAAGATTTTCAGTTGCTTTGACAGTTTTAGACAGCATATTCTGTATGATTCTCTACTTCACGATAATGACATTGTGATGCTGGCACTGGCACTGAAGACCTCTACAGGAGGCTTTAGTCCACAGCATTTAGTCCCTTCGATTTTACTTAAAACATAACATATACACAATGTGTGTGTGAGAGAAAGATAATTAGTTGAATTTAGCTAACCAACTTTTTTCACTTTGTGCACATCTTGCAAGAGTATGTAGTTACGTACCAAGAGGATCTCTGTTTATAGGTGCATCATTCATTCTTTATACAGGCTATTCCAAGAGGACTGATTTTGGGGGACCACAAATTTCCAGGTTTTCATGAGAGTAAGACTGCTGGACAGTCTGTTTTTTGTTTTTTTAAGACTTCATTTCAGATAGTCTTAGGAACATCATGGAGTCCTTTCAGATATCCATTTATAGCCTCCTTACAGACACCTACTCAATGAGTAAGAGTGGTTTTGGATTAATAATAGCTATCATTTATCCAGTATTTATTATATAACAAGTAGTATGCTAAGTGATTGTTATTTCATTTAGTTCTCAAAAACTTTTTAAGGTGAATAAATACCTATTTTATACAAGAAGAAAATTGAGGGTCCTCAAAGTTCAATAACTTATGTTCAGCTTCTGGGAGAAAGTTGCGACTTTCTACTCCTATAAAGAGTTACAAGTCTCAGAAGCTTTGTCCTAGACACGGGTCCTCAAGCTTTTTAAACAGGGGGCCAGTTCACTGTCCCACAGACCCGTTGGAGGGCCAGACTATAGTTTAAAAATAAAACTATGAACAAATTCCTATGCACACTGCACATCTTATTTTGAAATAAAAAACCAAGCGGGGCAAAAACACCCGGCAGGAGGGACAAATGTCCTCGGTGGACCGCATGTGGCCCACGGGCCGTAGTTTGAGGACGCTGTCCTAAAGGTTGCTGTGAGTTGGAATTGACTCCTCGGCAGGCCATTTGGTTTGGTTTGGATGTTCAGCTTCATGTAATTTATGAATGGGAGCTAGAATTTGAACCCATGAGTATAATAAATGCTAGTTTCTTTGTGCCCACTCCCTCATGTTAATTTTTTTAATCCATAGAGTAGCTAATCCTTTATTGATGAAGAGAAAATATGTATAACCAGTAAGTCATATATATTAAAACTAAAATTTGCTTTCTCAACTATGAATAGAACATAAGCTTAAAGGTTATTTCCTCTGTTTATAATCTGGTGAATGGGCTTCTTAGCAGTGAGATGATTTTATAAAAAGGTGACAAAAGTTAATTCATAAACTTCAGCTTCTTTTAAGAGATGATGGTTATATTTAAGTGTTTTGCAATCAAAAGCATTGAGCACGTGCAATATGCTCAATGTTGTATCACTTGCTTTGATTGAAAACCAAAATCCTATTTCTTGAGTATCTAAAAATCTTTTAAGGAAATTAATATAATATTCACAATGGAAAAAATCTTAAAATATATAGGTAGGTGGATTGGTAGTACAGGCATTGTGAGTTAGGTATTGGGCTACTGGCCGTAAGGTTGGTGGTTCAAACTCAGTAGCTACTGCATGGGAGAAGGATGCAACTGTCTGCTCCTGTAAAGATTTACAGGGAGGGAGGGCTGGGGAGGGGGAAAAATGAGCTGATAGAAGGGCTCAAGTAGAAAAAAAATGTATTGAAAATGATGAAGGTAACATGTACAAATGTGCTTGACACAATGGATAGATGTATGGATTATGATAAGAGCTGTATAAGAGCCCCCAATAAAATGATTTTTAAAAATTCACAGTCTCATAAACCCTAGATAGGGTTACTAAAAGTCAGTGTAAGCCACTTTTTAAAAGGCATGTTTTTCAGGGCCTGGTATAACATGCCAGGTGGAAGAGTAGGCTGGAGTTAAGGTTTGAAGCTGGTTGTAAATGACACATGAAGGAGTTGGGTAATGGTTAATAAGGTGGTTGCAATGTTTGAAGCAGTGTGTCAGGAAATGTTGGAAAGATTGGACAGGTAGTGAGTAGGATGCTACTATGGACTCTTGAGGAAGTCTCATGATTTGATGAAAAGAGAAACTGACTATACTGTGTATTCAGTAAAGATGTAAATAAGTTGTTGGTCTTATAAAATTCTATCATGCAATTCTCAGCTTAATTTCTATCACCAAATTCATGTTTTCCAACTACTGTTTATTCCTTTTTGTTAACAACTTTTGCATTACATTCACCAGTAATTATTAATGCATCTTGATTGCATGTTTGATCAGTTTTTGACTGCAGTGGTTGGTAAAGTTTTTAATTTCTTCATCACTAACTTAATGTGGTTAGTCCCTGAATTTGAATAATTGTTGTATTGATTGGATTTCCTCAAAGGTAGATAAATATAATGGTAGCCTAGACAGCAGTGTGTACTTCATGATGGATTTAGCAAGACCCTTTTTCTGACAGTGAATGCCATGACATTCTTCTTGATTGTGTTATTCCCAGTATCAGATGTTCTGATTCAAAATGGCCAACATCTGCCCATTTCAGCTCACTAATGCTAGGATATCAGTCTTCATGCTTGCCACTTCATTTTGGCCACTTCCAATTTTCCTAAATTCATAGTGCACACATTTCAAGTTCAGACCCTTAGAAGATTTTTGCAGGTGTTTCTCCTTACCTGGAGTTATGCCCCATCAACAAATAAAGATCTTGAAGGTTGTATTCCCATTGTCTTTCTGGGCTAACATCACCATGGTTGACTCCCCTCTAAGAAATCATCTCTTTCGCAGTCACATTTTGAGTGCTCACCACTTACCAGTTCGTTGTGCTGTGGTGGCTTGTGTGCTGCTGGCAGCTATGTCACTGGTGTTTCAAATGCCAGCAGGGCCACCACCCAAAGGGAACAGGGTTCAGTGGAGCTTCCAGACTGAGAACAGACAACAAAGAAGGACTCAGTTCCACACTTCAGAAGAAGAAATCACTGAGAAACTTATACCTAGCTTCCAAGTATTGTCAGATAGTGAAAGCGTAAACAAAGGAAGCAGAACATTGTTGACAATATGCTGGGGGATGGGCCTCCCAGGTTCTAGAGCACTGAAAATGTGAGTGAAGAGGTTTAAACAATTGGAGATTAAAAAAGTGGAGATAACATTTTAATGTTGCGCAGAAGGTTAGATATGAAATTCTTAGATGGTTAGGGTACAACACAGGTGTACCCTAATGAATGGGTCAACATTAAATTGTTTCAAGAGATAGCGTATGATCAAGAACCCACTGTATTGAAGAACTTTGAGCTGCACTGAAGGCCTTAGAGAAAAACAAGGCTCAAGAAATTAGTGGATGTAGACACACATGGGGGCTACATCTGACCTCCCTCTGTTTCCAAGGCAGATTACCATAAGGCTGGAGTCAGACCTGCTTCCACCTTCCATCCCTTTGCAACCCTATTCTGATACCAACTGACCCTCACATGAAACTCTACTTTTATGGCTGGATTTGATAATTCATTGTAGTGGACACACTCAAAAACCACTCACTGCAATCAGTCAGTGCTGACTTAGAGCGACCCCCTGTGCGTTTCTGAGTAGAAAGCCCAGTCTTTCTCCCAAAGAGCTGCTGGTGGTTTAGAACTGCTTACCATGGAAATTGCAGACCAACTTTAACCCCATACACCACCAGGGTTTCACTAGTGGCCACAAGAGCTCACAAATATTCTCACGAGTAGAGGGTTTACTAGGGAAGTTAACATATGAGAAATGCTCAGTATGCAGGTCTCTCTCAGGGGTCTCAGCCACTGGGCCTAGCCTCTGCCCTACTTGGCTGGTATTACAAAGCACTTTTAGGGCTGCTAATAGATGCCAAAAGGGGGTGTCAATGAGCTATGAGCTTAACCTGAAGGCACTCAGCTCCAGCTCTATGTCTCTTTCCCCTTCCTCCCCTCGCCCCCATCCAATTAAGTGCCCAGAAGTACCCTACTTTACAAGCCAGCGTCTGCCCACAGCATGCAGCTTTACTTGCTATCTAGACTGGGAAGCCCACTGTTCCATCTTATGCTTTGACTCTTGGTTCTGCTGCACCTTTAGCACTCCTCATGTCATAGCTGTATATTGGATTAAAGAGGTTCAATGTACAGGGATACCAAGGTCCAAAAGACATGCTCTTTGGCTGGTGGTACAACCTCTTCCCTGCTTCTGAGAGGGCTTATTTTATACCCAGCAGATGACAAGCATATTTAACAACAGAATCACATAATCCAGTCACTGCCTACTTATTCAAATCCATCAGAAAAACAATGGTCTTTTGGTAAGAGGTGGGCTAGACTAATCATTATCAATAATGATCACTGTGTTACAGTGGAATAACAGTAGAAAAGTTGCCACAAACCGAAGAAGCACTAGAAGCACTTGTTTATGCAAAAAAAAAAAAATTTTTTTCAAAGACAACTAACTACCTGCCAACGGAATGGAAGAGATCCGTATTTATGCCCATTCCAAAGAACGGTGATTGAAGAGCTGTGGAAATTATCAAACAGTTATAGTAATATCCCATGCAAGTGAAATTTTGCTGGCAAGAATTTAAAAAATAGTTGTATTACATTCACAGAGAACTACCAGAAATTCAAGCCGTATTCAGACAAGTATGGAATGAAGGCTATGTTCATTGCTGATGTTCGGTGGATCTTTGCTGAAAGTAGAGACTACTATTGTCTTCTCTTGATTATGCAAATTGAACTGGGTGAACCATAACAAATTGGATCACATTGAGAAGAATGTGAATTCCAGAACACTTCATTGTGCTCATTCAGAACTTGTATGAATAGGCAATCATTTGAACAGAACAGGGAAATGTATGGCTTAAAAAATCAGGAAAGATATATATCAAGGTTGAATCCTTTAATGATACTTACTCAATTTGTGTGGTGAGTATTAATCTAAGAAATCAGATTATATGAAGAAGAATGTGACACTAGTATTGGAGGAATGTTTATTAATAACCTGGGATATGCAAATTACACTACCTTGCTTGCTGAAAATTGAGTATTTGAAGTGCTTTCTGATGAAAGACTGCTGCTTGTATGGATTGCAACTCTATGTAAAGAAAACCAAAATAGACAACACCACGGTAAATAAAGGTAAGTCTGAAGTTGCCAAGAATTGTGTTTTATTTGGATCCATTGTCAATGCTCATGGAAGCATCTGTCAACTCAAATTTGCTATAGACAAGTTTGCTGCACAAGATCTCCTTAAAGTGTTGAAGAGCACGGATGTCATTTTGAGGAAGATGCGCCTGACTCATGCCATAGTATTTTCGATTGCATTATATGCCTGTGAAGGTTGGACAGTGAATAAGGAAGAATTGATTCATTTGAATTGTGATTTTGGCAAAGAATATTGCCAAAACAAACATATATCTTGGAAGAAGTACATCCAGACATGCAGAATGCACTGTAGAATTGAGGATGCCGGGACTTCATCTCCCAGACTTTGGACATTTTCGTAGGAGAGACTAGTCCCTGAAGAAAGATATCATGGTTGGTAAAGTAGGTGGTCAGCATAAAAGGAGTAGACCCTCAAGGAGATGGATTGACACAGTGGCAACAATGGGCTCAGATATAAAAATTGTGAGGATGGCACGAGGTAGTCAATGTTTTAATTCTTTTGTGCATAGGGTCACTGTGCGTTGGAAACAAAAGCACCTAATAACAGTGTATAGGAACCCCAATGGCAGAGTGGTTATGCCTTAGGTTCCTAACTGCAAGGTCAGCAGTTCGAAAGCACCAGCCATTCTGTAGGAGATAGATAAGGCTTTCTACTCCTATAAAGAATTACTGTCTTGGAAACTCACAGGGGTTGTTCTGCCCTGTCCTACAGCATTGCTATGAGTCAGCATTGATAGCATTGAGTTTGATTTTTGATTTTTTGTTTTGTTTTTAACAACCAGTGCCCTGATGGTATAGTGTATTACATGTAGGACTGCTAACCACAGGTCAATAGTTTGAAACCGCCAGTGTACTCTGTGGGAGAAAGATGAGACTTTCTACTCATAAAGAGTTAGAATCTCAGAAACCCATGGAGGCAGTTCTGCTCTGCCCTATAAGTTTCTATGAGTTGAAATCAACTTGATGGCGGTGAATTTGAGTTTTGATTTGGTTTTAGCAACAGCAGTAGCAAATGCTTAGAAGTACACATGAATTTTACCATCTGAAGATATGAAATGACTGCTATATGTAAGTAAGAAGAGGAAAGGACCAAGAATTTAGTCCTGAGAGCTTTTTGCAAAAGGATAAATTACCCCATAAACCAGGGCCTGACACACAGTAGGTGACCAGTCCTCTGAATTTAGTTGTATTGATGAGAAACAGAAATAAAGATTTCTACCTATAAAACTTCCAGATTTGAGTGTATGTATTTGAACAGGCCATTTCAGAAAATAATTAGGTATTTCTTAACTTTCATTCTACATTTGTTGTTTAAATAGCTCAGTAATTTGGTGCTGAGGTTAAATCCCCCTCTGTTTTCAGTCTTTTATCAAATCAAGTGGTTGAAAAACTTCCCCAATCAAAAGAATCTTGGAATTTGTATTGGAGAAAGACAATTTACAAGAAAATCCTGGCTATGGAAAATGAGGCATTTTTCATCTCTGACTTTCTTAGGCACTGATGATTAGCACACAACAATATGGGCAGATTGTTTAATCCATTCGAGATGATAGGGATTTCTATTCCTCTGACTTTTGATAGCCCTAGTTAGTGCGTAGCAGCTTTCTTCCTCTTGGACAGACTTTGATAGATTTTATTTGTAAAGCTATGCAATTTTTTTTTACTGCAAAGCCTTGGCAGTATCTTGTTAGTAGTAATATGCCCAGGCGAGTCTTCTAATGAGAATGGTTATTCAATGGCCATCAGTAGTAATGATCAACTTTTGTCTTTAAATAACTGAATTCATTTTACATTTCTAGTGGCTTTAGGACAAACATTCTTTTCCTGTAATACAGTCTTAGGTTGATTTAGGTTAAGCAACGTGATCATATTGAGCCTGGTGATAAATTGCTGACCTTGTGATTCTCTCATTTTTTCCTTACTGCAGACCACCTGAATGGTTTATCTTCCTTTGGAGGACCAGTGTACTTGATTCTTCCGCCGTCTATCCCTACCCAGTTTTCTGCTTCTACTTAGGGACTTCCAGCAAGCTCCTCATGATTCACTGGTAGTTCAAAGACCATAGGTTGAAAACTTTACTAATGTGTATGTACTTAAAGGTGCATATATGTTGGCCAAGAACAAGCAGCATGTATTCATCTTGCATCAGCTACTTTTAAATGCAGTCAGCAAAAATCACATTTTTTTAATATATCCAAATATTGAACTGAGGTCAAATATTGCTCACTGTACATTGGATGCTTTGTTGCCATATTTTTACATACTTGCAATAAAAAGTATCCATTTTAGCTTTTTTCAGAAATGTATCCATTTTAGCTTTTTTCATTTGAAGTATCCATTTTAGCTTTTTTCATTTGAAGATAGATGTCTTGAGAAGAAAAAAAATTCCATATGAAAGTCACTTTATATGAATTTTAGCTAGGTGTCTTGTTGATAGACATTTGCTCCAGATATGACTAAATGAATTATACCTGCTCCTCACTTATTACCTATTTCATCTGACAGTTTGCATTTCCGACAGTGGGGTGGGGGCAGGGAAGCTTTCAGGCTATTTTGTGCATTAAGGAGGCAGTGGACTTGGTTGAGAAATGTCCCCTCCTTTAAGAAGGTCCCCAGGCAGCTTCTCAAAAGCTTGGGCCCTACTGTCCCACACCCTCTCCTCCCTCCTGCTGGCTCAACTGGTAGGGCTGTGCTGGCCTCCACACACAGGCAGCACTGAGCCAACAAGCGTTTGCTTGTTATGCTTTTCCAGCTCCTCTGCAGCCAGAGACTCTTCCAACTCAAAATTCCTGTTGAATAGGAAGAAAGCAAAGGGAGAGCAGGTTTGGGATGGTGAGTGAAGGACTTGCAAGCTTCGGAATAGAACCCTGGAGGCAGCCCTGGGAGATCTCAGACCCAGCTGAGGAGCCAGCAAAAGTGATCTCAGTGACAGAGTGCATCAGTAGATCTTAGCTGTTATTTAGTGTTTTTAACTTTCTAAAAAAAAAAAAAAAAGACAAATGGATGGGCTGAAAATAAACAAAATCCTCCATTTTTGCATAATGTCAATTTTTACATAGAAACTTGCTCCTTGGAACCTCACTATATGGATAAATGAGTAGGTTTAATGACTTTCAGCCATTTCTGATTGAGTTCTTAATTTCAAAGGAAAGCACAGATTGTTTTTGCATTTATTATATTTAATTGGATGCTAGGTATAAAGAGGTTCAGACTACTGCTTTGCATCCAGATACTTTCCATGCCTGTAGACCTTGTGACAAGAGTATTTTAGAAGTGAGCAGTGTAACAAATGATCCAGTTCATTTCACATTGAATCTGCTTTATGATAAACTATCATCTTCAACTCAAGACCAATGCTATATTTCTCAGATGAGTTAGATGCTTCTTCCTGAAACTTTAAAAATAGCCAGCCCCCGTTGTCTCTAACCCGCCAGCACTTGAATCTAGTTCTAATTAAAGATATAAATAAGACCTGCTTATGATGACAAAAGGAGTGATGGTGTAGTGGTTAAGCATTAGCTACTAAGTGAAATGGCTGGTCAGACCCACTCATCACTTTGGAACATGTGGCATTCTGCACCACTGTCTAGATTTACAGCCTTACAAGTCCTGTGGGCAGTTCCACTCTGACCCACAGGGTCCCTGTGAGTCAGTAGTGACTTGATGGCTATGGGTTTGGGGTTTGTGATGTTAGTTTACTTGTAGGTTTTGATGGAGGGTCCCTGTACGTTAAATAAAAATCTAAAACTAAGCTCATTTCATTGCATTGTTTCTAGTTCATAGTTAACCTTTAAAGGGTTTTTAAGACTAAATTGTTTATTACGGAAGAAATGGCCTCATCTTTCTCCTGAGGAGCGGCTGGTGGGTTTGAACCTCTGACCTTATAGTTAACACCCTAACTAAGGGACTCCATATACAAGGTAAATAGGTGAAGTTTTAGTTTCTGGGTTCACAGACAAGGTGGCATTAAAAGCTTGAAAGAAAAGGGGGCTAGAGTTCATTAAATGAATAAAAGACTGTTCTGGAAAATGAAATTGTACAAAGATGTGAAAAAGCATGACATGGGGACATTGCAAGAAGCGTAGGGCAGGGACAGAGATAGTTAAACTTTATAAAGTATGAAGGGACTTCAAAATTTTCACAGAAAATTTTGTTTATCTTGCAATATCCTATGAACTATTTGAAGCCCCCCTCATACCAGAGAGCCCCGGTGACACAATAGATTAAGCATTCAGCTGCTAAATGAGAAGTCATCCATTTGGACCCACCAGCCCTTTCTGCAGGAGAAAAGCAAGGCAGCCTGTATGATGGCCACTATGGTCACTAAGAGTTGGAACTTGGTGATAACAATGGCTTGGTTTTGTGTTTGGCATTGCCATTATCAATAGACCAAGATAATTTTTGTAGTTGACACTAGTTAAGTTGGTCTTTAAAATTTTTCTGGTGGGGGGTGTTTTTAACTAACTAGTTACCATGTGTGATAGTTAAGGTTTATTGCGCCAGCCTGGCTGATAAACACATGTGGGAATAATTGAAGGGTGGAGAGAGATGACTCAGTGAGCCTCACCTTTTTTGTTCTCTGGTCTCTTGTTCTCTGATGGTCAGACCAGTGTGCGGCTGCCTTAGCTAGCTCTCTGCCTGAGCTGGCAAGGCTCACTTCCTGCTAGACATCCCCGAGGAGAAGCCACATGGACCTATGCTGGGTGCTGGAGCAGCCTTGTGGAGACCCTTCCAGCACTAAGATGCTTACATGCTCACTGATTCGGCTTTCCTCCTGCAGTCAGCGTCATTGCATATGTTTTGTGAGATTGAGGACTTTGAGACTGGTGTCAGACATATGGGCTAATGTTGAACTTAAGAGTTTGGACAGCACTGGGTTGGGATGCTTTCCCAATGTACCCTTTATATAAAACTCTCTTGTAAACATCTGAGTTTCTGTGAATTTATTTCTCTAGTCTATCTAGACTAACATGGTGTAATACTGAATTCTGAAAGATTATTTTAATACACAATTCCTATGTTACAATGACTAAAGAATACTTAATCTTTTATCATTCTGATGTATTGCCAGAAAAGCATATGATTTAACTTTCTTACCCATTTACGTATTTGTCTTACTTCAGTCTGTAGCTCTTAATTAGCTCTCCGTTTTCTGGCACATGGTGAGAGTTTGGATGAGTTCTGTAGATCTGTGTTAGTCCCTGTTCAAACGACAGTTTTAAACATAGTGAAAAGTTGCTAGGCTAGTACAACAAAATGTTTGAATAGTTAATATTTGCGTTTTATGTTTGTTTTATGTTTTTTTTCTTTTTTTACATTTTATTAGGGGCTCATACAACACTTATCACAATCCACACATATACATACATCAATTATATAAAGCACATCCGCACATTCTTTGCCCTAATCACTCAAAGCATTTGCTCTCCACTTAAGCCCTCTGCATCAGGTCCTCTTTTTTTTTCCCCCCTCCCTCCCCGCTTCCCTCTCCCTCGCGATGTTGTACTGATGAAGAACACAGCTTTCCCCCAGATCCGGGATGCTTCCTCCCCCCAACTACCATGATCCAAATTCTACCTTGCCAGGCTGGATAGGGCAGAGATTGTACACTGGTGCATATGGGGGCTGGAGGCACAGGGAATCCAGGGTGGACGATACCTTCAGGACCAGGGGTGTGAGGGGCGAGGCTGGGAGAGTGGAGGATGAGTGGGTTGGAAAGGGGGAACTGATTAAAAGGATCCACATGTGGCCACCTCCCTGGGAGAGGGACGGCAGAGAAGAGGGGGAAGGGAGACTCTGGATAGGGCAAGATATGACAAAATAACAATCTGTGTTTTATGTTTTTATGTGTATTTTTGCCTAACTGTTTGAAGTGAATGTAGACATCTGGGCACAACGTACATCCCTTAAAATAAAGTTGTTCACCTCCGATAACATTTCACACCTAAGAAGATTTATAGTGTTTTCTGAGATCTAGTCCATAATCAGCTTCTCACTTGTTCCCAAATTGTCTTTTGTAGCCCCTTGTTCTCAAAATAGAATCTAGTCAATATTTACACATTGGAACAAGACACATTTGTCATGTCATTGTCCTTGGCTGCTGGGGAAATTGACCCCATGTGTATTACCAAGTGGTACCGCCCCATGAGGTATCTTGGCTTTAATCTTTTTCTGTTTTCCTTCATGTTATTTATTTTGCTGTTTTTGAGAATATGCTTGGCAAGACGACACCAATTCAACAGTTTCTGTATGTACCATTGAGTGCTTTCCGTATAGTCTTTGAGTTACACAGTTACTCCCAGCCTTCTTTTCTGTGTTGCTCCTCCTCTGTTAACATAAACTCATTGCCTCCTAAGTTCCTGTGTAATGTTTCATGTTGCTGTTGTTCATTTAATTCCATGTAGGATTCTTAAAAGAGCTTAATGCTCAAGGCAGGCACTTTTAGTTAAGCTAAACTATTGTAAGAGAACTTAGAGGATACTTTTGTTTTAAAGTTTCAAGATTATTTCACAGCAATAGTTTCAGGAGTTCACCCAGGAAATCTGAGTCTCTGATAATTGGAAATTCTTTTCTGTAGTTTCCCATGTTGGTCAAAATTATTTTGTAGAACATTGAACATGTTATTAGGTCATGAAAATGGCCCTTAGCCTATATCCTATGAAGATTATGGCAGTATATAAGCAATACTCTATCTCTGTCTGCCATTGTAAATATGTCTGTCAAACAACTTTTGCCAATTCACATTTAAGTGAAGTCATACAATATTTATCCTTTTGTGCTTGCCTTAAGCATAACATCTACTCTGTGCACATTAGCCTGTGTTGTCTAATCTTTGTGGAAGCTGCCCAGCCTTTTCTCCTGTGAGGTCATTAGTGGATTCAAACTAGATGAGGCTCTTCTTCCTTTCCCCATGACATTGACTCTAACGAGTTTTGTAAAATGTCCTTCCTTCTCGATTTGTTTTATTGTTTGCTTGTGATGTCGTTTAGTGTCCCGCGTTTCCTGTAAACTGGAATAAGGGTTTGTTGTTGTTTGTAAGTTTATCATGGTTGTCTTAATGATCCTAGTGACATTGTGGGTTGCAAGCAGAACTGCTAAGCAGAACTGACTCAAAAGCAATGAGTTTAGTTTTATTTAGTTTTATGATACTTGTAATATATTCTCAGACTGTAAACTACATTGAACTTGGGAGAGAGTCTTAGCTTTTGTTCTTTCATAGTGCTGTAGGCTCAGTTAATATTTGCATAGAATATGTCTCTGACTTTATAAAGGCTAGGAGGGAAGTAAAATTCCCTCTTACATCATGTCTCTGATGTAATAAGAACTGGGAGTGAGGACCTTTGAGCTGTGTCCTACCTCTTCCTCACTTTATATGTGACCTTAAATACATTGCTTTGACTTTCCAGCTTCTTATAAAATGAACATGTTGAATGGATCAGTAGATTGACACTTTTTAAGCAGTTGAATCTTCTTTTTAAATGCATCTTATAAGGTGGCTCCATAGCTCAGGGGTTAGAGCACTGGTCTTGTAAATGCATCTTATATTCAACCTCAGTATGTCAGCCTTAGGACTTTATTTCCTTTTTATTTCAGCTTCGTTGTACTGACACAAAGATGCACGCTTTTTAAAAACCGTTGAATCCTTTTTTAGATGCCTCTTATATTGGACACCAACATAACAGCCTCAGCGTTTAATTTCCTTTTGTTTCATTTTGACTGTATTGGTGAAGAGAGTCATGATTCACTAAAAATAAAAATAAATGATTTAAAGTCTCAAAGCTCTGTAGGTGATTTTTTTCCCCCAAAGATGAAGCACCAGCACTATCAACGGTGCCTATAAATTTAAACAATAACACCTGTCAGGCAGTGTTAGGACTTATATTTTCACTGAGTATTGTTCAATTACTATGTGATGATGAAAACATGCTGAGCAAATGCATTTGAGCTAGCTATGACATTTAATCTCAAGAGCCAGTGTGTTATGTGGATTACTATGCTCACTGGTATAGTTTTACATGAGTAGGTGTGTATGTGCTTACAGTAACAAAGGGCATCAGGCAGAGAAGCAGCCTTCCCAATCATTGACATTTACAAGTAGTTCCTCACGTTTCATACATGCGTCAAAATAGCAAGAGCAGCTTCATTCCAATGTCCTCACAAGAAATGAGACCCTACAGCCCAAGCCATTTCCTGGTGGTCTTTGTATCTGAAATGTAATATCTGCCATGTGATGTTTTTTATTGTGGTTCTTGAAATCCTTTTTTAAAAATGTATTTTGCAAAGTAATTTTTTATCATGATTGAGAAACACCATAGCAAGTGTTTATTTTGTTCCCTAGGGTTCTTTGTAACCCAGTTTTTAAAAATCATGTGACCAGATCCTAGGAAAAACTCTTTACTTAACACACATCACTTCAATACATTTTTCTCCACTTTGCAGGAAGGTGTACTATGTTGGGCATTGTTTGAAATGCTTGGAGTTGGTAGAACTACTTAAAAGGGTACCATGAAGTTGGCTCATCCTTACAGGGATCCCATGGACAACAGAACAAAAGACTGCCCAGACTTGTGCCGTCTTCACAATCCCTGATGTGCTTGAGCCCATTGTAGCCACTATGCCTGTTTGTTCATTCATCTTGCAGAGAGCCTTTCTTTTTGAGTCTTGGTGATGTGGGCTACACATTGAGCTGCTAACCACAAAGTCTGCAGCTCACAACCACCAGCTGCTCGGAAGGAGAAAGAGAAGGTTTTTCAGTCCTGTAAAACTTTACAGTCTCAGAAACCCACAGGGGCTCTTGTACTCTGTCCTATAGGGTCACTATGAGTTGGAATCAAGTTGAGGCAATGGTTTTTTGTGAGTTTTCCAGGGGCTAGACTTACGGTTCTCAACCTGTGGGTTGTAACCCCTTTGGGGGCCAAATAACCCTTTCACAAGGTTCGCTTGTTTCATAACAGTAGCAACATTACAGTTATGAAGTAGCAACAAAAATAATTTTATAGTTGGGAGAGTCACCAGAACATGAGAAACTGTATTAAAGGGTGACGGCATTAGAGAGGTTGAGAACCACTGAGCTAGACCCTTCTAAAGAGCATTCTGGCTTGTACTGAAAAGATAGTTCTATATTAAGTTTGTGCAATTTAGAGGAATAAATTGCTACCCAGATAACTTCAATGCTCAGAAAACTATTTAAAAGCAAATAAAAGAAAGCTAAAACATGGAAAAAGAAAGAATCGGTGAAATAGTGACTTGTGCATAGACCACTAACTACAAGCTTGTTACAGATTTTGGGAAGTTGTTGATTTGTCCACCTCCATCACCTTTATCACCACTTTCCTACTCCTGCAAATTGATTTGCGTTTGCCAGGAATTTGGGGAAGAGTTAGTTCAGTGCGCTATCCATTGTGCCACAGAGCCCAGCTCATTTGCCAAGAATTTTAAGAGTATCTGGTGGTCTTTCTCTTCCATGAGAACTCTTGACTTTATAATTCTGTTTATAAAACTCTTTCATTGTTTAAAATGTGAACTTTATCTCTGAGGCTATTCCATCTGACTTGCCTTCACTTTTCTGTGTCTTTTGGACACAGACTATTCCAGCATTAAGTAAATGACTCGTGGTTGTAGGTGCTATTAAGTCCCAAATCCAAAGTTCAGACCTCTGTCTGGAGGATCTAATTCATTCACAGGGCTGTGGAAGCTGGTGAGATCAGGGCAGCCGATAAGCCACCACCCAAGGAAAACCATACGCAGGGTCCAGAGCCAGAAGTGACAAAACGTCCAAAAATCAAAGCAGATCTAATTGTTTCTGCATTTGCTCAGTCTGAAAGGGGAGAAGGAGGTCACCCAAAATTGGTTTGGATAGAGGTATGTGTGGCTTTTGCCTTCGGCAAACTACACCCCCAAGAATATGTGACTAATAAGGTGCTGATGATTTTCAGGTACCCTCCTACTCAGGGACCCTATGTATCACAAGATGAAACACTGCCAGCCCTGCACCATTCTCACAATTGTTGTTGCAGCCCCTGTGTCAGACCATCTCATTGAGGGCCTTCATCTTTTTTGCTGCCTTTCTTCTTCACTGTGTATAATGTCCCTTTCCAGGGACTGTTCTCCGGAGTGAAGAATGTGCAGGTGTGCAGGAGACAAAGTCTAGGAGCATTCTGGCTATACTTCTTCCAAGACAGATTTGTCTGTTCTTTGGCAGTCCATGGTACTTCGGGATTCTATGCTAGCACCATAATTCTGACTCAAAGTGACCATGTAGGACAGGCTAGAACTGCCCCTCTGGGACCAGCACCATAATCCAAATACATCAATTTTTCACTTATTCCAGTATTATTCCAGAGTTCTTTATTATTGGTAAGGTGAAGACTCATAGTACTTTTTACCTTAATCCTGTTCATTAGCATAACTCCCTCATTTGGAGGGAATTATTTATTATGCTAATATATTACCCATGGCAAAGAGGCTAGAATTTCCAGCATATCACAAAAGTGGCTATGGCCACAAGGGCCATATTAAGTAATTGAGCATATCATAGGTCCGCTTTGAGTTATTTTTTTTAATATGGTGTGATGTAGGGGCCCAAGTTCAGTCTTAGGCATACAGCTATCCCATTGTTCCAGCACTATTTTCTGAAAAGACTATTTCCCCATTGAGTGGTTTTGGCACTTTTGTCAACAATCAGTTGAATGCTAGCATGAATATAAACATTTACTTCTACACTCTCAGTCATATCTGTATGTCTGTTCTTGTGCCAGTACCACACTTTTGATTATGAATTTAGTACATTTTAAATGCTTTATAGCAAGTTTTATTCTTGCTTTAGCTATTCTGGATTGCTTGCATTTCCATATGAATTTTAGGATGATATTTCTATTTCTGGGGTATCTAGGATTCTGATACAGATTGCATTGAATCTGTAGATCAATTTGAGAAATGTTGCCAAGTTATTTCAAGTAACATGAAATCTTCACTCCTCTTGGGTCTTTTATTTTCTTCAATGACATTTTGTAGTTTTCAGTGTACAAGTTTAATATGTTCATTAAATTTATTCTAATGTATTTTATTCTTTTAGTAGTGGCTGAGAATACACACAGCAGACATTAATTCAATGGTTTCTACTTGTACAAGTCAATGACATTGATTACAGTCCACAAGTTATGTAACCGTTCTGTTTTCTGATTTTTTTTCTTCTTCATTAACATAAACTCACTGCCCCCCCCCAAGGGTTTCTATCAAATACTTCTGCCGTTGTCATTTTGTTCCTATGTAATTAGTTCTTAAAAGCTTATAAAGCTCAAGGCAGACTCTTTTTTTACTATGTAAAGGTAGACTGTTTGGTTTTAAGAAAATTCTATTCTTTTTGGTGTTACTATAAAGTGGAATTGCTTATTTGGTTTTATATTTTGATTTTGCCGTGCTAGTATATGGAAAAGGAGCCCTGGTGGCACAGTGGATTAGATGTGCTTCAAACTGCAAGGTCAGTGGTTCAAACCTGCTCCTGTAAAGAACTTCAGTTTTGAAAACCCTATAAGAATGGTAGTTCTTGAACTCTAGGATTGCTGTGAGTTGGAATTGATTCATTGGCAGTGACTTTGTTTTTCCCTGACTAGAACTTCTACCACAGCATTAAATAGAGATGATGGATTTGTAAGTTCTTTTTAAAGGAGTTCATCAGTGAAGCCACCTGACCCCGGACTTTTTGTTATGATTTATTTTAAAATTACTAATTCTCTCTATCAGATTTCCTATTTCCTCATTGGTCATTTAGTAGTGTGTTAATTTCCAAAGGAACCTAGATAGCTCAGTGGTTTAAACACTTGGTTGCTCACCAAAGGCTTGAGCAAACGCAACAGGTACTTCCAGGGAGAAAGATGAGCTTTCTGCTTCCATAAAAGAGTTCAGCCTTGGGACCTCCGTGAGGCAGTTCTGCTCTGTCCTGTGACATCACTAAGACTCAAAAATCAACTTAGTGGCAGCAGGGATTTTTTGTTTAATTTCCACATATTTATGGTTTTCCTGTTTTATCCGGCGCTTGTTCTAATTTCATTTCATTGTATTTCTAGAGCATGCTTTGTATGGTCTCCGTCCTTTTACATCAATTGAATCTTGTATTATGTACTAAACATATGGTGTGTCCTAGAGAATGTTTCCTATGCACTTGAGAGAAATGCATTTTCTGCTGTTGTTGGATGAGTACTCTATACTCATAGACTCATAAGAAGCCTCTTAGGTCTAGTTGACTTATAGTATTTTTAAGTTGTTTATTTCTTTTTGATTTTCAGTCTAATCTATTCATTACAGAAAATGGGATGTTGAGGTCTTTATTGTTGACTTTTTATTTCTCTCTTCAAATCTGCCAATTTTTATGTCAAAATTTGATAGTTACGTAATATTTATATTTAAAGTTGTATTGAATCCCTGATGAATTGAGCCCTTCCCTTCTTTGTCTTACAGTAATAAGTCCAAAAGTTAATTTTGTCTGATAACAGTATAGGTATTTCAAATCTCTTTTTATTGCTGCTTGCTTATGTGGCATATCTTTTTCTACCCATTTACTTTCTATTCTCATGTCTTTGATTATAAAATGTAGGTCTTACAGATAGCATGTTATACTTTTTGGTAGGGATTGGCCTCTATTTTGCTAGTCTCTACCCTTTGATTAGAATGTTTCCTATTTATATTTTATGTAATTATTAGTAAGGTAAGATTTACGTATGTTTTGCTGTTAGGTTTTATTTATTTTTGAGGGGGGTATATTTCTTTCACTCCTTTATTGCCTTATTTATTTATTATTTTTTTAGTACTTATTTTCTAGTGTACCATTTCGGTTCGTTTCCTATTTCTTTTATGGTTCGTTTTTTAGCCATTTTCTTAGTGTTTGCCCTGAGGGATTATAAATTATTGATTTTATTTTTTAATTAAAAATGATTAATTTTTAACAGTCGAGTTTGAATTGATGCCATCTTGGTTTCAGTCGTATATGTAAACTTTGTGCCTTTCTAGCTCTGCTCATCTCCCTTTTGTGCTATTATTGTCATGCGAATTGCATCTTAAGATTAAGATTTGTGTGCCCCCCATCAAAGAACAAAAGATCATATCATGTGTGCTCACCTTCCCAACATGATCGCTGAAGACAAATGGGTGCATAAGCAAAAGTGGTTAACAAAGCTGATGGTGCCCGGCTAGCAAAAGATAGAGTGTCTGGGGGTCTTAAAGGCTTGAAGGTAAACAAGTGGCCATTTAGTTGAGAAGCAACAAAGTCCATATGGAAGAAGTGTACCAGGCTGTGTGATCACGAGGTGTCTAAGGGATGAGTTATCAGGCATCAAAGAATAAAAAATCAAATCATTGTGAATGAGGGGGAGTGCAGATTGGGGACCCAAGACCCATCTGTAGGCATCTGGACATCCCCTTTCAGAAGGGTCTCGGGGAGGAGACGAGCCAGTCAGGATGCAGTATAGCAACCATGAAACATACAACTTTCCTCTAGTTCAGGGGTCCTCGAACTTATTAAACAGGGGGGGGGGACAGTTCACTGTCCCTCAGCCCCTTGGAGGGCCGGACTATAGTTAAAAAAAAGAAGAAGCTATGAACAAATTCCTATGCACACTGTATATATCTTATTTTGAAGTAAAAAAACAAATCGGGCAAAAATACCCAGTGGGCCGGATAAATGTCCTTGCGGGCCGCATTTGGCCCACGGGCCATAGTTTGAGGACACCTGCTCTAGTTTCTAAATGCTTCCTTCCCTCCTCCCTCCTCCCCCATCACCTATCATGATCCCAATTTTACCTTACAAATCTGGCCAGACCAGAGGATGTACACTGGTTCAGATAGGAACTGGAAACACAGGGAATCCAGGACAGATAATCCTTTCAGGACCAGTGCTGAGAATGGTGGTACTGGGAGGATGGAGGGAGGGTGAGATGGAAAGGGGGAACTGATTACAGGAATCTACATATAACCTCTTCCCTGGGGGATGGACAACAGAAAAGTGGGTGAAGGGAATGGGTAAGATATGACAAAATAATAATTTATAAATTATCAAGGATTCAGGCGGGAGGAGGGAGTGGGGAGGGAGGGGAAAAATGAACTGATACCAAGGGCTCAAGCAGAAAGCAAGTGTTTTGAGAATGATGATGGCAACAAATTTACAAATGTGCTTGACACAATGGATTTATGTATGGATGGTGATAAGATTTGTATGAGACCTCATTAAAATGATTTTTAAAATTACCCATCAACACAGTATATAATTACTGTTTTATGCAATTGTTTAAGTCAAGTAAGAAAAAAAATTATAGCCAAATTTTGAAGAACATCCTGTAGCATTTCCAATAGGGAAGGGCTGCCCCCAACAAATTTTCTCAGGTTTTACATATCTGGAAATGCCTTCATTTCTCCTTCACTTTTAGATTAGGTATATATTTTTAATTATTTTTTTAATCTTGGGGAGTAGAATTTGGATTGACAATCTTTTCATCACTTCGAATCTGTCATCTCACTAGTTTTTGCTCTTTATGGTTTCTTTTTTTTTTTTTTTACATTTTATTAGGGGCTCATACAACTCATCACAATCCATACATATACATACATCAATTGTATAAAGCACATCCGTACATTCTTTGCCCTAATGATTTTCAAAGCATTTGCTCTTCACTTAAGCCCTTTGCATCAAGTCCTCTTTTTTTCCCTCCCTCCCTGCTCCCCTCTCCCTCTTTATGGTTTCTAATGAGAAAATGACCATTAATTTTCTTGAGGATCCCTTGTATGCCATGAATTACTTTTCTCTTGTCACTTTCAATATCCTATCTTGGTCTTTTCAACAGTTTGATTATGTCCTTATGGTTAAGGATGCCTTTGAGTTTATCCTACTTGGAATTTGTTGAGCTTGCATGTTTTGATGAATATTTTCCATCAAATTTGAGAAAACTTCAATCATGATGTCTTCCAATATGCTTTCTGCCCCATCTTCTCTTTTCTTTCCTTCTGGGACTCCAGTTATGCATATATTGCTGCCTTTGTTCAGGTCTTATTGTCAAGTTCTTAGAGGCTTTGTTCATTTTTCTTCTTTCTTTTACATTTTTTAATTGTTTCTTATATTCAAGGTCTCGGTCATTTTGAGTCCAAGGTTCCTGGTTCTTTTGCTTACTCAAACAGGCTGTTGCACAGCGAGTTAGGCCCTGGTTTGATTGTATTCATATCAATTAATCCGTATCTCAGGGACTTTTAAAGCTATCTATGGATATCTCAATTAGAACTTTTTCCTCTTTAAGCTTTTTGGTTACCTGATTGTTTGCCTTCAAATGCTTTGCTACCTCAAGCGTGTGCAATATTTAACAATTGTTCATTGTTTTTTGTTTGTATGGATTTTTTCAAATACCTCTTGGGGGAAAAAAGGCTATTTACATTTGGAGATCTCTGAGGAGAAATTAAGCCTTCTGAATGGTAGTTTCAGAGACCATGCAGACAGGTGAAATAGTGAGAGTCATCTGAACATGAAGCTCTGAAAGCTGTAACCCCAGTCTGACTCCTACTGGGACTGTTCATATAGATGGTGGTTTTCCTTGTGATTGTATCATACCTGCTATTTCATGGCTGCCATCCAGCTGGTGAGAAGGGTGAAGAGACAAGGACAAGTTAAAATGCCGCAAGGCTATTCTTACCAAGATTCAGGCTTTTTTATTTAATGAGAAATAATAAATGTTCTCTTGATTATTGTTTGTCATTGATTATTTTCTGGAGTACTTTAAAAAGTAGCTTTTGCGTCAATATTCTCATTGCATTTATGGGAGAGATGGTTTTTCAAATCTTTCCTGATAATGTCATCCTTAATTGTTGTTTATAAAGAGATTAAATAATTTTAAAGCATTTTTCCTTTACATTTACCCACTTAGTTATGATTTTTGGTGCTCTGCATTCCTTCATATAGATTCATATTCCCATCTCTTACCATTTTTCTTCTGCCTGAAGGACTTCAGTGTTTCCTTTATTTCAGGTTAGGATGTGATGAATTGTTGCAGCTTGTTGCTTGTCTTTGCATCTGTATGCTTGAGGCATGCTGTTCTATTATTTACTTGTAGTCCATTGCCATGTTTTGCTCTCCATATTATTCTGACCTAATAAATTGAGTTGGGCAGGGTTTCCATCTCATTTGTCTTCTCAAAGTGATTTTAGAGAATTGGCATGATTTTTTTCCTGAAATGTTGACTCAGTAGTAAAACCATCTGGATCAGGAGTTCTCTTTTTTGGAGAGCTTTAAAACCAAATTTAGTATCTATAGTAAAAACAGAGCTAGTCAGAGATTGTCTTTTTCCCCCATCTCTATTATCCTTGGAACGTTTCCTGGGTCTATAGTGATGCTGACTGTTTCATTCCTGTCATGTCCATTTTTGTCTCCTCTTACTTTGGTCAGTCTGGATAGAGGTTTATAAACTTTATTGATGTTTTAAAAGAATCAGTACTTGGTTTCATAAATTTTTCTCTATTTTTCTATTTTCTGCTTTTTGAATGAATCTTGAGAAAACTTGCATTTCCTGCATTTTCAAGACTTTCACATTTTCTGCTAAGCAGTGATTTTTATCTATATCCCAAATTTTGATATATTTCTTTTCTTCGTCTATTTGGAGTACTTTCTAATTTCCTTTGGGATTTCCGGCGTGGTTCATTGAGCTGTGCATTAATTTGTAATTATTGGGAATCTTCCAGATATATTTATTAATTTCCATTTTTGGAATTAATAATAATAGTCACTGTTGTTGGTAGCTGCCATCAACGTGGTTTCTGACTCATAGTGACTTCATGTGCAATAGATTGAGACATTGATCTGTTCTGTACAGTCCTCCCAATTTTCTTATCTGTGAGCGCATTGTGCTGCCCCACCACTTTAGCAATCAAGATTTCCTTCTCCAGGGATGGGTGTCTCCTGACAACATGTAAAGTCTTGCCATCCTTGCTTGTATAATGGTCATAGAATATATTTTACGTGAACTCAGTTCTTTTTTTAATGCGTTTGTATGAGTTTAAGGCCTGCTTGTTCCTGAATGTGATCTGTCTTGGTCAGCGTTTTATGTACATTTATGATTGCAGTGTCTTATTGATGAATTCATTATTTTGTCATCATCTGCCTTTGGAGCTATTCCTTATTCTGATACTTTGTCTGATAATAATGCAGCCAGGTAAGCTCTCTTTTGATTGTTGCTGTTAAACTTAAAAACAGAATTCACAAGATAAACAAGTGGCCATTTAGTTCAGAAGCAACAAAGCCCACATGGAAGAAACACACCAGCCTGTGTGACCACGAGGTGTAGAAGGGACCAGGTATCAAGCATCAAGGAACAAAAAAAAAATCACATCATTGTAAATGTGTGAGTGCATAATGGAGACTCAAAGCCAATCGGTAATGGGTGAGTGCAGAGTGGAGACTCAAAGCTCATCGGTAGGGAACTTACTGAAGGGTTGGGGGGAGGAGATGAGCCAGTCAAGGTGCAGGGTAGCAACAAAGAAACATATAACTTTCCTCTAGTTCTTAAACACCCCCCCCCCATTATCATGATCCCAATTCTACCTTACAAATCTGGCTTGACCAGAGGATGTACATAGGCACAGATAGCAACTGGAAACAGGGAACCCAGGACAGATGACTCCTCCAGAACCAGTGATGAGAGTGGCGATGCCTGGAGGGTGGAGGGAATGTGGGATAGAAGGGGGAGTTGTCGGACAGTGTAACATGACAAAATAATAACAATTTATGAATTATGAAGGGTTCATGTAGGAGGTAGTGGGGAGGGAGGGGGAAAACGAGCAGCTGATATTAAGGGCTCAAGTGGAGGCAAATGTTTTGAGGATGAGGGCAACAAATGTACAAATGTGCTTGACAAAATGGATGTATGTATGGATAGTGATAAGAATTGTGTGAGCCCCCAATAAAATTATTTTTTTTAAAAGAACAAGCAGATCTGTCTTAGAAGAAGTTCAGCCAGGATGTTCTGTAGAAGCAAGGATTTGAGAGTTTGTTTCACATATTTTGGGCATGTTATCAGGTGAGACCAGTCCCTAGAGAAGAAGAACATGCTTGATGAAGTGAATGGGGCACCAAAAAAAGAGGAAAACCTTGGAGAAGATAGATTGGCACAGTGGTTGCAACAGTGGGCTCAATCATAAGCACACTTGTGAGGATGGTACAGGACCTGGCAGTGTTTCATTCTGTTGTACATGGCATGGGTGCACTATGAGTCCGAACTGCCTTAATAGAGCCTAACAACAACACCTGTTGGAATTGACTTGAAGGCCATGGGTTTCTTTTTTTTTCTTTCTCCTTTTCCTTTGTTGGGTATGTGAGATCAAATGGTCAACATTTACCCCAAAGCCAAGATGAGAAGGGGCAGGGATGCTAGATCAAAGGAACCCAAACAATAAAAAATAATGAGACTTTTGACACATGGGAAAATTATAATTATTGTCATAGATCAACTTGTATAACAATTGTTAAATAGGAGCTTAATGTGCTATGTGAACACATTTAAAACAATAAAGCCCTTTTAAATAACTAAAAAGAAACAACCAGAACTCACTGTCATCAAGGCAATTCTGACTCTTAGCGAGTCTATGGACAGAGTAGGACTGCCTTTGTGAGTTTCTGGGGCTGTAAGTCTTTAAGGGAGCAGTAAGCTTCATCTTTCTCACAGTTTTGGTAATGGGTCCAAACTAGTGGCCTGTTGTTAGTAGTCTAGGTGTGATCAAGTCCCTTTCCACTCACTGTTACCCTATGGACAACAGGGAGTAACACTGCTGGGTCCTGCACCATCTTCATAATTGGCTGTTTTGTTTGAACCCACTGTTTCTGACTCCATCACTGTGAGGGTCTGCCTCTTTTTTACCGATCATCTATTTTACCATGTATAATGTTCTCCTGGAGGGATTAGCACCGCGTATATTCGAGTATGTAATATGAAGTCTTGCCATCCTTACCTTAAAAATAAGCAACAAAATCTTATTATGAATTGTGTGTTAATCTGGGTACTTTAGAGAAACAAGTCCACAGAAACTCATGTATATGAGAGAGTTTTGTATAAAGGTTAAGTGCACATCAAGAAAACATCCCAACCCAGTGCTGCCCAAACCCACATGTACAACATTAACCCATGTGTCCGACACCAATAAAGTCCTCCTCCATCTCACAAAACACACTATGATGCCAACTGCAAGAGGAACGCCGAATCAGTGAATGTGTAATCATCTCAGCGATGGCAGGGATCTGGCTGCTCCAGCATCCAGGGCTGCATCTGGGTAGGTCCATGTGGCTTCTCCTTGGGGATGTCTTGCAGGAAGTGAGCCTTGCCAGCTGAATCAGGCTAAGGCAGCAGCACTCTGGTCCAATCATCACAAAGCAAGAGCCAAGAACTCGAAAGATGAGGCTAACAGAGCCATTTATCTCTCTGCACTTCAATTACTCCCACTTATGTTTATCAGCCAGGTTGGGTAAACTTTTATTGTGAATTAGGTGAAGGTTACAGAGCAGGTTAGTTTCAACAATTTTGCTGTATGTCATTAATTGCAATCGTCACAGTGTAATATCACTTATTTCACTTTCTTGTATTTTCTGTTTCTATTCCAATTTCTTTCCTAACTCTTCTTTCTGAACTTTGACCTTGGATAAATGTTGCCCTTTTGATCTAAAATGGTGGATTATTCTAAGGAGTATTTACCTTTTAAGTATTATTGTTTCTTCTATAGACCTGTGTATTGTTTTTCTAAAAATGGTGGAGGGGCTATGAGTTTATTTCTAGACCTCATCCTCACTTTTAAGCAGCATTCTGGCTGTACCTATTCCAAGGCAGCTTTGTTTATTCTCTGGTTTCCCATGGTATATTCAGTATTCTCTGTCAGCACCATAATTCAAATATATCAGTTCTCTCAGTTTGGTTTTCCTTACCCATTGTCCAACTTTTGAAAGTGCGGTGATTGGAAAGATCATGACTTGGGACAAATATGCGTTAGTCTTTAAAATGGTAACTTTGCTGTTTAACACTTGGAGATTTTTGGTTTGGTTTTTAAAAAACTTTTTTACAGCTTAGTGACTATGCTTTGGGTTGCAGTACACAAGGTTAGCAGTTTGAAACCACCTGCCACTCCTTGGGAGAAAGATGAGGCTTTCTACTCCTGTAAAGAGAATTAACTCGATGGCAGTGAGCTTGGGTTCTTTATTGGGAATTAAGTGAGATTTATAGAGAAAATCATTGTTTTACACCCCACAATTCATACACATTCTCATTTAGCTAATACATTGTATTCCCTTCAATCTACCATCACTTATCCCATTTCCTTTCTTTGTTTTATGTTTCTATTCCTTTTTTTCTGACCCGCTGAACTTTGTCCTTGGGGCAATAATGACTTTTAGATCTTAAAAGGTTGAGTTTTCCAAACACACAAGTGAGTTACGCTTCAGTAAGGACCATAGTCTTGGAGGCCATCCCACCAGCAAGCTTGGTCCCTTTATGATTTTGAATTCTGGTAGACTAGAGGGTTACATATGGGTTGCTAATCAAAAGGTCAGTAGTTCAAAACCACTAGCTGTTTTTCAGGACAAAAAATGCATCTTTGTACTCCTGTAAAAATACAGCCTTTTGGAAACCCTTAGCGGCAATTCTACTCTGCCCTATTGGGTCCCCTGGAGTCTGAATCGACTCGGCTCAGTGCCAGTGAGTTAGGTTTTGGCTATCTAGGACCTTCTAATGTGACCTGTTTCAGAGTAGTTGGTAGTGGAACCTGGACACCATCTAGTTCTGGTCTCAGGGTTGTGGAGACTGTTTGTGTAGTCCATTAGTTCATTGGGCGGATTTTTTTAAAAAAATTTTTTTAGAGTGAGTGAGAGAGTGAGTGAGTGAGTGAGTGAGAGTGAGTGAGTGAGTGAGAGAATGAGTGAGAGAGTGAGTTAGTGAGTAAGAGTGAGAGAGTGAGAGTGAGTGAGAGAGTGAGAGTTGAGTGAGTGAGTGAGTGAATGTGAGTGAGTGAGTGAGAGAATGAGTGAGTGAGAGAGTCAGAGAGTGAGTGAGAGTGAGTGAGTGAGAGTGAGTTAGTGAGAGAATGAGAGAGTAAGAGTGAGTGAGTCAGTGAGAGTGAGTTAGTGAGTGAGTGAGTGAGAGTGAGTTAGTGAGTAAGAGTGAGAGAGTAAGAGTGAGTGAGTGAGAGAATGAGTGAGTGAGAGAGTGAGTGAGAGAGTAAGTGAGTGAGAGAGTGAGTGAGTGAGTGAGTGAGTAAGAGAATGAGTGAGTGAGAGTGAGTTAGTGAGAGAATGAGAGAGTAAGAGTGAGTGAGAGTGAGTCAGTGAGTCGGTGAGAGAGTGAGTGAGTCAGTGTGAGAGAGAGAGAATGAGTTAGTGAGAGTGAGAGAGTGAGTTAGTGAGTAGTCAGTGAGTGAGTGAGAGTGAGTGAGTGAGTGAGTGAGTGAGTGAATGAGAGTGAGATAGTGAGTGAGAGAATGAGTGAGTGAGTGAGAGAGAGTGAGTGAGTGAGAGAGTAAGAGTGAGTGAGTGAGTCAGTGAGAGTGAGTTAGTGAGTGAGTGAGTTAGTGAGTAAGAGTGAGAGAGTAAGAGTGAGTGAGAGAATGAGTGAGTGAGTCAGTGAGAGAGTGAGTGAGTGAGTGAGAGAGTGAGTGAGAGAGTGAGAGTGAGTTAGTGAGAGAATGAGAGAGTGAGAGTGAGTCAGTGAGTCGGTGAGAGAGTGAGTGAGTGAGTCAGTGAGAGTGAATGAGTGAGAGAGTGAGAGTGAGTGAGAGTGAGTGAGTCAGTGAGTGAGAGAGTGAGTGAGTGAGTGAGTGAGAGAGTGAGTGAGAGTGAGTCAGTGAGAGAGTGAATGAGTGAGTGAGAGTGAGTTAGTGAGTGAGAGAGTGAGTTAGTGAGTGGGAGAGTGAGTGAATGAGTGAGTGAGAGTGAATGAGTGAGTGAGATAGTGAGTGAGAGAGTGAGTGAGTGAGTGAGAGTGAGGAGAGAATGAGTGAGAGTGAGTGAGATAGTGAGTGAGTGAGATAGTGAGTGAGAGAATGAGTGAGTGAGAGTCGGGCGGATTTTTTTTTACATGAGTCTTTTGATTTCCTTCATCTTAGATGACTGTGCACAAATTTTTAAGATCTCAATCGATACTAAAGTAGGATATAGAACATTGTCTTTGTGAACTATATTGTGCCAATTGACTTTGATCTCCCAAAGATCTATGATCCTGATTCCTTGAGTCCCAGTGACTTTGTTGTTCTCTCTGTGCTAATATATTTACAGAGGTTTCTTGTAGACATCCTATAATTGAGTTATTTTTAAAATGCAATTTCACAATCTATTTTATTTTTATTTATTCTTGGGGAAAAAAAACACTTTTTTTAAAAACTTAGATGGGAAGACAAATGCAATCACGGGGTCCTTACGGAATTTCCCATACTGCTCAAACACATAGAATTGCCAAGTCTTGCAGGTCTTGGTCTGTTATTTGTAGAAAAGTGCTTAACCAGGTAAGTGCTGGGAATTCCTGCACAATTTATTCCGACAATTCTAATGATGACCTGTGTTTTCAAAGCAACTGAAGTGAAGGAGTTAAGAGGAGAGGTGAACAGGTTGAGAACCTGGAAATTTGTTGGAAGTCTATAGATCTTGAAATCCATGTATAACGAAGAGCTAAAAACTCAAACCTACTGCTGTTGAGTTGATTCTAACATACTGGGCTGGGCTGCTCACTGCAGCCCTCCAAAGGACTGGACTGCCAGAGGATTCCCACCAACTGCTCCATAGAAGATGAGGCAGTGGTGGGACATGATTAATGGCAATGTAACAGAGCTTTTACTGAACCCAAGTGAAGGCTGAACATGATAGTGGGACAAGAGGAAAGTAAAAGGAAATGAACTAGGAGACAGGGCATTTATAGAGGTCTAAATACAGGCAGTACATATGTAAATATTTATATATGACAATAGGGAAATAAGTCTATGTACATAAATTTATAGGTTTAGTATTAAGATAGCAGGTGGACATTGGGCCTCTACTCAAGTACTCCCTCAATACAAGAACACTTTGTTCTAATAACCTGGCATTCCATGATGCTCACCTTCCTGACACAATCGCTGAAGACAAAATGGGTGCATCAGCAAATGTGAAGAAGGCTGCTCGTGCCTGGCTATCAAAAGATTTAGCATCTGGGGTCTTAAAGGTTTGAAGGTAAACGAACGGCCATCTAGCTGAGAAGCAGTTAAGTCCACATGGAAGAAGCACACCAGCCTGTGTGATCATGAGGTGTCAATGGGATCAGGTATCAGGCATCAAAGACCCAGAACAAAAAATCATATCATTGTGAGTGAGGGGGAGTGCAGAGTAGAAACCCAAAGCCCATCTGTAGACAGTTGGACAGTCCCCTACAGAAGGGTCGCAGGGAGGAGATGAGCCAGTCAGGGTGGAGTTACACCATTGAAACATACAACTTTCCTCTAGTTCTTTAATGCTTCCCCCCCCCCCCCCCCAGTATCATGATCCCAATTCTACCTTACAAATCTGGCTAGACTAGAGGATGTACACTGGTACAGATAAGAGCTGAAAACAGGGAATCTAGGACAGATAAACCCCTCAGGATTAATAATGATAGTTGCAATACTAGGAGGGGAACGAGGAGGTGGGGATCTACATATAACCCTCTTCCTGGGGGACAGACAACAGAAAAGTGGGTGATGGGAAGCATCGGTCAGTGTAAGACATGAAAAAATAATAATTTGTAAATTATCAAGGGCTCATGAGGAGGGGAGGGGGGAAAAGGGAAGGGCTAAAATGAGCTGATACCAAGGACTCCACGTAGAAAGAAAATGTTTTGAGAATGATGATGGTAGCAAATGTACTTTGCTTGACACGATGGATGGATGGATTGTGATAAGAGTTGTATGAGCCCCCAATAAAATGATTTTTTTTTAAAGATGAGTCAGACTGCTTCTGTAAGATAACCACCTGGTCTAGGAGGGTCAACTAGGATTTAGAATGGAGCAGCAGGTTTAGTCAAGGAGACCGTCAAGTGTTTCTTGCTGGAGGTATTAGGTGGGTCTGAATCTGAGGATCACACATGTGACACTAGAACTGACCTCTGTGGCCTTCTAGGCTGTAGCCTTCCTGATGGTTTAAGAAAGTAAAAGATTGAGGATGAAGAAAAAAGAGATAATAAGCAAATTAAGAACCAGAAATGGGCGAAGACAATGACTTTTCTATAAAGCTTACAGAGAAAAAGCCTTCCCCTAGAGTTGCATCCTGAATTCAGACTTTTAGCCTCCTAAACTATGTTAAAATCAATTTCTGTTTGCTAAAGCCACCTACTTGTATTTCTGCTCTGGCAGCACTAGATAACTAAGAAAGAATGAACCACCAGAAGAGTGGAGTGCTCTGACAGGTAATGAAAATGTTGGAGTAGTTTTTGGAATTGGGTAATGGGTAGAGGCTAGAAGAGTTTTAAAAGTGCCTAATAGTAAGAGCCTAAAGTGCCTTGAAGAGACTGTCGGTGGGCTTAAGGATGTCAAAGGCTCAGAAGGAAATGATAAGAGATAGAGCAAGTCTCTATCATCTTAGAGAATACATACGGTCATTATGGAAATTAAATATGCTTCTGGTACAGCTTGAAAGCAAAATGATGAACATGTGATTGAACAATAGAAGAGAGGTGCTTTTTAAGCAGTAGCAATAAACATCTGAATTATGTTCAAATGTTTGGTAGAAGGTAGAATGTGTAAATGATGCACTGGAAGATTTAGCTGAAGAGATTTCTAAGCCAGCTTTTAAAGGGGCTGCATGATTTCTCCTTGCAGCTTATAATGAAATTCGAGCGAAAAGAGATGGATTTAAAAGTGTGAAAAATGAAAACAAACTTAAAGATTCGGAAAATTCTATTACACCAACTTAAGGACCTATGTCCTAGAATGTTCACCAAAAATGTGGCTACACAATCTTTTGTTAAAGAGATTAAGCCCATGTCTAATGGATCTAACCAACTACCAGCAGAAGATCCATTTAACTTAACTTGAAAAGGACAGAGAAAGACTAAAAGACAAGAGCATCTACAGCCAGGAAACATTAGGGAAGCTACAGCTGTTTTCCGAGAAAGGAAAGGATTATCCCAGAAACAAGTTAGAGATCAGCAGGATGCTTAGAAGCAGCATAAGGAATAATGTCTTTTGGGTTTCAGAGGTGGAGCCAAGACCTTCTGAATCTTTTAGGCTGGAGTCATAGCTTCCTAAGTTTTATAGAATTTAATCTGCCATCTCAGTTCTGGAATGTTGTGTTACTGTTAAGTGTGTGCCAAGAGGATGAGGCCGTAGCAGAAAGCTGAGATGGTGAGACTGCCATGTCCACGGTGCAGAAGAACCTGACTTGCTGGCACCAAGAATGTGGGATCATCACTTAGATGGCCAAGGAGAACTGGGTCCCCAAAATCCAGGACGCAAGAGTTATCATTCTAGGGGGCCACAAGACAGAGCTGAAACCCAAGGCCAGGAGGACTTTACCAGTATCCAGAGTCTGGAGGGCACTACTTATAAAGTCTTAATGTTCTGTCTTACATTTCCAGGTTCTAATATACATTACAAATAGCTACACAGAACCCATGGGAAAAAAACTAATGGTTTATTAAGGAATTGAACAAGTTGTAATGCCAATGAGAATTACTCAGGATTGAGTGGTTTACCATGACATTTACAAAGCTCTGTCAAGTATGTTAAAGTGCCCAAAGGGCATACCACTTTGCTATAAGTCTCAACCCAAAGGCATTCAACTTAAGCACCAAGGACCAGCAAACCCAACTTCCTGAATTAGGTGCCCAGAGGTACCCTACTCTGGAAGCCAGCCTTGCAGACACTCAGCTTTACTTGCTCTGTGGGTTGGGAAGGACATCACTCTTTTTGATGCTCTGGCTCTGTTAGGTTTCTGGAGTGGGTTGTACCTCAGTTCTTTGCTTCACACACTGAAAGAATTCATACCAAAGCATGTTTTGTAATCCAAGTGAGTTCGTATGAAGGACCCAAAAAGTTCTAGGTGTTACAGTCTCAAAAGGGTACACACTATTTCTGGAAAGCATGCCAAGCCATCAGGAAGCCGAGCTAGGGTTCACAACTGGGCACGAAAAGCCCAGTTGTGGGAAAGAACACCCACAAGGGTGGAACTGGGGAACATAGGAACCAAGAGGTCAAGGGAGCTCGTGAGTAAGAGAGCAAGAGCCTAAGAGCCCAGGAGTGAGGGGGCCTGCCAGAGCGGTGTGTATTTGCCCTTCCCCTCTGACCTACCACAAGATCAGAACACAAGAGCGAAACTGGCTTTCCCACAGCTGGCTTTTAAGACCTCTGGCTGGGGATGCATGGATGAAGGTATTGGTTGACCCCATTGGCTAGTGACTGCCACCTGTGATGTTTCTAAGTTGGGTGTGCCCAAAGTATTGGTTTTACCTAGGCCTTTGGTGGGGGTCCTAGTCTGCACATGCTCAGCTTGGGTCTTCCCATGGGTGTCCAATGGCTGCCTGTTTTCTTTCCAACCCTTCTGTGGGGGCCTTTGCAGGCATGGGAGACAGTCCCACTTGTCCCTGGCCTAGATTTAACTACCTAACATTTCCCTAGTGAATGAGTATGAACTTAAATCTTTGGGGTACTGGGGGATGACATCTCTAGCTGCTTCTGGCTGTCAAGAGGGACACACCGTGGAACTTTTGGGTCCACACTCTTCCTACTCTGTTGGGAAGGGTTGCCCACTTAGGGGCCCGCAGTGGATGAGGTTGGGGTGATCCAGGCACCGGTGATCCTGAGGATGGTGATCCAGGCACTGGTGATCACACTTGGCTTAGTGTCATAAATAACCTGATAACTTTTGGAAGAAAAACTTAGGTAAGGCTGGGGCAAAGCTGTGAGATAGCAGTGTCCCTGGAAATGTGGGTTAGTCTCACACTGGAAGATCTGAAAAGAAATCTCAAGATGTGTGACAGGCAAAGGCGCAAGTTTACTTTAAACACAGGAATTGTGTGAAAGCATTTACTAGCTTAAAGACTGCTGTGGGTCTGAGGTAGGGTTTTCTGCGGTCTTGGGGTGTTGGTGAAACACCTTCTTAAGATGGCCCAGTGGTGCATAGGAGTACTTGTTTGTTTGATTTGTGTCTGAGGGGCCCGGTTGCAACGGCTTCCACAGTTTTACCCACGATTGGTGTAGCCAAGCATTTTACCCTGCAACTTTAATGGCAGGGAGGGTAGAGAGAATTACTGATTAGGGGCCCTTCCAGACTGGCTGAAGCTGGGAATTGGGGGACCTGCCCTTCCAGATTTTTATAAGAACTAGGTCTCCGGACGGGCACAAGGTGGGTAGCTTTTCCTCCCCTTGAGCCTGAGGAAGCCCATACCGATAAAATGCCTTCTGACATTGGGCTACTCTGGCATATTACTATATTACAGCTACCTCAAAAGCTATAGCTGACTCTGTTACAAGGAAAGGTTGTCCATATAAAACTTCATAGGGGCTTAAGCATGTAGGTTTATAATAGATAAAAATACAAATAAAGAGTAAGAAAGAAAAGGCCACCATCAATATTTTAAAAGCCATTGAAGAAATTTCTGTGGTGAAATAAGAGAAATACTTGTGCCTAGCAAATTCAGATTGGGTCAAGAAGGGAGGTCCACTGACCAAGTATATTATACCTTGGTTCGATCCACCACAATTATCAAGCTTACAACAATCTCTCTCTCATAGTAAAGTTGTGCGAGTCTCTCACCTGTAGCTAGAGGGGATCTGCCAGAGGCTTAATCTGACTAGATAGTCTGCAGATGGATTTTGGGCTCCCACTGCCCTCCATAGCTTTCTACAAAGTGGGTGTTGACAATTTAAGCTCTGATACTTTTCCCTTAAGCATATTTGGTTTTTGTCATCGCCATCTTTGGACCACACAAGTGCTTCTGTGGGGATTTAGTTGACAGAGGGCTTATTTTCTATACATCGGATGGCGCTACAGCTTGCAGTTACTCCCAGGTGAATCCTATGAGTGACTTCACCTTCCTTACTAGACCCAAGCAGAGAAAGGTCGTTTGGTTAGAAGAGCCATATTAAATAATTCACTGCCCCTGTATTGCCTAGATGGCTTCAGAGAATAGAGAATTTAATTGCTCTGCTGGGTTTTTTTTTTTTTTTTTTTTGCTGCCCTTTATTCCTTTTTCTCCTGGGACAGCTCTCCGTGTAAAAGGATGAAGACAGAAGAAAAAGTTACCCCACTTTCTTTGGAGTATACTGTATCCCATTTCTTGGTTCCTCTGGCTAGAAAAATGGGTTTTCTGAGTTTTACATACCTGCCCCACCACTATAGCTGGGAGAGTGAAAAGACAAAATGAAGTTTGGATTTTCTTATAGAGCCTACTCATAAGGGTCCCTTTATCTGGTACTCTGACCAGAAACAAACCTCTCATAGTGTGCAGTGTGTCTGCTCTTCAGCTCTGCCCTGGGTCACCCTCAGCTCGCCTCCAAACGGATGTTCTTGGAGTTTGACTCCTCAGTCAGGCTGCTATTTTTCAACTTTTAAGAGTCAGGGCTGAAGGATATGAGTTTGTATCTCAACGTGAGACTATGTAGGATGATTAGGCATTTACCTGAAGAGAAAAAAAACATCTACCTACAATTCCGATTTTACACGTTTGAGTAGCAGAGATTCATTTTCTAAATTGCTTGATATTTCACATTTACAGTTCCTAGATCCTGTGTTATAATCAAATATGGAGAACTTGGAGAATGATGTGGCATAAGAGTTCAAACTAAAGCATTGCCAGTATTGTTTTCATGTCTTACCTACATTTCACAGTTTGAGACTTTCTTCAAAATTTTTATTGGAAGAATATTGAAACATGAATCAATAGTATTGTGACTACCCATGCGCTTTCCATAGAGATTCAGTAGTCGATAACTTCAAGTTTGTAGAAAAATGGGACTTCCATGATGTTTCCTATGACCCTTTTGAAGCGCCCATGTTCTATATATGCTTATGGTTATAGACACACCACTCCTCTTTTTAATAGCTGACCTCCTGGAAAGTTGTATATATCATGTCACTTAGCCTCTAGAAATTTGGGCATGCCTTTTGTTTATGAATCAGACTATATTCTTACATCACTGCATTACCATTAGAAAATGAAATAATGCCTATCATCTAACCTTAGATTTTTCCAGTTGCCCCTAAATGTTCTTTTTACAACTTATAATCAAACAAACAAACCAGGTTCTGATCAGTGTTCATGTATTTCATTTCTCCATTTAGTCTGTCTCCTTTGAGCAAGACCATTGCTTTTCTAAGGACAGTTTTGCTTCCTTCCACCCCCAGAGACAGTTGTCAGTTTCTGAAGGCATTTTAACTTATTCTTTATCCTTTGTATTTTTTACAAACAGGAAATGTTCTTTATTTGAAGAAGATTTGCAGCTGCAAAGAATGGTTTTTAAAAATCTATCTTTTTTCTTTCTTTACTCACACTCTGTAAGGAAAAGCCTTTCTGCTCTCTCTTTTTTAGTAGTAGTAGGAAATTTTACATTTTTATTCATTCAGTATTTTAGCATCCGTTTCAGTACTTGTTAACATTAGAAGTAATCCAGATGTTGTCTCCTGTAAATGTTCTTCTGTGTTTTTGGTGTGTTACCATTAGCCTTCGCATACCTTCTTGCATTCTTGACATACTGGATTTAACTAAGTTCACTTAACTTTGTCTGCCCCACTCCAAGTAGCCCTGGTTCCTTAGTGGGGAATAAATAGTATTTTGAAGTAGGTTTGGGAGATAGGTATGCTCATTGTTACTGGGTTGTCAAACCAACCTATAAAATGCTTTTATCTTTAAATCATGAGTTCATATTGGTACTTCCAATTTAATATAAACTTGTTTTCTTATACTTTTTAAACATTTGTATTTCTTTCCTCTTTTGTTAAAAATACTTATTGATGTCAACATAGTTCCTTATTTGCTTTATCCTACAGTAAACGTCACATTTCAGAATTCTAATATTTTAGGTGAGTTGTTTTGGAGTTGTTTTTTTTTAATTCTAACTTGAGTGATATTTAAGAAGTCTTTTTTTTTAAGGTCTTAGAATTTGTCTTGCTAAAGTTACATTGTCAGGGTATTATATTCAAAATTAACCTGAAATAATTTTATTCTTTGTATATGATGTTGTCAACTTGTTGTACAGTTACATTTATTTCTATTTAATGTTTACTTCTTTAATGCTTCAGGGTTTAATGTTATGTTTTTTTTGTTGCTTTGATTATTATCATGGATTTATTACATTATATAAATTTATTATAAATATATATTAAGAAAATGGCTCACACAAATGTAGAAGTGAGTAAATCCAATCCAGTTGAAGTCTAGGGGTCAAATGTTAATCTGGAAGTTTCCAACTGGTGTAGGTGGGAGCACTGAGGAAGCAGGAAGATAAAGCTGGAATACTCCAGGCTGGTAGATAAAAGAGGGGGATGCTGCCAGCGTCAACAGGACAGGCTTGTGGCCGCAGTGTTTAATGAATCCAAGGTTGGCCGTTAGATGACAGGCTGCTGATGACTCAGGGTTAGCAGGCAATATGACAGGCTGTTGACTCATGTCCAGAGATCTGTGAGTCAGATGGAGGATCCAGACCCAGTTAGAAACCAAGTAAACTTCCCTACAGCATCCATTTATATGGGAACTAGACTACACTCCAAAGGAAGCTTGCTTTAAATTGCATCAAGACTATGACCTGAGGAAGGGATTGCATTCCACCCTAATTTTAAAACTTTTGTTCAAGGCATATCTCATTATGGGATTGATCACATCGTGTCACGTGATTGGGGGCAGAAGGGGGGTTTTACTAGACCTAAACTGCCAAACCACTGAAATCCAGACCCATTCAACCCAAAAAATCAAACTCACTGTCATCAGGTTGATGCCGACTCATTGCCACTCTATATGACAGGGTAGAAAACCCTGCCTTTGTGCCAGCCAAGTTGTCACAAAACGTAACAAAGCTTTTGAGTGTTTTCTGTTCGCGCCCTAAAATCTCTGGATCCCAATTCTGGAAATCAGAGATTTTCTTAAGGAAATCACTCTCTTAAATGGAACAGTGTAAAAAGTGGAAACCCAATCCACAAAAGATTCTGTCATAGGAGAGGATGGAATGAAGGAGTAGGGAAGATAAAAACCATCTATACCCACCAAACCAATAATCAGTATTAGCATGACTTTATGTTTTATTCACTGTCTTCATCAATGTGACTTTAATATTATAAGAAACAATTACCAAGGGCAATAAAAGTTGCTAATAATTAATATTGTTCATTCTAGGAATTTTCAGAAAACTTATTTAAATTTAAATTCACCACCACCACCATATGGCAATATATGAATGTATCTTGCTTTTGTTTTTCATATGCAAAATATTTACAATTTTTGTCATCCTTTTATTGGGGCTCTTATAACTCATAACATTCCATACATCAATTGTATTAAGAATATTTGTACATCTGTTGCCATCATCATTTCCAAGACATTTTCTGGAAATGATATCAGTTCCTCCTTTTTCCCCTCCCTTCCCCACTCTCCTGTATCCTTGATCAATTGTATATTGTTGTTATTTAATATCTTACATTGTCCTTTGTCTCCCTTCACCCACATTTCCATTATTCGTCCCCTTTTCTCACCCTTCCCCTTTCCTCCTACCCTCATGATAATGTTATACCCATTACTGTTCCTGAGAGGTTTATCTGTCCTGAATTCCCTGTGTTGAGAGCTCTTATCTGTACCAATGTGTGTTCTCCAGTCTAGCCAGATTTGTAAGATAGAGTGGGTCATAGTGGGGCAGAGCGGGACTATTCAGGAACTAGAAGAATGCGGTGTGATCCGTTGGTGCTGTATACCTTGGTTAAAGCCTCCCTTTCTTATACTACTTCTGTGGGGGGATGTCCAATTATCTGCAGATGGGCTTTGGGTCTCCACTCCAACCCCCTTCTTTTGCATCAATATAGTTGTTTGTTTTGTATCTTTTGATACCTCTTGCCTGATCCATGAATACCTCATCACACAGACTGGTGTGCTTCTTCCATGAGGGCTCATTTGCTTCCCTGTTAGTTGGCAACTTGTTTGACTTCAAGCCTTTAAGACAATATGTTTTTTGATAGCCAGGTACCATCCACTCTTTTCACCACATTTGCTTATGCACCCATTTTTTCTTCAGTGATTGTATCAGGAAGGTGAGTATCAAAGAGTGCCAGGTTATCAGATCAAAGTGTTCTTGTGTTATGGGAGTCCTTGAGTAGAGGTCCCAAATCCCTCTGCTATCTTAATACTTATACAAATATATGTACACTGGCCTCTATCCCTTTCATTATAAACTAGTACATTTTAAAAGTTAAATACGTATTAAAAGGTATGCAGGCATATTTTGCTTTATTTATTAATTGCACTGTGCAGATACTGTGATTTTGTTGTTGTCTTTTTTTTCCCTTCAAAGTGAAGGTTTGTGATAACCCTGCATTGATCAAACTTATCAGTGCCAGTTTTCTAACAGAACATGGTCACTTCATGTCTCTGCATTACATTCTGGTAAATCTTGAAATAGTCCATTTTTATACAATATTTTCCATTAGCTATTGCATACTTAATGGAGTATAATGCAAATATAACTTTTATAAGCAATGGGAAGCAAAACAAAAAGAATTTGTGTAATTCACTTTATTGTGATAATCTGGAGCTGAACGCACAGTTTCTTTGAGCTCTTCCTGTACTCAGAAGTCTCCCTCCCTTTCACCCTACATCCCCTGTAGATTGCCACTTTATTATCTGGTTTATACTTCCAGTATGTGTTTTGTTAATAACCAAAATCATAACATCGATTTTTATTTCTAGTTTTTTTAAACAAAAGTTTTAAACCACCTATCTATACTGCTGTGTATGAGTTTGAAAGGGGAAAAAATGTACCAGTATATTGTAGTATGGTATCTTACAAGGAGAATTCAACGTGTTCAAGGAAAAAATGCAATTAAAAGATAATGGGATTTTCCAACAAACCTTTTGAAGTTCCTGTGATTCTGGAAACTATGTCACTGATATTTCAAATAATAGTGGGTCACTTATGATAGACCAATTTCAGCACATTAAAAACTAAGATAGGAAAAAGGCCTAGCAGTACACTTCTAAAAAGTAATCAACAGAATGCAAGAGTTCACAACAGATTACAGTGATAACTCAGTTGTCAAACTCAGCTTGTTCCGAATACGTGTTTGAACACTGAAAAGTTCAAGAATTGGAAATATTTTCCCATAAGAAATAATGGTGGAACCGATTACAAGGATCTACATATAATCTCCTCCCAGGGGGGACGGACAACAGACAAGTGGGTGAAGAGACGTCAGACAGTGTAAGATATGACAAACTTTTTAAATGCGGCCAGTTCACTGTCCCTCAGACCCATTGGAGGGCCGGACTATAGTTAAAAAAAAAAACAACTATGAACAAATTCCTATGCACACTGCACATACCTTATTTTGAAGTAAAAAAAACAAGCGGGGCAAAAATACCTGGTGGGCTGCATGTGGCCTGCGGGCTGCAGTTTGAGGACACCTGAACTAAAGTGTCACCCCTTTGTGTCATGGCATGATTCAACACGTGATTAACTCTCAACCTATATTGGTTTTTGTGGGGTTTTAAAAAAATCATTTTTGGGGGGCTCATACAACTCCACATAATCCATACATTCATCCATTTTGTCAAGCACATTTGTATACTTGTTGCCATCATCATTTTTCAAAACATGTTCTTAATATTTGAGCCCTTGATATCAGCTTCTTAATTTTTTCCTTCTCTGCTCCACTCTCCCTCCCTCATGAACCCCTGATAATTTATAAATTATTTTTTCATGTCTTGCACTGACCGATGTATCCCTTCGCTTGTTTATCTTCAAGCCTTTAAGACCCCAGATGCTATATCATTTGATAAACTGGGCATCATCAGCTTTCTTCACTATGTTTGCTTATGCACCTACTTTGTCTTCAGCAATTGTGTCGGGAACGTGAGCTTCATGGAAGTCCAGGTTAATAGAACAATGTCCATCTGCTACCTTAATACTAAACCTGTAAATGTGTACATAGATCTATTTTCCTATTTTATATAAATATATTTACATAAATACGTGCCTATATTTAGACCTCTATAAATGCCCTATGCCCCTTAGTTTTTTCCCTCTATTTGCAGATATTTTTTTCAAATTGGACTTTCAGTCCAATTATCGAGCAAAATTATCAACACTGAGCAGAATTTTTTCAAACTTTGCTGTTCGAGTAGTGTAATGTTCAATCGAGGTATCACTGTATTCTTGCTATAGTGCTGTAAGATAAGCCCCGAGTTGGGAAGGCACTCAAAATCCACAATGGTCACAGCAACGGCATTGCACATCCCAGTAATTTGGGAGGTGGTGCAGGGCTGGCAACATTTTGTTGTGTATGGGCTTGCCATAAGTGCTGCCAGCCTAACAGCACCTAACAACACCACCAGGTAAACCCTAAGGTATGCCCTGCCTCGGGATTTTACCTTCTTACTACAGATACAGCTGACGATCTGCTTTCCCATAACTCATGAAAATAGATTGCTGGGCTGTTGCTTAATTAATAAGCAATCTGAGTATAATTTTTCTTTCTTTTTATGAGTTTTGAAAGCTTCATTCCCTTACCTTTTTTGGCAAACTGTGTACTCACCATTGCTAATTTGCCACCAGGTGTTTGCTTTTCTTCTCCTATTTTAAGAGTTTTCCATGAGGGAGATCAGCCTTTTGTGAAACAGATTCTCAATATTTTCACCAACTTGTCATTTATGGTTTGATTGCCATCTTTTAAGTTAGTTTATGTCATATTGAATTTGTCAGTCTTCTGGGAAAGTTATTGCTTTTTTTAACCCAACCCACTGCCATGCAGCCGACAAGCCTAATATTTCTCCCATAGATTGTTGATGGGTGTGAACCACCTGCCTTGTGGTTAGCAGCCCAGCACCTAACCCATTTCATACACATTTTGTCTCATGTCATCAATTACCATTTCTTCAATATGCCATTGATTATCCCACTGCTTTCCTCAGTTTCCAGTTTCTGTTTGTCTTCCTCTCCTAACCTTTCTGAACTTTGACCTTGGACAAATGCTACCTTTTTTAGTTTAAATGGTTGAGTATTCTAAGGTGTGTGTGCATTATTAGTGCTATTGTTCACTTATAGACCTATCTATTGTTTGACTGAAATTTGAGCTATGGGGGTAAGCTCAGTTCCAGAACTGAAGACTTAGAGCCGTAGTTTACCTCAGGGATTCTACTAGCCTCTGTCCAGTAAGCCTGGTCTCAAATGATTTTGAAATTTGTTCCACATGCTCTATACCTAGGATCTTCTGATGTGATTCCTCTTCAGAGAAATTGATAGTAGTCGTTGGGCACCATCTAATTCTTAAGTATCAGGATTTTCTTAACCACTTATTTATTTTTAATAATTTTTTTATTGGGCCTCATACAACCCTTATCACAATCCATACATACATCAATTGAGTAAAGCACCCTTATACATTCGTTGCCCTCATCATTCTCAAAATTTGCCTTCTATTTGGGTTCCTGGAATCAGCTCGGTTCCCTACCCCTCCCTCCCCGCTCCTCCCTTCCCCCTGCACCCTTAATAGTTTATAAATAATTATTTTATCTTACACTGCCCGGTTAACCACTTTTTAAGAACAAAATATATATATATTGTTGATGAGAATGTACACGGTAGAACAATAGTTTCTGCGCATAACATTTAATGTCATTGATTACATTCTTCCAGTTGTACAACCTTTCTCACCTTCCCATTCTGAGTTGTATACTAGGTGGCTTCAAGTTGTAAACTAGGTGTATATTTTGTGAAAATGAAAAGCAAAAATAATAGAATTACCCTGTGAACTTTTTGAACCCTCAAGTATTATAGAATAGGACTAATCCTTGCTTTTTCTTGACTGTGTTCTTTATGGAAGCAGATTGCCATGGGTAGGCTAGAACTTACCAGATTTTAGCTTTATAGTCTGGTAGAGACCTACGACACCTCTATATGAGGGAGCTTCCAAAAGTTTGTGGAAAATCCCATTATCTTTCAATTCCATTTTTGCACATCCATATTTAAGTCTTCTATTTAACTTTAGCATTCACTTTCTTGCATTTTCCAATTACAGTGTTATATTGCCTGTAATTACAGATAGTCTTACTTCTTTCTGATTCTTGTACTTCTAATTGCTTTGTTCTATGTTGGCTAGCACCTTCAGTGCAATGGTAAAAAGTAGTAGAACCTGGTGCACCAAGACGTGACTGCAACATACTGGCAAGAAGCAGGGAACCAATAGAGAGGTCTGAGGGACCGACCCCAACCCCAACTACATGGACAGGCCCCATGCCCCAGAATAACTCACTTCAAAGGACAGCACTTAAGCTACAGCTCATGGAGAGGGACACGTCTGATCAGAGCACACAGGAGCAAATGAAAGGGGAGGGAGAAAGAGTGGAGCATATCTTGACCCACCCAGCCCCAAGGATGATATTCCTGCTCAGAGCAGCCAATGCACAAAGGACCATAGGACTGGCCCCACCATGAGACATGATGTCCTTCACTGACCCATAGTGCTGTGGGGGACAGCACGGGAGACAGTGCGGAAATTGTGCCCACTCTGAGGCAAAACACTAAGGATGTGCAACAGAACAGCAAGGGGAGCAAAGCAATGAAGTCCCCAGAGAATACCCAAAATAGACTGGGGCCAGGTCATGGCACCCCTTCAGACTCAACCAGAAAACACTCCTAAAGGTCAACAAACAGACCTTGATCTATTTACAAGCTTTTCTTTTATTGTTGGTTTTTTGGTTTGTTTGTTCATTTCATTTTCTTTTGTTGCTTTGATTTGCTGTCTTGTTTTTGTGCTTATTATTGTCTCTGCATGGCATTCTAGATAAGATAGGTGGGATAAACATCCCAAGGAGAAAACAATGGACCAATGGTTCTGGGGGGAGCCATGGGAGATGGGGAGGCGGGTAAAAGGAAGTGGGTGTTAACAAACCCAGGGACAAGAGAATAACAAGTGATCTAAAATTGATGGCAAGGACTGTATAGGAGGCCTGGTATGGCTTGATCAAGGGCAGTGTAACTGAGAGGAATTATGAAAACCCAAATGAAGGCTGAACATGATAGTGGGACAAGAGGAAAGTAAAAGGAAGTAGAGGAAAGCACTAGGGGGCAAAGGGCATTTATAGAGGTCTAAATACAGGTATGTACATATGTAAATATATTTAAATATGGAAGATAGGGAAATAGATCTCTGTACATATATTTATAGGTTTAGTATTAAGGTAGCAGATAGACATTGGGCCTCCACTCAAGTACTCCCTTAATGGAAGAACACTTTTAATAACTTGACGTTCCATGGTGCTCACATTCCCTACATGATCACTGAAGACAAAGTAGGTACATAAGCAAATGTGAAGAAAGCTAATGGTGTCTGGCTATTAAAAAAAGACATGGTGGTTGGATTCTTAAAGACTTGAAGATAAACAAGTGGCCATCTAGCTGAGAAGCAAAAAGCCCACATGGAAGAAGCACACTAGCCTGTGTGATCATGAGGTGTTGATAGGATCAGGCATCACAGACCCAGACAAACAAATCATATTGTGAATGAGTGGGAGTGTGGAGTGGAGACCCAAAGCCCATCTGTAGGCAATTGGACATCCCCTTCCAGAAGGGTCACGGGGAGGAGATGAGCCAGTTGGGGGTGCAGTATAGCACCATTGAAACATACTTAACTTTCCTCTTGTTCTTCTATGCTTCCTCTCACCCCGCCCCCCTCACTATCATGTCTCAATTCTACCTTACAAATCCAGCTAGACCAGAGCTAGATAAAAGCTGGTAACACAGGGAATCCAGGACAGATAAACCCCTCAGGACCCATATTGAGAGTAGCAATACCAGGAGGGTAAGGGGAAAGTTGGGGAGTAAGCAAAACTGATCACAATGATCTACATATAACCTCTTCCCAGGGGTACGGACAATAGAAAATTGGATGAAGGGAGACATCGGTCAGTGTAAGACATGACAAAATAACCATTTATAAATTATCAAGGGTTCATGAGGGAGGGAGGGAGGAAATGAGAAGCTGGTGCCAAGGGCTCCTGTAGAAAATATTTTGAAAATAATGTTGGCAGCAAATGTACAAATGTGCTTGAAACCATGGATGTATGGATTTTGATAAGAGTTGTACAAGCCTCCAATAAAATTTTTTAAAAAGTAGATTGTAGGCAACTATCCATGAATTAATAGAAGAAAACTTACTTGCATTCCAAACAATGTGACTCTAAGTAATGCCACTGTCCCTGTAAAATAACCATTTGAGAATTTAAGTACTTAAAGTTATTCCAATTTTATATCATTTTAAAACAAGATTTGCCACTTAAAAAAGTCCGTGAACTAGCATGGTAGCTAACAAAAACGTGGGTAGCTGTTTTTGTTGCCTGTTTGTGTGGTCAGGTCATTAGCAAGTGGTTTTCTTATAAACTGGGCGGAGCTTTCATAGTATGCATTTTTCCCATTAGGTGAGCATCGAGCAACTCTCTCTGTGTTAGTGGTGTTGCCTTGGGAAGGTTTTCTCTGGTCACGGTGCATTTTTTTCTTAAAGCAGTTTTGCCCAAATCTCATTTTTTGTTACGGCCAGTTTAAGATGACAGCTTGCAGCTGTGAAATTTTGTTTCCTGCTTGGGGTGGGGGGGAAATGCTACAGAAACTGTTGTGATGTTGAACATAGCTTACAAGGACAGCGCTATTGGAAAAACTCAAGTGTGCGAGAGGGTGGTTTTTTTCGTTCCAAGAAAGGTGAAATGTAGATTGATGAGAAACCTCATTCTGGACAAAAATTCCTCAAATGGACAAAAATGTTGATTCATAGTGTTTATTTGTTGTTGATTTCAACAGGTCAGACTGTTAATCAAACTTTATATGTAGTGGTTCTGGAAAAAAAAGATAGTGTAATTGTACAACAAAAAAGGCCTGATTTGTGATAGACATGGGAGTGGTTTTGCCACCATGCAGAACAATGCACCTGTTCATACAGCCATCTCATTAGGCCAGTTTTGGGGGGAAAACAGCATGCCTCTTACCCCACGCACCTTACTCACTTTTGCAACTCCTTTTTGTTTCTGCAAATGAAGAGGGACAGCAAAAAAAAAACAAAAACAAGGGAAGTTTTATCAGCCATCCAAACAGATGAGTTTGAAAAATGTTTTTAAGAATGGAACTGCAGGTTTGAAAATGAATTTAGTGTAAGGGAGAGTACTTCAAAAAGGACAAGGTTGTTTTCTTTAAAAAAAAATTCAAATGCACAGCTTTGGGGTGGTGGTGGAAATTCAGGGTTTGGGGGGTATGCACTCATAGAGTATCCATTGCCCATAATGAGAACCCAAAAAGATTACTATTGTTAGAAAACAGCATACACTTTATTCAAAGTGAACCTTTGTTCTTGAGTTGTTGCTTAGAAGACACATTCTTCAGCCCACGTAAGAATGAAGATACTGTTTTCAGCCCACATGCAGTGAAACATGGAAAGAGAGCTCTGGACTTTGAATCTGCGCTCTAAGTTCTGGCACTGGCTTTTTCTGCTCTTGAGCAAGTTATTTACCTTCCTTAGGTTGAACAGTGAAGTTGTTTTGTACAACCTAAGGCCTTTTCTACCTCTAAATTTCCTCACACTAGAGAAGATACGGTCTGATGTTGATTTTGTGGCATTATGATGCTCTCAGGTTGTTGTTAGGTGACTTTGAGTTGGTTTCAGCTCATAGGGAGCCTGTGTACAACAGAACAAAAACACTTCCTGATCCCTTGCTATCATTATTGTTGCCATGCTTAATTAAGCGGACTGTGTCAATCTGTCTTTTGAGGGCCTTCCTCTTTTTTACTGCCCCCTATTTTACCTCCAGGAACTGGACTTTGCTGATAACATGTCCACAGTACATGAGACAAAGTCTCCTTTCCTTGCCTCTAAGGAACATTCTGGCTCTATGTTCAAGACAGATCTGTTTTGTTCTTTTGAAAGAACTTTCCATATTCTTTGCTAATACCATAGTTCAAATGCATCTGTTTCCCTTATTCATTGTTTAACTTTCACCCGCTTATGAGGCTTGAGCCAGGTGCACCTTAGTCTTCAAAGTAAATTCTTGCTTTTCAACTCTTTAAAGAGCTGTTGTGCTGCAGATTTACCCAGTGCAATGCATCTTTAATGCATCTTTGTTCTTTTGACTGCTGCTTCCATGAGCAATGATTGTGAATCCATGCAAGATGAAATTCTTGACAACTTCAATCTTTCTCCAGTTATCATGATATTCCCTGTTGGTCTAGTTGTGAGGATTTGGGTTTTCTTTACAGTGAGTTGTAATTCATATTGAAGACTGCAGTGCTTGATCTTCATCAGCAAGTGTTTCTAGTAGTTCTTACTTTCAGCAAGCAAGGGTGTGTCACCTGCATATTGCAGGTTGTTAATAAAACTTCCTCCAGTCCTGATGATAACACATTCTTCTTCTTGTAAGCCAACTTCTCTGATGATTTGCTCATTCATACGTTCCAATTTCTAATAGTAGATTTTTATAGCTGTTCTTTTTAGTTTTTGAGTCATGCTCCATCAGCAAATGAAGATCTCAAAGGCTTTACTCTTGTAGGCCTTACTCCATCCAGGTCATTATGGTCAACTCTGTTTTGAGAAGCTATGCATAAGGTTTTCAAGAGCTCTTTCCTCCAAAGTGGGGAGCCAAGTTCTTCATTGACTGGTCTTAGCATGGGAGCTCCACTGAAACCTGTGTACTTTGAGTGACCCTGCTGGCATTTGGAATACCAGTGGCATAGCTTCTGTCATCACAGCCACACACAATCCACCACAGTGGATATGCCTCTTTGTGATATGTAAAGAACTCAATGTAAAGAAGACCCAAATCCTCACAATGACCCATTGGTAACATCGTGATCAATAGAAAGATTGAAGTTGTCAGGTGTCTCGTCTTGCTTGGATCCACAATCAGTGCTTATGGAAGTAACGATGATGTCAAAGGAGGTGTTTCATTAGGTAAATCTGCTGGATAAGACCTCTGTAGAGTATGAAAAGCAAAGACGTCACCTTGAGGACTGAAGTGTCCTTGACCCAAGCCAGGATATTCTCCATTGCATCACATGCATGTGAAAGTTGGCATTGAATAAAGAAAATTGAAAAAGAATCCATGCATTTAGATGGTGGTGCTGAAGAGGAATATTGAAAGTCCCATGGACTGCTAAAAGAACAACCAGATCAGTATTGGAAGAAGTATAGCCAGAATGTTTGTTATAGGCAAGATGGCAAGACTTTGTCTTACATATTTTGGACATCTTGTCAAGAGAGACCAGTCCATGGAAGACGTCATGTTTGATAAAGTAGAGGGGCAAGAAGCCAGATAGATTGACACCGTGCCTACAGCAGTGGGCTCAAGAACAAGAACGATTGTGAGGATGGCTCAGGATCTGGCATGGTTTCGTTCGGTTATATATAAGGTCGCTGTGGGTTGGAACAGACCCGATGGCACCTAACGAACAAAAACTTTGAGGAGGCAGCTCTTCTTCAGTCCTATTTTGAATGTCTCCCAGCCTGGGGGGTTCATCTTCTGGCACAGTCTTTGATAATAATCTACTCTGTTCATGAGGTTTTTAGTAACTAATGTGTTTTGATGTTCTCCATAGAGTTTTCCAAAATGAATTCCCCTGTAATGACAGCCTATTCCTTCTTTATAGTCTGTTCTTAGTCTAGAAGCTCTGCTGAAACTGTTCACTTTGGGTGACCGTGCTAGTATTTGAAATGTGATGCTTTCAGTATCACAGCAACAGAAAAGTCATCATAGTACTGACAGACAAGTAGTAGGCAGGTTAGGCCTTTTTAAACCCCTGGTTTCCTGATGGCTTATGAGTTGCCCTGCTAGCCACAGGTCAGCACTTTGCCACTAGCTGATCTTTTATGTTGTTGTTTTGCTGTCTTTTTGTTTTGTTTTTTCTTTTTTTCTCTTTAAAATTTTGTGTCAGTGGCTTTTTTGTTTGTTAGTGTGTCGGTGTTGCTGCTGTCGATGCCATGTTCTTATGTGCTACTTTGGTGCTGTCAAAGCCATCCGCATTTTTATGCACATATTAATATATCTGCAGGTCCACCTAGATAAGATAGGCTGGACAAACAATGTGAGAAGAAAATAACGGGACCAACGGTCCTGGAGGGACATGAGAGAGTGGGAGGTAGGGGAAGGGAGGAGGTGTTGGCCAACCCAGGGACAAGGGAACAACGAGTGGTTCAAAACCAGTGGAGGGAAGGGATGGAAGGACTGGTAGGGAGCGACCAAGGGCAAGGTAACAGAGGAATTACTGAAACCAGAATGAAGGCCGAACATGGTAGTGGGACAGGAGGAAAGCGTAAGGAAATAGAGGAAAGGAGTAGGAGGCAAAGGGCATACATAGAAACCTAAATACAGACGTATACATATGTAAATATATTTATGATTATGGGGGAAATAGACCCATGTGCATATATTTATAGGTTCAGTAGTAGGGTATCAGGTGGACATTGGGCCTCCTCACGCGCACTCCGTCAATACAGTAGCACCTTGCTCAGCTAAACTCATTCCATGATACCCACCTTCCTCCCGACATGATCGCTGAAGACAGACATGTGCATAAGCAAACACGGTGAAGAAAGCTGATGGTGCCCGACTATCAAAAAGATAGAGCATCTTGGGTCTTAAAGGCTTGAAGGTAAACAAGCGGTCATCTAGCTCAGAAACAACAAAGCCCACAGAGAAGAAGCACACAAGCCTAAGTGAACACAACGTGTTGAAGGCATCAGGTAGCAGACACCAAAGAACAAAAATCATCATTGTGTGATCACCTTCCCCACATAAAAGCCAAAGACAAATGTGTGCATGAGTAAGTGTGGTGAAGAAGGCTGATGGTGCCCGGCTATCAAGAGATATAGTGTCTGGGGTCTTAAAAGTTTGAAAGTAAGCAAGCAGCCATCTAGCCCAAAAGCAGCAAAGCCCACATGGAAGCAATACACCAACATGTGTGATCATGAAGGGCCAAGGGGATCAGGTCTCAAGCACCAAAGGCGGGGGGAAAAATCATATCGTGAATGAGGGGTGTGCATGATGGGGACCCAATGCCCATCTGTAGACAACTGGACATCCCTTGCAGAGGGGTAGTCGGGTGGAGATGAGTCACCAGGGTTCAGTGTAACAATAGTGAAACTCACAACCTTCCTCTAGTTCTTAAACACTTCCTCACTCCCGACTATTGTGATCCTAATTCTACCTTGCAAACCTGGTTAGACCAGAGGATGCACAACAGTCCAGTTGGGATCTGGAAACACAGGGAATCTAGGACAGATAACCCCTCAGGACCAATGGTGAGAGTGGCGATATCAGGAGGGAAGGTGGGGTGGAAATGGGGAATTGATCTCGGGGGATGGGCAACAGGAAAGTGGGTGAAGGGAGATGCTTGGCAGTGTAAGATAAGATAAATTAATAATTTATAAATTATTAAGGCTTATGGGGGGCCGCAGAGGGGGAGGGAAAAATCAAAATGAGCTGATTCCAGGAACTCAAGTAGAAGGTGAATTTTGAGAAGGATGAGGGCAACGAATGTATAAGGATGCTTTACTCAATTGATGTATGTATGGATTGTGATAAAAGTTGTATGAACCCCAATAAAATGGGGCTCCTAAGTGAAGCTTTTGACTCCTGTGAAGATTTATGGCCTGGGAAGCCTACAGAGGTAGTCTACTCTGTCCTATATGGTCATGATTAATCGGAGTGACTTGTTAACAGTGAGTCCGGTTTTTACTCTGGCAGATAGGTGCTTTAGGTAAAGGCAACATGTGTATTATGTATGTAGTATATTCTAGATTTAGGTGAGAATAAAATATTTTGTTAGTATCCCTTTAGGTTAGCACAGTCTGTTATGAAAGACTTCTTTCTGTTTGGTCTATTTTTGACTTGAGAGTGACAGAAAAAATTTCTCTCCATTCTCAGGATTTCAAGACTCTGTAATCAGTCTAATGTAGGCACATTATTCCAATCCTCTCCTTGCTGCTTTAGCACCCTTAGAATTTTTTGAAACAACATTTTGTCTTTTGAACGCGATCTCTTTAAATATTCAGGTTTTTTTCCTCAGGCTATTGTATTAGGGAAGCTAATGCTTCCAATTTTCAATCTGTTAAAGCTATTATTGTTGGAATCATATCTTGATATTTACCTGATGTATAGATTTTTGCCTTGCCTTTCTCTGTTTGAAGAGCCTCTACACTAAATCAGAGTCTTCTAAGAGGACCCAAAAGCAAGAAGACAGCTCCGGTTATTTTTCATTTTAGAGATCATTGTTTCTTATTAGCACAATGTCAGAATCAGCTTTTGGAAAAAATCCATTCAATTGTAGAGTAAAAATAGTTAAAATTATGTGCTATTTCGATCCGAGAAGCAAGCCTGACTGAGACTTTCTGTTAGGCCTATTTATTTGTCATCGGGTGGAAAGAATTGTTGAAAGGTTATAAAGAAAGATATGGAGTTAGATGAATGATTAAGAGGCTTCTGAGAAGAAGGTAAATTTAGGACAAGGTTTTGAAAATAGTAAATGTGGATTTATAGACAAAAAGGAGGGTGAGGGAATAGATGTCTGAAAACCCTATAGCATGTAATATAAAAGGATCCGTAATCTTCATGAAATTACTTAGACTGATTATTAGTTTTTGGTTTCTCACATGTTAAATCATAAAGAGGATGATTAGTTGCCTGCAATGTAAAGATTTAGGGGAAACTGGGGGATTAAAGGATATATATTTTTTCTTTTAATTGTTTCATTGTTAGACCTTTATACCTAGTCCCAGATACTATGAATGGTATTGAGCTTCTGTGTCTTGATATTAGGAGACAGAAGATACACGGAGCAGATAAATCCGAAAGTTTAGGAGCATGAAATATAATTCCATGGGTATTTTTACTTCTGTTTCTTCATAATTGAAAATGGTTGACACAGTGCAAGCATTAGCAATTTAGCCACTAGGTTGATTTCTATGGCTAAGTATTTTTGCAGAAATGTAGTTTTATAATAGATACAACCTAAAATCCAAGTACATGACTTGGTGAGCAAATTCTTCACCAGTGTGCTTTGGTAAATGCACAGGAAGAGCAGGGCAGTCATAAAACAGTTCTTTTTAGCATTCAGGCAGGGACTTTGTGCTAAATTTGGGGTATGTTAGGTTCCAGAAAGAAATTCTGAGGGTGGGGGTAGAGGAAGCAGCATCTCCATCTATGTGTTTACATATGTAGCATCTATGTATGCATATATATATACACGGTATAGAATGAATTTTTTATTGTTAATTAGATGAGGCAGCCTATACTTTTTACAAAAATGTCTAAGGATATTATAATTTGCATAGTCCTTCTAAATTTATTTTCATATATTTAATAGGCACTTGTAATTTTATTGTATGCTGGTTGCTATTATAAGTACTGTATTAATTTTTTAAATCCATGTAACAACCTTAAATGCTTTCCTAAAAGGACAGTTCAGACGCTTTTGTTAAATGTTCGTTTTCCCCCTTGCTAATTGTTTATGTAATACAACTGAGTGGGGCAATGAACTGCATTTACATTGACACGAAACTTTTAAATTCTGATTTTGTAGTGAATATTTTGTATTGCTCAATAGTGTCACTGAAATAATAGTTTCATGTCGCAGAATATTTAAGTAATTTAATAACGATACTCTAAGCATATAGCCTGTGCTACAATTATTTGTGACATAGGGAACAGACTAGAAACCTAAATTGGAATAAAAATAAGCTTCTTTCATGTTACAGGCACTTATTTGGTCTTATTTACTTTCGCACTGAGTAATTACTTTCAAACTTTTGACAGCATATAGATTTGAAAATGCATTTGGAATGATTATCCTTAAGCAGCATAATACATCATCTATCCTTTTTATGAGAATTTTGTACTTCTGCCTCCTACAGATTGGGGGCAGATGAAATGAAACGACTGCGTTTGTAAGGAAAGTGCTTTTCCTTGTCCACAGAATTTCTGCCTCTATTTCAAGATTGCCTTTCTGCTGGCATCCTCGGCTTAAGGGCCTTGTCAGTTACTTTGATTGGAGGTGCTGAGATGGTGGACATTTTGGTTTTCATGTTCTTGCCTTTGCCTTGCGATGCTCCCACTTTGATTGGAGGAGCCACACCAGACGGTATCACTGGGACATGCACCTTCTCACCTATTAGGGCTTGAGGTTAGACAGTTCTCTGAAACATTCAAATAGGTGTCTTACTGAGGTTGCCCACCTATTTGCCCTGTACAGTAAACAGGACTGTGCTAAACTCACTTAAAGGTCAATCTTACAGAAAAGAAAAGTCGCCTCTCCTCACCTTGTTGGTGCAATCAGTGCACCTGTACATTGTGACGAGCTGACCTACCTGAACACTCTTGGAGAATGCATCCAGATTGTTTGGATAATGCAGGGAAAGTCAGCTAGTATCCATTGTGTGGCTCACGGATGAACTGAGCCTGACAGACACATATCCGTAGTGCCACCCTTGTACCTTCAGAAAGCACTTGGTGATTACATAAGGAGCCTGAGGTTCCATTCCCAGCTCTGCTACTACATAGGCCAAAGGGGAGAGGACAGAAGACGCCTGCTTCCTTGAGATCAAGTAGCCAGATTGGGTGAAGAGAGCACAATTTAATCCAGGAGTCCAACCAAACACCCTTGGCAGCATTCATTGGTCCTGCCAGCCTAGTTTAGGATATGGGAATGACCTATGAGCTAAAGTCATTTTGTTTTATGTTACACATGGCCCAAATTTAATTTGGCCTTAGGCCAGGAAGGGGTGGGGGTTAATTTCATGGATACCGTAGAACCGTTTTTTTTAGTAATGTCTCTTAAATTAGCCTTTAATTTACTCTTAAATATAGAACATTGAATTTTGACACACACCCTCTCTACTTCCTACCTACTCTTGTCATTTATTTTCCACCTACTCTTTCTTACCCAACACTCTACCTTTTCATCAAGCCTCAATTTTCTTTTGACCTATTCTCCCATCAATCAAACTATTATCTATGACTCTGTATTGAGAATTTTACATATGGATCCATAGGTAAGGCTGGTGGCATGTCAACATGACTCATAGAGATAGGTAGATGAGCATATGGCAGGTGTCTGCATGCTAACAAAGACTCTTCCTGTACTGCTACTATGTAATGACCTCTAAAGAGAGATGCCACCATTTTCAGAAAAAGGAGTGGACTCTTCTCTTGCATTGAAACTAGAGGCACATATCATAATTCTTCTGCTCCTTGTGGTGGGGAGTTTATCCTTTGGCCAAGAAAAAAGGATCACCTGATTTAATCCCCATTTGTGCAAAGACTAAAGCACCGGTTCTTCCCTCTTTGCCCCTTATTAGATGAGCTCCGGTTAAAGGGTTTCAGAGAATGGCACCGCAGTCCTTTTGGTTAATGTTTAGAGAAGGGGATGCTAGAGGGAGCAATCGTGTAATCAGGTTTCTTCTTGAAGCTGGTGGTTTGGCTGTTAGCTCTCCTACACTGTCCATCAGTCTGCCTCCTTGAGGCGACTCAGTCCCTGTTTCCTGATTTCAAGTGCCCGAAGATCTTGAGAGCCAAACTTGCATTTGTTTTTTCCCAGGAGTCTTGGATCTCTCTGATGGAATCCCTTGGCTGTTTTTAAGTGATTAAGTGCTCTGCTGTGTCCAGTTGGGTCACTGTGATTCGGATTAGGCAGTTAGGTTTGGCTTTTGACTGGTAACTGTTTTTATGCACTGCCAGTATAATCAGTTAAAACACATTTTGCTGTTTCTTCTAGGTATGTTGTTTAATCATCTTTTGAATAAAGTATATTGAGTTGAAAAAATCTAACTTGTCTTTGAGAGATAGGGACAGCCATCTAATACTTTGTGGTTTTATAATAGATCGGGGCATTTTTTGGAACCTAGAAATTAAGAATCAAAAAGAGGGATAACTATTAATGAAATGTTTGTAAATTTTAGTTTTGATGTCAGTTCTCTCTCGCTCTCTCTTTTCAGTTGCTTTAGGTCGTAACCAGCCTTTGAAAAAGGAGAAACCAAAATGGAAAAGCGATTACCCTATGACAGATGGACAACTTCGCAGCAAGAGGGATGAATTTTGGGATACTGCACCAGCGTTTGAAGGCCGCAAAGAGATTTGGGATGCTTTGAAGGCCGCAGCACATGCTTTTGAGAGCAACGACCATGAACTGGCACAAGCAATCATTGATGGTGCGAGCATAACATTACCACATGGTAGGTTGGCTCTTCCTCAGGGTCAGATGGGAACACTGATCGTCTCTGATAGCAATTTGGAACCAAAGTAGTCTCTGCGTATTCTCGTTCTCTCTTTTTCTTTCATGTAGGAGGAGTGATGTTTCTTTCTGCGTCTTGTGTGTCTTTCATATCAAGGCAGCTTGTCCTTTGTGAGTTTGTTTTCCTAGGTTGTTTTAATACGTATTAGTCATAGGAAAGAGAATGCTGGCAGGCTGAATGTCCTAGTTTCCATGTAACCTAGGTCTCCAGAAAGGTCTCTTTTCTCCCCTAGCCCATCCATTGGAGCCTAGGCTCACATCAGAGCCAAGTCTCAATTTCCATCTCAGAAACATGGAAACACAATGGATGTTCCTTTGGTCATGGTACTTTCTAACCAGGTATTTTTAGCATAATGAGCAGACCGACACTTAGAAGTGAGTCCCATGTGCGCTTAAGGATGACTTTGCTTTCTCTGATTTTAGCCCCAAGCATGATAAGAAACCTCCTTTCCTTAGGAATAGACCACTGCAAGCCTTGGATATCTCTAGGGATGCTTATCTGCCAGGCCTGTGCGCATAACTCCTGTTGGTCTCTTTGATTAAAAGCACATCCTGAAAAAAGATTCAAGTCCCTCATATGTTTTCAGTGTGAAATGCCAAGGAAAGTAATGCTCCTGGCAGCCCTACCAGCCAACAGATTGGCAGAATTATTCTTGGATATTTGGGAATTTGTATGAGACTCAACTCCCTCTTAGGCTTAAGGAATATTTTCTACTTTAGCATGAAAGATCCTAGCTGATGTCTGTGCCAACCTCCTTCAAATCTCTGTTAACAACTTTCTGGTTATTATTATGGTTGTAGTTGGTGCCCTTGATTGAATTCCTCTATTTATAGCTGAAGCCTGTCAGTCATAGTCCCTGAGTAGACTTTTCAATTCTGTTGTATCTAATACTCTCCAACTCACCACCAGTTTATAATGAAGCTGCCTGATTACATGCTTTTCCCCATATTTATCTGCCAAGTGGGGTCAGTGGAAATTTTTCCATCTTTTGGGCATTCTTGCATATTCTTTTATTTTGGACACATTTTATTTTATTTCCCCTTACACATCTCAAAGTATATAATATTTTAGGCTTAAATTATTCTGTAAGCTTTGACTGTTGTTTAACTCAGTGTTTAAAAACACAGGTGTGGGTACCAGATCTGGTCTCACTTCCTGCCTCTGCCATTTTACCCACCAGCAATGTGTCTTGGACAGATCACTTCCCCATGAGCAGTGGTTTTCTCATCTGAAAAACATGGATAGTAAGTACATTATAGACTGGTTGTCTTGATTAAATGTGATAGTAATACATATAAATTGCTTATTGTGATTTCTGGCATATAAAAGCCCTTCATAATTAATAATGCTGATGGCTTTGCTTCTTGAACCATCATTAGTAAATCCCTGTACCAAAATATTTAATCACAGATTTTGATGAATGCGTGTATTGTCTACTGGTGACATCTTTATTTGTCTTTATACTTCCTCCTTCCCTGAAAGGACTTTGCCCTTGGGAAATGCCTGGTGGAGTTTTTAGATGATGTTGGTTCTCTTGCAGCAGAGATAGTAGCTTTGTTAGCTGGATACGAGAGCAGTAAGGACACAGACAGTTCAGCCTCATCTTCTACTTGACCCACCCGTGTCACCTCCTGTACATCTATCTGCATTGCCATCCAAGTCCCGATGCCTGGACAATCTGAAGAGATTTGGGGGGCATAAGCTCCTCTCTAAAGTATCCTAAATAAAATCTATCTCCTTTCTTGTTTTCATCTCATACATGTTGTTATCTTTTTTGTTTTAAACGTTTTATTAGGGGCTCATACAACTCTTATCACAATCCATACATACATCAGTTGTGTAAAGCACATATGTACATTCATTGCCCTCATTCTCAAAACATTGGCATTCCACTTAAGCCCTTGGCATCAGGTCCTCTTTTTTTTCCCCTCCCTCTTCGCTTCCCCCTCCCTCATGAGCCCTTGATAAATTATAAATTATTATTTTGTCATCTCTTGCTCTGTCCAATGTCTCCCTTCACCCCCTGTTGTCTTTTTTTTTCATAATCTAAGCCTTGTTCATACTTAAATTCCCTATGTAAATACTATAAAAAGTTGCCCCTAATAAAATGTAAAAAAAAAACAACCATGTTCTAGCTTAATAATAAAATGCTATAAGTTCTTAAAAGTTTGAAAACTTGATGAAAATTTCTTTGTAAATGTTGTTTGCACATCTCCAGTAGCTACATTATCTGTGCCATTTGTTAATTCAGATTGTATGTTCAGAATGAGCAAGGCTTGTGCGGTTTTTTTGTTTGTTTAGACTAAATTTAGAATATGTCACTTTTCTGCACAGAAATCATGTATTTCCTGATGATATTTTTCCTATGTGATGAATGATTAGCCTCTTTCTGAGTCATTTTTAAAGAAAGCAGCAAAAACACATTTCCCTCATGTTTCCTCCTTCCTTCCTTTTTCTCATAGTAGCCCCATTGATAATTATGTTCTTGTCTCAGTTCCAGGCAGCAGGTCATATTCATTATATTCCCGCTTTGTCTAAGAGCAGGATTAGCCTCTGCCTTTTAATTACCTTCCCCTGTTAATATCAGTGATAAGTCTTGAGTGCATTGTTCTCAAATGGCAATGGGAAGCATGAAGAGCGTGCTGGGCTTCATAACTATCTGGGAGTTTGATACAGACACGCATATATGTATTTTCCCTTTGGGACCGTGACTCAGACTGAGGGTGGTATGAACGTTGCATATTATGTGGAAAGAAAGCATCAGCTTACTCTCATACCCAATACTTCCTCCCCCACCCTAGATAAACTTCATTTTTCTTGAGATGCATTTTTTCATTGGTGATTTTAAATTTCTTGAGGACTTGTTTACTGTTCCCCTTCTTTTGCTATTACTTAGCAATCCCCCAACCATTCACAGTCTAGAATTTTGCTGATGAAACCTGCAATAGAAGTGACTTTCCTAAATTAGCATAAGCAGACTTTTAAAAAAATCATTTTATTGGGGCTCATACAACTCTTATCACAATCCATACATACATCAATTGTGTACAGCACACTTACACATTCGTTGCCCTCATCATTCTCAAAATTAGCTTTCCGCTTGGGTTCCTGGAATCAGCTCCTCATTTTCCTTTTTTCCCTCCCCCTCCCTCCCTACTCCCCTCCCTCCCTACTCCCCTCCCTCATTAACCCTTAATAATTTATAAATTATTATTTAACTTATCTTACACTGCCCGGCATCTTCCTTCACGACCCCCCCCACCCTCATGAACCCTTAATAATTTGTAAATTATTATTTAACTTATCTTACACTGCCCGGCATCTTCCTTCACCCACTTTTCTGTTTCCTATCCCCCAGAGAGGAGGTTATATGTAGATCCTTGTGACCGGTTCCCCCTTTCTACCCACCCTTCCCTCCCAGTATCGCCACTCTCACCATTGGTCCTGAGGGGTTCATCTGTCCTGGATTCCCTGTGTTTCCAGTTCCCATCTGTACTGCTGTGCATCCTCTGGTCTAACCAGGTTTGCAAGGTAGAATTAGGATCATGATAGTTGGGGGGAGGAAGCGTTTAAGAACTAGAGGAAGGTTGTGAATTTCATTATTGCTACACTGAACCCTGAGTGACTCATCTCCTCCCGACTACCCCTCTGCAAGGGATGTCCAATTGTTTACAGGTGGACATTGGGTCCCCATCATGCGCTCCCCTCATTCACGATGATATGATTCCACCACCCCACCCCCCGCCTTTGGTGCTTGAGCCCTGGTCCCCTCAGCCCTTCATCATCACACATGTTGGTGTGCTGCTTCCATGTGGACTTTGTTGCTTCTGGTCTAGATGGCTGCTTGTTTACTTTCAAGCCTTTAAGTCCCCAGACGCTACATCTCGATAGCCGGGCACCATCAGCCTTCTTCACCACTTACTCATGCACACATTTGTCTTTGGCTTTTATGTGAGGAAGGTGATCACACAATGATGGTTTTTGTTCTTTGGTGTCTGCCACCTGATCCTTTCAACACCTCTTGTTCACACAGGCTTGTGTGCTTCTTCTCTGTGGGCTTTGTTGCTTCTGAGCTAGATGGCCGCTTGTTTATCTTCAAGCCTTTAAGACCCCAAACGCTATATCTTTTGATAGCCAGGCACCATCAGCTTTCTTCACCACATGTACTTATGCACACATCTGTCTTCAGCAATCATGTTGGGAAGGTGGGTAACATAAGCAGACTTTTGTTGGTGTTGTTGTTTATTTGTTATTTAAAAGGCCACCCAGGAGGTCATTTTTACTTTTTAAAAATCATTTTATTGGGGGCTCGTACAACTCAACACAATCCATATATACATCCATTGTGTCAAGCACTTTTGTACATTTGTTTCCTTCATCATTCTCAAAACATTTGCTTTCTACTTGAGCCCTTGGTATCAGGTCCTCATTTTTCCCTTCCTTCCGTGCTCCCCCCCATTATAATTTATAAACTATTATTATCTTGTCTTATCTTACACCGTCCAACATTGCCCTTCACCCACTTCTTTGCTATTTATCCTCCAGGGAGGAGGTTATATGTAGCTCCTTGTAATCTGTTTCCCCTTTCTCCCTTACCTTTCCTCCACCCTCCCAGTATCGCCACTCTCACCACTGGTCCTGAAGGGATCATCTGTCCTGGATTACCTGTTTCCAGTTCCTGTCTGTACCAGTGTACATCCTCTGGTCAAGCCGGATTTGTAAGGTAGAATTAGCAGACTTTGTTGTTGTTGTTTGTTATTTTAAAGGTAAGCCAGGTGGTCATTTTTACTTTTCAGAATCTGGTACATAATATAATGACTGTTCAGCCATTTGTAGTTAAAACTTGGTTAGTCTAAGCACCTAGGTGGCAGAAACTGTTTATGTTATAAAGATAAACGCTTAATGCTTTCTGATATTGTAATTATTTTATGGAAGATTTAAAAAGCCTTTTTAAAAGTGCATACTCCTTTTCTCCTACCTTCTAAATTTCTAGGAAGGTTGCTCTCCTTTTTGTTAATAATATAATTCCATAATTCTTAGCACCAGGATGCTGATGTTTTGTTTATGTCCCTGCAACTCAAATGTAAAAGATTTCTTCCATACTTCCCTTCATGATTACTCCTTTTACTATTCCTCAGACTCTCTTGTCTCCTTTCATAAGGAGGGACTGAGAGCTCCAACTTGATTCTTCTTACTCATTGCCCAAAATTGCTATCTTGTGTACCAAACACTTTTTGCTTTCCTATGCCTGGGGATATGGAGGGCTGAAAAGGTAATTCTTAAAGACACAAACTTAAAAAAAAATCTTTTTAAACAGCAGGTTTTGAAGAGTTGGCTAGAGTTTCTCCCTCTTTTCTTCCCCTTTTTAGAAAAATCAAAATATATTAAATATTAATAAAGTTACATGTAATGCAACTTAAGTTTTTTAAAACACAGACACTTATAAATAGCATACCAAGTACTCTTTTATATATCAGGAGCTATCATTTGATGTAAAGAAATTTGGACAGAGAAAATCAGGAACAACTCATGTTGAGTGCTCACTATGGGTCAGGCACTGTACCAAACATATAATTTGATTTTATTTCACTCTTATGGATGTAAAATCACCTATAACGCTGTCCACGTTTGACAAATGAGAAAACTGAAGCAAAGAGGTTGATTTTTCAAAGCTGTAAATCACTGAATTCGTATTTGGACTCAAGTCCTGGCTCTCACAGTAACTAGACCAATTTAATGACCTAAACAAGTATTTTCACACTTGTTTTTGAAGTGATTACCCGTCGGTGTTTTCCATGTGCAAACCATTTTAGCCTCCCACGTTATATAAGTACTTATGAAGGGTATGTTGGTTTTTGTTGAATGGTATTAAGTCTATTGGGGTTTTTTAGTCTGTAATCTTGATGAGATAGGTAAACTTCTATTAATACTAAGAAAAAGAAACTGATTATTTAAGGCACAGGCAGAAACGATGCTCCAAATGAGCAGGTCTGGTTTCCCTTTCCCTAAAGTGTATCCAGTCCCTAGAGAAGGACAGCATGCTCGGTGGAGTGTCAGGGACACTCTGGTTGAGGAAGACCTTCAACCAGATGCATTGGTACAGGGGCTGCAGCAATGGGCCCATACTTAGCAACAGTTTTGAGGATGGTGCAAGACCAGGCACATCTTCGTTTTCCTGTGCATGGGTTATAAGGAATTAGAACCAACTCAATGGCCCCTCACAATAAAGTATATCAGAATCCTGTTGAAAAAAAGAACCACGACAGATTCTAGTTGCATAAAGGTCCCTATAAGTTGTCATTTAACAAATTTAATCAGTAGATTAATTCATGTACATAAAACTCAAAAAAGAAAACATAAAGATACTATACTTCCTTGGAAGATGATGTGTTTCTACTGTAATTAGAATGGTGTTTTGACGTGAAACAGCATCTTTGATAAGGGATCTGATCATTGATAAATTATCATTTAAGTATTACATCCTCTTTATCCTCAAAGAAATAAATCATTTGGCCTTATTAATGCAGATATAGCCACGCCTGCCACTGTCCTGTCCTTCAAGTAAATCAACAAAACATAGGCAAGGGGAGAGATCACCCTTCAGACTTGCTGTGAGGATCTCTCTGCCATTCTAGAGGTTGACACGCTTCGTCTCAGGTAGGCTTCTGTGCTGACTTCTGTAAAGCCAAGGCAGCTCAAAGTAGACCAAGGTGTGTCTCTATTTGCTTCTGATCTGCACCCCTGTCCACATGAAAGAGCTGAAAACCTTGAATTAAAGATCAGAGTCCTCTAAGAAATGGGCCGAAATGCTACATTAGTTCTTAGTCACTGCTTGATTATCACATGATTAGCAGTGCATAATATACTAAGCCTCCCTTCATCTCTGCTTATTAGCAGAAATAACATACTTGGGTGTTCTGAATTCCACTGCTTTTATAGCTGGTTTGGTGGGATATGATAGCTAAACCTGTGCTTCTCCTAAAGTCTGACTACCAGACATAACTCAGACTTCTCAAACACGCTGCCATTGAATCACAGCGGCCTTCTAGGACAGGGTAGAACTGTTCCTGTGTGTATCTGAGGCTGTAAGTCGTTACAGGAGCAAGGAGCCTGGAGAGTGGCTGGTGGCGTCGAGCTGCTGACCTGTGTCTAGCAAGCGAACTCATAAGCCACAGCATCACCAGGGCTCATTACTTCTCATTCTCAGCAATGTGTCTGTGTAAGAACACCTTAAAATGCCACTGGCCTGTGATTTGCTGGCATCTCAGCTGCTCTGAAATTGCCCTTCTGAGTGATCATTTTGATGGCTTCTGGCCCGGTAGTGATTCTGAGCTCTAGAAAAAGCCTCACGACATGGACTCAGGCTCCCTGAACCTTGGTCTTCCATGACATTGTTATTGGTAAGCTCTCATCTTAAGTCGTTAGAGGTTTAAAATGTATGGATAAGGGAGCCCATATTTTAGAGTGTTTTCTGTGGGTTTACTATTATATGTTATAGGCAGTTCTGCATATATTCTCTCATTAAGCCTTACAACAACTCTGAAGTAGATGCTACAATAATGCTTGAGAAAGCATTCCCAACAACCTTGTCTAGAACTAACGACTAAATTCAAGCTTGTATGACTTTCACTCAGAAGCTTCTAGGTCACCTTTCAGATCTCCCCTCACCACTGATCTTTTCCATCATCAGGCTCAGCGGGGGCTGCTTGAATAGGGGTCTAACCCACTTTTCTGTTCTTTTGCATTCTTTCTATTATCTAAAGAGCTTCCCATTGTACAAAGCCTCAGAGGTCTAGGACATTGGCAGTTGAGTTTATCTTAAAAGGGCAGTTTCCATAACAGCTTGACACCTGTTCTAAGTACTAATTTTTCAGCTTTATTTCGGTGTGTTGAAGTACATGAAGGATTGGCACAGTGGCTGCATCAAGGGGCTCAGGCATAAGAATAATTGTGAAGATGGCACAGGGGGTTATTGCGTAGTGTTTTGTTCTGTGCATACGGTCGCTATGGGTCAGAGCCAACCAGATAGCACCTAACCAACAACATTGAAATACATTCAACAGCACACACTTAAAATACACATTTTGATCAACTTTTAACTTTTTTCAATACCTGTAAAATCGCCTATACAATCAAGATAGCCTGTTCATGTGACTATGCTTCGTCTCAAATGGTAAGATTTTTTAAGACTGGCCTGCAGTTTTACAGAAGTGAGACAGTAGAAGGTAACCACTGGGGCCTTTGAACATTTGTAACGACATTCTTTTTTTTTTTTTTTGCTTCTGAAAGGCTGTGAAAGTATAAAATATTAGGCTTAATGGCATTCAGTATAAAGCTTTTTTTATCATTTGGCATTCAGTTTGTTTTTCTGTTTATAATCTTCTAATGGAATATTTGTTTTTCCATTTTTATGGTAATCATTTTATTGGGGGCTCATATAACTCTTACCACAATCCATATATACATCCATTTTATGTTAGCACATTTGTACATTTGTTGCCCTCATCATTCCCAAAACGTTTGCTTTCTACTTGAGCTCTTGGTATCACCTCCTCTGGAGTGAAATATTTTGAAGCCTGATTAAAGACAGCCTTCGAAAGCAGTTGACCTGAGAAAGTAGCACATCATCAAAGTAAAAGAAAAATAAAAAGAATTTAAGAAAATTATGCTGCAATCAGAGCAGAAGGTGTGGAACCTGGCAGCTCTTTTCCTGCCTGGGGAGCTCACAGGGCTTCCTGAGCTGGGGAGCTAGTGCCCTGCCGGCAATTATCCTGGTACCATCTGTCTGCTAGGACTGGAGGCGCGCTGTGAGGGGGTGGGACGAAAACAACAAGACCTGTGCGTCCTTGCACAGAGGACAGTAGGTGAGCAGGGAGAGCACGCCTGGCAACCCCAACCCACTGCCTCCGTGGAGTCCATTCCAACTCACCGTGACCCTGTGGAGTTTCCAAAGCTGTGTATCTTTAGGGGAGCAGATGGCTTCATTTTCTTATCTCAGCTGCCAGTGGGCTTGAGCTGCCAACCTTGTGAGCAATCCAGTACTTAACCCACTGTGCCACCAGGACTCCCTTAGCACCCATCGAGACGTGCTGAAGAGACTGCCCATGGGTAGTCCCTAATACCTTCTGAAACTGCGAGTGCAAATGTGACCTGGTCACTTTGGCAACATGGACAAGTCCGTATGTTACCATTTCAGAGTGAGTCTGTCGCTTTGGCTTGTCCTTGTTATTTTTGGCTCCTAAGAACAGAAATTTATTTCACAATTCTAGAATCCAAGAGTTCAGGTCAGCATGCCAAGCAGCTGAAGATTGTTCCAGTGCCTCCAGATGAGATCCTTGTTTTCCCTTCCTTGTTCCCTCTAGCAGCCCCTGGAGTTCCCTGGCTTGTGGGTGCATCCTCGCTTGGCTGGCCTGCCTCTCGGTGTCTGTCCTTTTCTGTAGGACACCACTCAGACTGGATTTGACCCACTCTGCTCAGTTAACCTTAACTGGTAACCTCTTTAAAGCCACCGTTTTCTAACACGCGTACGTGCACAGGTACCAGGGCTTGGTACTCCCTGGCGGGGAGGAGGGCATACATAATTCAACCCATAACACCTGACAAGCAGCATTCGCCTTCAGTTTTTAGCCACAACAAAACTCTTCCATTCCGAGACCCCTGTAGGCTCACCCTCTAGTCTCTTGTCTTCCAACAGATTAAGCAGTGCTAAAATGTTCCTAAAGCAAAGCCATTCACGGCCAGGTTTTGTGAGCCAGCTGAGAAATCCTGCTTTGAGACCCTACATTAAGCATGTCTTTAGGATTCTGTTCTACCCAGTGTTGTAGTTACATAATCTAGGGTCGGTTTGTGATTTAGGATTAAGAGTGAAGGAGTGGAGTCTAGCCTATCAATTGGGTTATAACCAATGAGGCCGCTGTGGGCATGGCTTTCCCCTCAGGATTCTGGGAGTTCCTGTATTTCCTCCCGGGAGGAAGGAGACACTTTGGACTGACTCCCTGAGAGATGCTCTCCTGACAAGACAGATGGCAGGCACTACACTGATAGACCCCATGCCCTGGGAATGGAGAAGCCACGTGGAGACCCCTGCCAGTGCTGAGATGCTTACAATGCCACAGGATCCACAAGACTTCCTACCCACTGGCCTGTGATCTTCCTGCATTCGGTGTCATTGCATGTGTTTCATGAGTCTGAAAAGGACTTTATAGATTGGTATCGGACATATGGGCTAATAACGGATTTACAGACTTGATCTGGACTGGGCTGTGATGTTTTCTCACTTTTCAATTGCTCTTGCATACAAAGCTCTTTCTTACACACACGAGTGTCTGTGAATTTGTTTCTGTAGTTTAACTGGAGATGACACAACCAGCAAACCCAAGCTTTTTTCATTGCTCCTAGCAATTGTTCCCAGTCTGTTTTTTTGTAACCTTCTCCACTTGCTTCCTAGTTCATTACAGAAGAAAAGAACTTGACCGAGATTCTTTTCAGGCCTGTCAGAGAGCTAGTCTTTGGTATTTCCTGCCTTGTCTCCAAGCCTGGAGAGCCATTGACTCCACCAGCCCTGACCACTAGAGGAGTGAGAGTTGAACAGCAGCCTGTACATTTTCCTGCAGTATTCCTTTGAGAAATATTTTAGTGTGGGAGTTGTTTTGTCTTAGGTAGAATTTCTCACAGTGATTTATTAGTCACATTGGTTGTGATGTTCTCCATGTCATTGTTCTTGGTTCCACCCTCTGTGTTCTGCTTCCACTGATCCAGCTCCTCTTTCGTCCTCGCCTTCTCACATGCGCTTTTGACTACGTACATGTCGACCTCCTGGTCTGTACAGTTAATACTTCAAGTGAAACGTGACTCATTGGGTGCTACTGTCTTATTTTTATAATCCAATCTGTTATTTGGCTAAGTTAACCTCCAAGAGTGGGTTCAGTGCTAGGTTAAAAGGGCATCGTAGGGTGATAGTCTCAAGGATTTCTCCAATCTTATCAATCCAGTAAGTGTGGTTTCTTTTGTTTGCATTTACTCCCCAATCTAACCAGAATCTTCTATTGTGTCTCTGGTCAGAATGGTTGGTAGTCAAGGCCAGGCACAATCTAGTTCTTCTAGCCTTGCGTTAAAAGAGGCCATGGTTTGTGTGGGCTGTTGGTCCTGTGTACTAGTCTCTTCTCTGAGTCTTGTTTCCTTCATTCTCTCTTACTCCACATGAATGGAGACCAAGTCGTATCGTAGGTGCCCACTCACATGCATTCCATACCCCAAGTGGTATTCACTAAAGGCGATGTAGAATATTAGCTTTATGAACTGCTGTATATACTCATGTATAAGCCAAGTTCGGCTTATACACAGGTCAGTGGTACCCCAGCGAGGTGTAACATCTCGCTTCCCCCCTCCCCCAGGTAACAGGACAAGCGCCTGTTATCTCGCGGGTGATTGCCGTTTCTCTGCTGTTCATTCAAAGCCCCGCTGACACTGCAGGGCTTTGAATGTTTGTTTACTCACATCTAACCAATCAGAGCCGTCCTATGCTGTAGACGGCTCCAATTCACAGAAGCACCTGTAGTGATTCATTTACGTCGGCAGCTGAACTGGTAAGGATGTGTCTGTGGCTGCGTTCCTGTGTCTCCCCTCTGGTCTCTGTGTTAATTCACATCCAGCATTCCCCCGCCGGCACGGACTCCCCCTTCCTCCTGGCTAACACGGTGAGGAGGGGCATTACCATGAAAGTTCTTTTTCAAAGTCCTGTTTTTTTATCCTATTAGAAATGGATATTCTTGAACCAAAACAAAAACACCAGTCATATGAGGCTGGTTTCACAATGAAGGTTGTGTCAGGAGCAGAAGAGAGCAATAACAGTATTGCAAGTAGGAACTTCTGTGTTGACGAAAAGCAAGTGAGGGAGTGGCGGAAAATGAAGGCTGACTTGGAACAGGTACCAAAAGCTAAAAAAGCTCGTTGTGGTTTAACGTCTTTTTATGGGGCTCTAGAGAGTGAATTGCATAAATGGGTTATGGAATGTCGTCAAAATGGTTACTGCGTAACACGCATGGGAATCCGCGTACGTGCTCTACAAATGGCTAAGGAACACAAATATAAAGCACCAGGCATTGAAAAATTTGCTGTGTCAGCAGGATGGTGTACCTGCTTCATGAATAGGTTTGGCCTACTATGTTTGAGACAAAGAACAAAGATTTCCCAGAAATTTCCACAAGACCTTGAAGAAAAAATCATGTCATTCCAGTTATTTATTATAAAACAAAGAAGGATTTATAATTATGACCTGGCAGATATTGGGAATATGAATGAAACTGCCATGATTTTTGATCTTCCAAGCAACAGAACTGTGGCAAGCATAGGAGAAAAAAAAAACGTTTTTCTCAAAACCACAGGAAATGAAAAAAAAAAACACTTTACAGTTGTTCTATCATGTTTGGCTAATGGAACTAAGGTGCATCCTGTCATTATTTTTAAAAGAAAGACCTTGCCTAAAAAGATCAATTTCCCACCAAGAATTATTGTGCATGCACATGATAAAGGCTGGATGGATGAAGATGGAACAAAAAAATGGCTGGAAGAAATTTGGAACTGACGACTAGGATCAGCCTTAAAGAAAAAGCCATCGTTACTTGTTTGGGATATGTTCAGAGCCCACCTGTCGGATGACATAAAAAATTGGCAAAATCTAGTAAAGTTACTTTAGCCGTTATTCCAGGTGGGCTTACATCTGTACTGCAGCCTCTGGATGTATCTTTGAATAAGCCTTTTAAAGACCGTGTGTGAAGGATGTGGCATGAATGCATGTCATCTGGTTAAGCCCGACTAACAAAAGGAGGAAATCTCATGAAGCCTGACATAGAGTTAATAGCAAAGTGGGTTCGAGATGCATGGGAAGACATTCCAGAAGACATGGTGCGACGTGCCTTCCAGAAATGTAGTATTAGTAATGCTATGGATGGCAGTGAAGACAGCGCTTTGTGTGAAAACGACAGCAGTGATGGTGATGACATTGTCTATGATGACCTCACACCAGCTGGAGCTCTGCATAGGGATATGGATGATGATGAGGAATCCAGTTTTGAAGGATTTTAACTCTTTCCATTTTAGCTTGGTTGCTGATTGAGCTCAGGGAATAGTACTCTTAAGGTATCATTCTTATTGTTTTTGTTGAACCTATTTTCCACTTACTGTGCTGGTTTACTAATGTTAAATGACTTGTCCTTTTATTTATGTTTTTTATTTAAAATAAATATTTAAATACATCACCCCACTGATGTCTCAATTTTCAGTAATTTTATTTTCATTTGTTTTGATTATTGAAACTCACCAATAGCTTCTGCGTTTTCCACCCTAGGCTTATATTCAAGTCAGTCCGTTTTTCTGGTTTCCCAGGTAATAATTAGGTACCTCAGCTTATACTTGGGTCGGCTTATATTCGAGTATATACGGTATGTTATGCCAGCTGTCTTAAGTTATCCCATGAGACTATGGGCCTACGCCCTTGAGCCCAGTAACCCAATCCTACGGGTTGTTTGTGTTCAGGAAGTCTTTGTAACTGTTTGCCTCTGTGCTTTACTATCCTTGTTGTCTTTAAGCACGCTGATTTCTTTAAGGAAAGTGCTTCACCTTCTAACTGACCACCCCATTTCTCTCTCAAGGGTTATAGATAAGACAGTGACGGTAGCATGTCCATTTTTCACACCACTGACACCTCAGATCACCACCTCCTTTGGTCTGACTTCAGAGGCCTCAGCTCCCATTTCCTTCTTTACCCATTAGCATCGTTGGCAAAGACTCTGTCGGGCTGCTTATATGAGGGGCCTTCAGAAAGTTTCTGGAGAAATGGAATTAAAAGACAGTGGATTTTTTTCTGGTGATTTTGAAGTTCCTCTCTCTACTCTTCCTCCTTCCCATTATATATCTTCAGCCAGGAGTCGAGCCCCGTGTGTAGTTTTAGCCCTTCTTCAGGACTCATCTTTTCACTTTGTCACCTTCTGGCTGAGTGACCCTGGACAAGTTCAGTTACTTCTTTGTGTAAAATAAACACCTCCTGGGGCTACTTTGCAGATAAATGTTAAAATCTATAAAGTACTTAGGATACCATGAGCAAGTACTCTGGAGTGTTCACTAACTCCTTTTCCCAGTGCTTGCTTCGGTTACCTGCAGGCAAATCTGTTAACAATTCCCAGCGAGCCTGAACCAGTGGGTGACTAAGCCGAGGTCCGGTAAGCCCCCTTTCTCTGTGACGTCCTGTCACTCTGGCTTCTCCATCCTCTGATTCATCTTTCCTTTGTGTTTTCTGTCACGTGTAACCTGTCAGACCCTGCTGGGCACCACTCTAGGCTCTCAGATCTGAATCTTTCCATTTCTGTCATCGGACAGTCCGTTAGCGGGGCCCCTTGATTCCATCAGCCGCTCGCTCTGCCTTCATGCAGGTGGGAATATTGCCTGCCAGCTTTGTCTGTTCACTCGTGTAACCCTAGCACTTAGAACACTGATGGCCAGGCTGTCAGTTCTTTAAAAAACAAACCAAACCTGTGGAGTCCATTCCAGCTCCTGCAGCTAGATGTATGTCCGAGTAGAACTGTGCGCCATGAAGTTTTCCAGGGCTGGTTTTTCAGAAGTAGATTGCCAGCCTTAGTTACACATGAGAACTTCCTCGTGAACCTTTCTGTCATGTATTGTTGCTTTCATTTAGTCATTTCACTTCACTGATTCTACATTCACCTCAACAATCACTTACTGTGTCATACTGCCCTGGTACTTACTCTTGTTTTCACTTCATTTCCATCCTGTTGTGCTCAGACTCTATCGAGCCACTCCCCACTCTGATGTCTCAGCTCCCGTGTTTCAGCATAACGATTTGTTACTAAGTCAGTGGTGGGTGTGTTGTATCTGCTTGCCTTGACTGAAAGCTCCCAGGGATCAGGGACAAGAACTGCTCCTCTCTGGTCACCTCTCTCCTCAGTGCTAGTGGCATGCCCACTACACATTGAAGGGTTCAATGAATTCTTCTGCAGGGATTGTAGGGATTGTTTCCTAGCGGCCTTTCCGTAGTGCTATGAAGTGGTTTGGGAGAGAGCTCTGCCAGCATCTGGTCCCATCTCTACCAGGAGTTTCACCTCTAGTTAGGAGAGTTGGTGGAGGCATTAAAGGGCTTTGGGATTAGGTGACTCTGAAGAATCTGGGCCACGGAGGAGCCCGTCTGGCTCTGAGTAGGTCGGTCATTTTGGACTACATTGTAAATGTGTATGCAAGTGATTGTGTTCATTGGTACTTTACTCTCTGAGATATTTAATTAGGAGGAGAAAGTAACTCCCTAAAACTATCCTGAACCTGAAACTAGATCAGTTTGACTTCTGGTATAGATATATAACTCAGATTATACTTTTGCAGCAGTTTAGTGAGCAAAAAGTGACCCATAAAATGTAATAATAAATTTAAAAACATGTTGCCTTTCTAAAAATACGAAAACATTGAACTCCGATTTAGTAAAGAATTGATAATATCAGACTGGAGTAAGAAGATATGCTGTCAAAAAAGGAAGATAATGTGTCACTGCTGAATTGGGAAAGTTGTTGAATGCAAAAATAATTTGATCTGTAACCCCACGTAATTCACAATAAAAGTGCTTAAAACAAGTTAAAGCCAATGGGGGGTGGGGATTGAAACGCAGTCTAGTTGTGCCTTCCAGTAGTAGGGCTGCTCTCACTCATTTATGACGGAAGGACTGGACTTGTAGGACTGAAGGGCAGGGTGGGCAGGACTCTGGTGTTCCGACTGATGAGGCGAGAGTGTTCAGACCTCGGAAGACCAGCCTGTGAGAACGAGCGTGTGTTTTGAAATGGGCATGCGCTGCCCTTGTGACACTGTATTGCAGTTGTGAGTTGCCATTGAATGGACTCATAGCGCCACACTCACAGTAATAGAATTTTCATTTCTTTTTTTTAATCTTTTATTGGCATTTAATTCACATATCATTCGGTTCAGTAGTTCAAAGTGTTGCACAATCACCTCCACAATGAATTTTAGAACATTTACTTTTGTTTTATCAGCTCCCCATTTCCCCCATACCCCTTCTTACCATACCCCTCAAGAAGCCATCAACGCAACCTCTGTCTCTCGAGCTTTACCTATCCTGGAGTTCATACACAGAAAAACCTACTCCAACTACCCCGCTGTCTGCAGGACAGCAAGACGACTCACATCCCTGGCCTATGGTCAGAGGGGACTCACCAGAGATTCAATCCTTGTAGGGACCCTGTGAATGGATTGGGCTCCTGCTATCATCCTTAGCCTTCTGCAAACTGGGTGTTCTCAGTTTCAGCTCTGACACCATCCCTTTGCCCCGTAGAATTTTAAGGCTGTCATTCCAGACGCAGATCTCCAGGTCTGGTCTTTTCTCCCGCAAACTGCTGGGGCGGGGGGTGTTTCAAACCACCCAGAACAGAGATGTTCACAGCTGAGCATTTGACCATTGTGCGAAGAACCTGCGGTGCAACCTCTAGCCCTAGTTTTTGACCTCGGAAGCAAAAACGCAGGCTGCTGTTCAGACAAGCCCCCCCCCCCCCCCCCTGCCTGCACTTAAGCTGCTTTTCTTGCCACCTTGCTATTGCACACGGGCCACAGTGTGTGAAGATGAAGCAGCAGCCATGCTTCGTTGTGCTGTTGGAGAAAAGTATGTCCAGTGACAGAATAGTCAAGGTGGCACAGCTGGGAATGTCCTCTTCCTGGAATATTTGGAATAGTCCTCTAAGAGAATGTTTTTCTCACGGAACAATCATTTAACTATTTATTGTACCCATAAATGTAAAACTGATACTGTTGAATCCCTAACATCAGTGATATATGTGCCTGAAAATGTTTTGTTAACACCAGTGATAAGATCTAGAACAAACTGCCTCTTCTCTTACCTTCTTCTCCAGATAAGTTCACCTGAAAGACATTGGTAGGCTTCTTTGCCTCCAGCTGTATGGCATATCTAACCCAGGCTGCTCACTTAACCACCTTTACCTGTGTTTATACATGCATCCGTCCTGCTGTCTGCTGTTCACTGATGTGAGAACTGCTGGTGACCACTGCTGAGTTTGAGTTAGATCATCTCTACAGTGCCCTAGCAGTGTTCTTTAGGGACAATGTAGAGGCCACCCCGTAACATCCAGTCTCGGGAAGAAGAGGGAGAGTCATGTGGGTGATGGTGGAGACTGAGCTTTCACTCACCAAGCACATCTGGGTTAACTAAGAAAACAGACTCAGACCGACCCATTGGCCCCTTGGTGACTGCCCAGGCTCCTTTCAAATGCTTTGTGGTTTTAATCGATAGATGGAGGTGATGGATGGGCTTCCTGGTGATGAGTGACTGTGTCACACCCTGGTCACCAGCAGGCTTTGCTCATTAGTGTTTTACCTCCCTTGGCAGTGACCTCAGAGATGGGTTCAGGAACTCCACAACTGTTACTGCGGATGTTCTCCGGGTCCCTTGGCCTTATGCGTGAGGGTTTTGAATGTGGTAGATGGCTTTGATCCAAGCTGATCATCAGCTGGCATTAATGTTGCAATGAGGATTGACATGATGATTAACACCAAAATGGAGCATTCCGCAAGTAAGCGTGCTAACACCCCACGGGAAAGCCCTGGTCATTACACTGCACTGTCTGTGCTTTATAAAGAAATTAGTCTTTTAAAAAAAACTACAAATGTCTTCATTTCCTTCTCTGAGTTGGCTGATTATAAACTTTATACCTCTTGTTCTTCCTCCTCAATTGTAGCTTCTCTGTAGCAGAGTAATTAATTGAGGTAAATATAACACCTCAGTCATTTCTGTGGTAACTGTGCTAATGAGATTGGTATAGAAGTGGGAAGCCGAGGTGGCTGGCAAATTTGTCACTTCCAGCTTGTGCTCTCCATAGACAAGGTCCCTCTGTCCAGGCACTAGGGAAAGTGCTCCTTAGAGATCCATTTCTGCATTGCCTTTCCCCTACAGGTAGCAGGTTCATTTCTTTAAAATATACCCTGGTGTCAGTTGCATTTCCTTTTGATTTGGTCTAAACATTCATGTTGTTGCAGGGCAGGGCCAGGAATCTGGGATCCCAGTTAACTTAAAATTAAGTACACACTCATAAATTGGACATGGGCCTTGATGACCCTCTCTGGTGACAGTGATGGGCATAACTGTGTGTGTTTTTCTCTACAGTGACCTGCGGCAAGAGAGCCGTAAGCAGTTTTCAAGATATAGATGCACAAGGCTTTTATTTAGATTAAACTCTTACTCATCTCTCCCCCCCCCTCCCCCCTTTGAAGGTGCGCTTACCGAGTGCTATGATGAGCTGGGAAACCGCTATCAGCTTCCAGTCTACTGCTTGGCACCACCAATCAACATGATCGAGGAAAAGAGTGACATAGAGACTCTGGATATACCTGAGCCACCACCCAACTCTGGTTATGAGTGTCAGCTCCGTTTGCGCCTCTCCACCGGCAAAGACCTAAAACTGGTGGTCCGCAGCACAGACACGGTGTTCCACATGAAGAGGCGGCTGCATGCAGCGGAAGGCGTGGAGCCCGCCAGTCAGCGCTGGTTCTTCTCCGGCAGACCTCTCACAGACAGAATGAAGCTGGAGGAGCTGAAGATCCCAAAGGACTATGTTGTGCAGGTCATCGTGAGCCAACCTGTGCAGAGCCCGACCCCAGTGGAGAACTGAGCTGGCCCTTCCAGCTCCTTTCTACGATTGCTCATGTCGGCGTTTCCTACTCTATGGCGTGAAATTTATTTTCACTGTTCTGAATTCCCTGCGAATTGATTTAGTTCTGTGGAATGACCAGTGAAAATTTCCATCTGTGATGGAGACCCAACAAAAATAATTAATAAAACACAAAGAGCCAGCCTGTGAGACTCATGTAATCACATTTCTTATTTGAGAGGCATTAAGAAGTAAGATACCATTTATTTCAAAGTACCCAACACTTCGCACTATAAACAAAACAGTGCGTCCCTGAAGAACAGCACCTAGCACCTTTTGAATACAAAATATTTTTTTTAAGGAGTCAAATTATACAATCTTCAGAAATCATCAGTGATACTTATAAACTGAGGGTTTCGTTTTTGGTTTTTTAATGGGACCTGCAAGAGCAGCATGTGCGATTTGCTTTCGTTCTGCTTTAATTGATAGCCATAAAGGATTAGAGGAATGGCAAGTTGTGCTTCAGTGCTGCTTCTCCGGCCCCCGATACTGAGCTCCTCATTTACAGCCTCACTAAATGTTGGTGCCTTCATCCTGTTGATGGCAGCCGCCCTCTGGAACACTCAGCGGTAACTTAGCCAGTGCATTCAGAGCTCGGATGCTCATTGGATGCTCAGCATCTTGTCCTTTTTGCTGCATGGGTGTTTGGAAATGTCTATCAGTAGGCTGTTTGTTTTGGTCACTACTATATAATGCCCTCGTTGATCTACCTAGTCTGTTCAGAACTTTTCATAACTAACTGTACCCCAAATGCATCATCCCTGGGCCGCCAAACAGCGTTTCCACCACAGAATACCAGTGTAATCACCCGTTTCCCTAGTTGGCAGGGAGGACAGACCCAACCTCTCTGCTTGAGAGAATGGTACCTATTTTCAGTCTTTGGGGAGAAAACCCATAACTCAGAATTTACATGCGCAATGGCTCACCGAGGACACTTACACAGCAACAGGGAGGCATCCTCTGCGCTTCAGTGCTGCCCACTGTGCGTTACCTCCAGGCACATCTCTCCCCTCTTCTGTCCTAGCAAAGAGGTAAATGAACCATCGGCATAGTGGACTAGAAGACAGAACCTCCATGAGGTAACCTGATTCCTCTACATGATGACAGGAGCAAAGCTGCTCAGAATTGAGTTTCATCCGGAGGCTTGTTTTTAAAGGTTACTTAAGAGTTTGGTTCCATAAATGAGCGGAGGCTGAAGCGATCACTTTAGTCCTGGGCTGATGAGATGGAAGCATAGAGGCAAGCAGGCGCCTGTGCCCTTCTCAGTTGGACAGTATCAAACTTCCATACTTACTTGGATGTGACGCCAGCCCCATTCATTTTGATGGCAAAGTGAAATGGCTAATCACTTTACATGTAATGTTTAAGATGCTATTATATTTCCTACAGCCTAATTAGATATATCTACCATCATCATTTATCATGTTTCTAAGAGCTTTACTTCCATGTTTTATGCAATCTTTTTAAGATTATGGCTATATCTGACTTAGGTTTGTTGAAGATTGAATCTGAATCCAAGAGAAGACGCTGCATTATTCCCAAAGCAAGCTTGTCTGTCAGGAAGTAGGAAGATGGAACTATCTCTGTATGGTACCTCAGTCATCACACGGCACTTCTGTCCCTTTGTGCCGCAACGAACGGCAACATCTCAAAGTTTATCAACTGGAAAAATCAAGTGCTCCGGCTTACTTTTCTGCAGTAAAGTTGGTGGTATCGTCAATGATCTATCATCGGTACAAGATGGCTTTTGTTTGCTGTCTCCAGAGTTTAGTTTATTTTATTTTAAAGGAACATATATTTTGAATCATAAAATCTACAGTCATGTTTAACTAACCTAGGTGAGAAAAACCATGGTGCTGTTTAATTTGTAAATAGATTGATGTAATATCGGACCAATACTTGATGTGTATAATTTTAGTATGTAGGGTTTTTGTGGTTTTTTAAAAAAAGAAAAAAAAGTGTTTACCTTTTCTTCTTGTCTTTGCCTTATTCTGGGTTTTCAATGATTGTTATTCTCTCTCTAAAAGATTAATCTGCCCCAGTCAGTGACAAGTGCGAAGGCTTTGCTCCTTTGTAAACACCCGATCCCTAAGTGACAGGGTGATTATCAGTGACCATGGGCTCTGCTGGGCCCAGCAGACATGGCCACGGGGAGAAACGCTCCACCTGCTGCATACACATGGGGGCTCAACCAGGCGGCCCTTCTGTCTCTTCCGAACTGTGCTGTGAACCAAACACTGTTCCTAGTTTTCAGGAGCACAGGCCATTTATCACCCCGTTTGCATCCAAGTGATGAGTTTTGTGAATTTTTTTCCACTTCAAACGCTTGGCACATGTGCGCAGTAAAATAATCCAGACAGACCAAAGTGAGAAAAGTCTTTTCTTCTCCAACCCTCCCAGCCCCCCACCATAGCCACTGGTACTAGCTTCCTGTGTGTCCTTGAAGATCCTTTAGTTCAATGACTCAAACTAGCATGCTTCAGAACCACCTGGAAGGCTTATGAAAACATTGCTGGGGCCGAATCATTTGTTTGGTTTTTGATTTTTACATTGTGAAGTGGGTGAAGGTTTGTAGAGAAGACCTTCAGTGTGTACTCAACCATCCACACCTTTTTGTGGTGTCTTCATTGCAGTCTCTTCCATGCTACACCACTCGTCCCACCTCCTCCCTGTTTGCAGCTTCCACTCCTCCTATCTGCTGAATTGTGTCCTTAGGATATTGCCGGCCCTGGTCTCTCAGCTGGCTGATTATTCTAAGGTGTGAATCTCAGTAGTAGTATCATTCCCCTTCTGGGCTTGCTTATTGTTTGGCTGGAAATTGAGCCAGTGGGGTCCAGACCTGAAGGAAGCTGAAAGGCCGTAGTCTCAAGGACTCCACCTGTCTATCCACAAGAACATTGCCTTACAAGTTCCCAGGTTCTGCTGTCGCTGCTTGTCTGGAGTGTCGGCGCTTTCAGAATCACTGGTAGCAGTGAGTCTAGTCACCCACCGATCCACTCACTCTTTCCCACAAATACATACGCTCTTCTATCGCCCTTTGGCTCTTCTCTTAGAGATGGAGATCATATGAGTAGATGCGGAGCTGCCTGTTCCTCGCAGCTGGAGTAGCATCGCATTAGATGGTGGGCCTCAGTCACACTAGCCCCTTCTTCCTGGGTAGTTAGGGTATTTCTAATCTTGCTACTCTGAGCCAGTCTTCTTTATTCATTGTCCAGCTTCCACATACACATGAGGCAATTGAAAACACCATGGCTTGGGTCAGGTACGCCTTAGTCCTCAAAGTAACATTCTTGCTTTTCAATTCCTGCTCTAAAAGGTCTTGTGCAGCAGATTGTCTTTTGATTTCTTGACTGCTGCTTCCACAAAATTTAACTGTATGTGTTAGTCTGGGTAGACTAGAGAAGCAAATTCATAGATACTCATGTGTATAAGAAAGTTTTATATACAAGAGCAATAAAATATTGAGAAAACATTCTAGCCCAATTCATAAGTCCAAAATTAGCCCATATGTCTGACACCAGTGTGAATTCCTCTTCAGACTCATGAAACACATGCAATGATGCGAACTGCAGGAAGATCACCGGCCAGTGGGTGGGAAGTCTTGTGGATCCAGTGGCGGTCTAAGCATCTCAGCGCTGGCAGGGGTCTCTACATGGCTCCTCCAGCTCAGGGCAGTGCGTAGCGCCATTTGTCTTCTCAGCTAGAATGTCTCCCAGGGAGTGAGTTTGTGTCCCGCCTCCAATGAGCTTTTTATTTCCTTATTGCCTCCAAATGAGGTCCTCAAGCTGTGACCTGATTGGCAGGCTAAACTCCACCCCTTCATTCTTGAGTCTCAAATTAACAGATTACATAACTACCACACTGTAGATCCAAGCAAAATCAAGTTTTACTTACACAACTTACTAAGTTCCCTATCTGTCTCACCTTCTCCAAAGGTGGTATAAGGGCACCTTTGTTTTATGGTGTTTCTAAAGCAGTGTATTTTTCAATGATCCTTTCTTTGTATGTGGCCAAATTATCTTGTGTGTACCTCCCAGCTCAGAAGTATGATTTGACATTTTATTTATGGATAAGAGCGGGAAAAACAGCCTGTTTCCTGTGATTTCCATTTGAGTCTCTTGTAATCACTTTAGCCCACAATCTCTGTTCTGTTGGGGCTGCTCAGGTGGGCAAATACGTTGTTAGGTACCATCAAAGCAGTTCCTACGCATAGCAGCCCTACATTCAATAACAAAACACTGCCAGGTCCTGTGCCATCTTCACAACTGCACTTGTGTTTGAGACCATTGTGTAGCCCCTGTGTCAGTTCATAATTAAGGTGACATGAAGTTTCTTACTACTCTACCGATGTCTCTTAACATCCACCAAATGATAGAGTAGAACTATGCAAATAGTGTGTGAAACTAGTAGAAGAGATTGGTTAGATTTTGTTGCCAATCCCCTGGGTGTAAGAATGAGCTATCTCAAAGAGGGACAGAGAGAATTCCAAGGACCATCAAGGAAAATAAGCTACCTAAGGAGCAGTTCAAGATCCCATTCCAAAAGAGCAGAGACGAAGAGCAGAGGCCGTGCCATGGAGAACACAGGACAGGTCAAAGGAGCCAGGCAAGGAGACCTTGCGGAAGAACAGAAGAGCAGACGAGAATGGTGAGGCAGAGCAGCAAGGCAGGCTTCCTGGTCCACAGAGTGGCTGAGAGACTAAGGACTGGAGGCTTGCCTGCTGGAGGAGAGGTTGGAATCAGAAGAGGGTAGAGGAGAGAGGGTGGAGGCATGTCTGATGGCTCAGGGCAATAGGTTTGGGCACTGCGGACTTGGATGGTCCCTTTCCCTTGTGTAGCCAGAGGACCTCAGATAAGGCCCCCACACTGTTTACTGCATGGCATGCCTGTCTCGGCTGTTGTCAGCATAGTGGATCTGGCTTTGTCTAGTCTTTATCTGTGGCATGAGACTTCACAAGTGCTAATACATGAGAGCTAAAAACCAGTGAGAAATTTTTTCACTTGCCACCAAATTCTTCCCTTAATGTTGATGACAAATTGGAAGAGCCCATCCAGGGGCCCTAGGCCAGGATGTAGTAGGGCAAATAGGTGTTTCAGTCAGCATGCCATTCCTCTACTAGTGCACAGCTTGTTGACCAGGAAATTCTAATGTGCTTAGTGTATTATGACCATCTAAAATATACCTTAATGTACATGGTCTAAGCTTGACACTTAAAAGCATATTGTAGTAGATGAACTCACAGTGGACATAAGTTGAAGCCATCTACATGCAAACGTACACACTTTTATCAACATAATTGAGTGAGAAATGGCATGGAGGTGAAGTCTGGCCTCTGACCACTATACAAGGGAGAAGGAGACTCCTAGTCCACACCAACTTGCTTCCACCCTCCTTTAGCCTGTTCACGTACCAGCCATCCTTCCACTACCCTTACTTCTCCGGTGGGGTCTGCCCCCGGTGGCAGTAGCCACAAAGAACTCTCCATACTCGTGGTTGTGGAGTTTATTAGGGAAGTTTACAGGTTACAAATCGGGATAAAGCAGCGTTCAGAAAGCAGTCCTGTTTGAGGTGTCCCTTCCTAGCCTTGTCAGCAGGCATGTCTTTCTCTGGCTCTCAGCCTCCGCCCTGCTTGGATTCGTGCGCTAGAAAACAAAAGGCACCCCACTCTGCAAGACAGTCTTCCTCGTTCTGTGGTCCTGGGTGTCCACCTCTCGGCCACTGGACAGCTCCTCCGCGCTGTCTCATGGTTTTGGTGCGGCAAGCCTTTGGGGCCTCTGCTCTTCAGGCAGGGACCTGGCCTGTGCTCGGCCAACAGCTCTTCTTTATGGACAGTTGTGGCACTGCTGTCCTGCTTCTGAGACGCCGCCCTCTTTATGCCCAGCAGAGTGGCAGGACGGACCAATGCCCGAGTCACTCGCCTGCACCTGATTTGCATGCTCCCTCTGAAGCATTAGTGCTAGGGATAGAAGCAGCATACCAGATAGTCTCACGTTAGCACGTTGAAGGAGAGAAGTCCTGAAGTAGACACACATGGTTTTCTCAGTTGTACTAGCCTCAGAGAATTAACGCTTTATAGGTCCAATTATGTTACAGTTTTTAAGCTGAATTTCTGCTTGGGGCCATCAAAACTAATGTTCCTGATCATCACGGAAAACACCCCACCCCCTCCAGTTTATGAAGATGCTCGTACAAAGCATCATTCTCTGAATCTGATAGTTGGTTCATGATCCATTTTATACTCACTTGATGGACTTCCAGAGAGGGATGCAGGGTTAAATAGTGCCCCACCATCGCCGCAGCCCCCAAATGCACATCTACCCAGAACCTGTCAGTGTGACCTTATTTGGAAAGACATTCTTTGCAGATGTAACCAAGTGAAAAGGAGTCGTTTGGACCCTAATCCCAATGAGTCAGGAGAGGGAGAGTTCAGGGCAGATACAATCAGATGCAAAACACCAGTGGTGTGAGGACGGAGGTATAGGTCAGAGCCACGCCACCTACACGCCAGAACATCGCTCAGACTGCCAGCAGGTGGCCGAGGCTGGGAGGGACCCTGCTCTTCTGACTTCCAGAGCTGTGGGAATGGGTCTGTTTTATACCACCCCGTCTGCAGTAATTCCTTATGACACCTCTAGAAACTCACACAGAGTGGGGTGACTAGACCACTTGCTAGTTCCTGAAACTTCTGTCATCAGATGTAGCTTAAGATTAATTTATGAAAAAAGTGGGGGGAAAGATTAATTTATGTGGCCCATGTGAATGTCTACTGGTTACTGAAGATCCCTTGTGCCGTATTGATTACACATCGGACTGCTAACTGAAAGATCAGCAGTTCGAACCCACCAGATATCCCTTGGGAGAAAGATGGGGCTTTCTACTCCTATAAAGAGTTCATCAGTCCCAGAAATGTACAGGGCACTTCTACCTAGCCTATAGGGTCTCTGAAAGAGTCAGCATCAACTCAATGATGGTGAGTTTGGTGTTCATACCTGTTCCTAAGGAGCCCTGCTGGTGTGGTTCAAGTGCACCTCTCCTAACGTAAAGGGTGGTTTGACCCCACCAGCCACCATGCAGTCTGCGTGAAACTTCAGCCTCAGAAACCCGGTGGTGCAGGTCCACTCCACCCTATAGGACCACTGGGTCAGAATTGGGATTCTGAGTTTATGCTTGTTACCTGTGATGAGCCTTCCTTGCCTGCCCCCTCCTGCAATCTTTAATAACAAATCTGAGAAGAAGAAAGAAAGCCATATATATGGCTTCCATGGATCTCAGGAGCCTCATCCCCCTTGGAAAACAAGAGACAGATGCTATCTATAAGTCCTCTAGATTCTCTTCCCCGAACCACACCAGATCCTAACGCCACGGTCATCCAGCGAAGCAGAGAGCTTGGCAGAGGACTCCCAGCCAGATTGGATGCCTGTCACAACAACGCCCTGTAGGTGCCCTGTTCTCTCTACCTACTGGCAGAGGGCCAATGATCCTCAGAACCTAACTGCAAATGTCACCTCAGCAGTGGAAGGGTAGTGACCTGCTCTAAGTAAGAGGTCCTGCAGCATCTGTTTGTCTTCACACAGTCCCAGGAGACAGACATCACTGCTTCTGTGAGCAAGCCAGAGAGCAGAGGGAATTAGGTGTGGCCTGGGTTCTTTTTTGTTATTGTTGTTGTTAGCTCCCTTCAGTTTGGACAATGCACATGGGAGAAGGGGTAAAGTCTTTGCTGTGATTATCGAACACGATTGCGATTAAACATCTCCCTTCACATGAATGACAGTCTTAGATAAGCAATACTGGTCGGATCTGTGGTGCACACACAAAAATGTAATCCAACCTGATTTTTGTTACGGGGTACTGTAGTGACGAATGACTGATTCGACGACGTCACCTTGGGTTCTCTGGGACGTGTGTTGTCCAGAGGTAAGTGAATAGATGAACGTCTATTGCTCCTCGGGTTCCGGTCCATTCGTGCACAGCAGCACACTCCAGCCAAGCAGGATTTAAAATGTCTCTAAACCAGCGGTGGCTGCAGACAAGTCCTCTCCGTCATAACCCTGCTCACTTCCGCACCTCACAACAGTGCCGCCCTCCCGAGAGGGCCGAGGGCCAGGTGGGCTCCCGGCAGAGGTAGCTCAGGAGGTGATGGTGGCTTTGGGGGGATTCCAAACGAGTACTGATAGACTTTGTCCAAGGACACCAGATGAGCGTGGGGCCTTCCTTAAGAAGACGTTTTTCTGAGGGCGAGAGATTGTACTGGTGAGCAAAAAGCCAGGAAACTGAAGCCCGGGAATTCTCTCCAAGACAGTGTACCTACTCATTCCTCAAGGGGAGCAAAGACTGTCCTATGAGAATTCCATCGGAAACGACCCATCCCCCTTACAGGCCTGATCTTGCCCCCTCAGGCTTTTTATGCCCTGAATGCAAAGAACATGTAAATGGAACACAATTCAAGTCCCTTAAGCATGCCAAAGTTGCCATTTGGATGATGTCACTTGAAAAGCACACGGGTTGTTTTGGGGGGAGGCTTAGATGGAAACATGGCTTCAGAAGAATCTACACCTAGGAGGAGGTTTTCCATGAGGCCTCTATGATTTTTATAGCGTGATGTCTCTCTCGTCCCCTAATTTGTTCCTCAGAAATTTAGAGTCAAAGGAAATAAATCAGCATGTCGCAAGAGGGATTTCTGAGCCATGCCCTCCCATGAGGCATTACAGCCTCAAACCCTTAAGGACAGTTCTCCCCTGCCCTATAGGGTCACTCTATGTCAGCATTGACTCGATGGCAGTGAGGAAATACCAGCTTAAGACTTAGGTGAACTGATGCTGACTGGAGTGCGTTACTCAGCTCCCTGCTTATAAGCTAAGGTGTGCCATGAACCTCACACGTGAATCTTGACTCTCCCGCTAGTAAGTTAGGTATTTCTGGATGAAGTGCTTAGTCTCTGCTGGCCTCAATTTCCCCTCTCTGTAATCGAGATTCAGAACACCTACTTGGCAGAGTTGCAAGGCTAAATGAAGCTAGAGATGTAAGCCAGCCACCCTACCAATCATGCAGCCAATGATGGTTATCGCTCATATGAAAGAGCCAGGGAGGAATCATGGTCTTGTGCCAAAAGAAACAAAAAATCAAGGCGCTATCACACAAAAGGACATACAGTACTTCTCTGACCCTGGGACATTTGGTATAGTTCGTAGGCAGTTAGTTCATCGGAGAGTAACTCGGGTTCTAGAATGAGCATTAGCCCCACATCCGTATCCTTCTCTCTCCTTTATGATCAGAGGGTCTTCACTGCCAGCCACTCTGGCTTTCCTGCCACCCAGGGGTCTCCACCCAAGGACTGGAAGCATGGGGAAGACACTGAGGGTCTTGGGTCACGAGAAACGAATTGAAAAGTCATAAGTATTGGTAAATATTGGGGTAATCAGAGACCTAAGGAACAGATTTGATCTGGAAAAGAGCAACTGAGGCAGGACATGTAAACAAGGTTGTCCCCAGTGGATTCTGAGGTCAGTAGAGAAGCCGCTGGTGTAAAGAGCACTCACGTGGTCTCTCCGTAAGTAAAACTCAGCAGCAGGACAGCCTAGGTTTATTGTTCTAAGTTCACGATAGACCGGGGTTAACAATGTTCATTTTATTTGGTACTTCCCAATGTCTTTTTCCCAAGACCAGCCTTTTGGAAAAGCTTGGTTTCGTGAGGCATTTGCTTTTTGGGCTTAGACTTCATCTCTTTCGTTTTCTCCTCTTTCTCTTTCTCCTTCTCTTTGGCTTTGGCTTTAGCTTTGGCTTTGGCTTTGGCTTTGGCTTTCTCTTTCTCTTTCTCCTTCACTTTCTCTGTCGCTTTCTCTTTCTCAGCTTTTTGCCTCTCTTGGTATTTGTCAACGGAGAAGATAGTAAACAGCTTAAACTCCTTGTAATTGATATGCTTGTGTAGAAAGACAAAGAAAAATCATTTCAGGGAGGATTTAATACTTTGCTTCAGATAATAGCAAATTATAGTCATTTCCCATGGAGACCTTTGGAAACTTGAAGCAGCCTGGTCGATAAGGACATGATTGTAGTCGAATACCAAGGAACAGTGGGGAAATAGTACAGGCTCCAAGGGAACCAAGGGTCACTTTCTTACTCCTGTGCTGGCCAAGTGTGGACACTTGCAGCTGGCCTCTGAGGCCTTTCAAGGGTGTCCTTGTCAGCTTTGGCTCCCACTTGCTTTCCCAGGATGGACTCGATCAACCTGAGAGGATTCACTGCCTTCCTCATAGCTCTTACCCCATCATGACCCTTTCCTGTCGGCCCCTCGGCACCTCTGACACCCCGACACCCACTGCCGCCGTGTTAATAGGCAGTGATACCTTGTGTCGCACTCAGTTCATTCCAGTCGTGTTTGACTTGAACACTAACAACGCTGAGAGCTGCACCTCTGTTTTTCCAGGACTTGAACACAAAGTTAACAGGCCTGGGTTGTGGAAATACCCCTAAAACATCTAAATCCAACAAATATAGTACATTAAATATCAAAACGATACAGTAAATTAAACGATTACATTTTACACAAATAAAGCGCCAGGAATAAGAAGACGCGTGATGAGGAGTGCTTCTGTGCACTCACAAAGCACTATAGGCTGTCTGGGCGTCACTTAGACTGAAGCGTCGCTCCGTGTGCCTGTGGGAAGCCAGGACATGGGCCTCACTCTCGGCCCGGACAGGTTTTTCAAGTCAGATTTTCAGTTCCACTATCAAGCAGTTATGATTTTTTATTTATCTTAGCCATTCACATCGTGGAAAGTTCTAGCTTGGACCCATTCGACAACCAAATTATCACTATATTCCTTCTGGGCACTTCTGCATTTCTCTCATCATGTACCCGCACTTTGTGTTCAGTCTCATCTCTATGGGCCTATAAATCGAGGAGACGCTGATTCATAGCAACCTTGTAGGACAGAGTGGAACTGTCCCATAGGGTTTCCAAGGTTGTAATTTTTCAGTGAGCAGCCAAATACTTTCCCATTGCCCCTCCACCCCCCACAGGGCTCCTTCTGACCTTGGCCTTGCGCAGTGTACCCACTTGATAGTTTCTCCTGCCCTCCTCTCCCTTCCCCACTGTGGTTAGCAAGACCCAGCCCTCCGCTTCGGTGCTGAGAGGCCGCCTGCCCCTTTCCGCGACTCCACTCACATGGTCACCGGTGAAGTCAAATTCTTCATAGAGCTGTTTGAGTTTTTGTTTTTTAATGTCAAAGAGAAAGCTGAATAACTGGAAGTCTTGCGGGCCAAGTTTCAGGTCCCCATCCAAGTCAAGCAGCTCAAAGATCGGCCGGGAGTGGCGATAAAGAAATTGCTCTTTCAAATGATTCTGTTTTGAGAGAGAGCGAGACGTGAGTGCTGTGGGCACCATTTTCTGAGCAAGTTCCTCCAAGACTCATCCTCACTCATGCACTTCCTAGAGAGGCAAGAGGCATGATCGTAGAAGCTAAAAGGTGGATAGGATTCTGTCCCCAGTGCAGCAAGCCCTGCTGTAGCGTCTGCATTCAAGGGGAGCATCCTTCCCTCTGGAGTAATTGATGCTGTCACATGGGACCCGAGTCCCCTCTGTGCAGGTCCTTAGTTTTTTCAGTGAAATCACCCCGTGAGGCATCATGGCTGAACAAGGTCCCTGTCCTCATGGAGTGGGCAACAGGTGACTAGGTCTGACCCTAAAAGGGGGGCTAACATAAGGCAGGAATTCACAAAGAGCCTGTCTCCCCACCGTCATTGTCATGCACCCCTTCAGAGAACTCACTGAGAGAAGGGAAGAAGGCACGTGAGATGACCTCAGAGGATCATCAGACAAACCGAAGAGAAGCCAAGCGGGGCCCTGCCCACACGAGGGCGGGCTTTAGATAGGGACGCTTTGTGGGAGGCCTGGAGATGGGCCGAGGGCAGAGGCGGAGTCGATGGTGTGGAGTATTTCTAGGGGATGGACGGATGATTTGGGAACCGACTTGAGTCTCCGGTGTTTTCTTCCTCTAGTTTTGAGTGAAAAGGAGGAAAAGTTGGGCTGCCTTCTTCCTTCAGTGCTACCGTGAGCCCAACGTTGGTGGCAGCCAAGCGCTTGCCCTCTGCTCCAGACCCCCACTGGGTACTTGCCTGGTGCGCCAACAGTATACAGATCAACATGTAGAACTGGTCAAAGTTGACCTCGCCCGAAGCGTTCCAGTCTAGCATGTCAAAAGTCTTCATGATCTGTGACCGCGTCAGGTTTGTCACGTGATGGAGGAAGTGAAAGAACAGCACATCTGTAAAGGGGGAGGTGAGAAGGTGGTTGTTCTGAAGCCACCCTGTGAACATGTGAAGCACCTTGTTGCTGGGTGCCATTGGGTTGATTCCTACTCCTTGTGACCCTGGGCGACACCACAGAACTGCCCAATCGGGGCTCCTGGAACTCCCCGGGAGCTGCTGGTGCGCATTCTAGCAGCAAACCTTGGGTTCGAGCACTTAATCACTGCGCCACCTGGGCTCCTTGGAAGCTACAGATGTGGCAGTAATTTTGAAAGCTCACTGACCTGGAAAGGCTTTGGTTTCTGGCTTTGGTACTACACCCTTCATGACGGCAAGCATTTCCCCCACCTCTCTCCAACTCCATAGGAGCACTGGGGGCAGCGTCAGGTCGGTGCTGGGCTGCTAAGCCGCTCTGAGAGACAGAGGTGAGGCTGGCTGCTCCCGTGAAGATGCACGACTCTGAAGCCCCAGGTAGAGTGGCTATGAGTTGGCATCGGCTGGATGGCAGTAGGTTTGGGTTTGATGAGTTTCCAATATTCATTACCCTTGAGCTCCGTGGGAAAGCACTGCTAGGTGCTGTGGAGGATGAGATAGTAACTGGGCTTGGGTCCTGACCCTGCTCACATGGCTGGAGCAGACAGATGTGCATACATGATACCTGATACCATGCCAGGTGGGAACCAACAGATCAAGCTGTGTACAGAAAACTAAAACCAAATTTACAGTCATCAATGGATGCCAACTCATAGCGACCCTATAGGACAGGGTAGAACTGACTTTGTGAGTTTCCAAAGACTGTAACTCTTTATGGGAGGGAATGCCTCATGTTCTTCCTGGGAACAACTGATAAATTCAAACTTCTGGCCTGTGGTTACCAGCCCCATCCCTTATCCACTAGGAAGGAGAGCTTAATTCTCTAGCCTCCTACGACACTTCCTTAGACAGTTTCAGACTCGGCCTGCACCTTGCCCTGGGTGGTACAAACAGTAAGAAGCACTCAGCTACTAAATAAAAGGTTGGTGGTTCAAGTTCACCCAGAGGTGCCTCAAAAGAGAGGCCTGGCAACCTACTTTCAAAAACTTTTAGCTATTGAAAAGCCCTATAGAAGAGTGGGGGTCTATAGAGGATATGGGGCTATGTCTACATGTGTATTTATCTATGTCTACATGTGTATTTATCTTCTTAGATATAACCCAACACCTTGAGAAGCCTCAGGAGACACCAAGGCCTATTGGCATAGCATGCTTCCCAAGGCGATGCTCTAGATACTGCTTAGGTGAGTGGTGTCTATAGAGTCTTCAGAAACTGTGCATCTCATGGTTACTCACTGATTGGAGGAAGAATAACGAAAATTAAAGACCCGTGGAAACAATACAGGGGCCCAGTGCACTAAACACACATCAGCTTCCACGACCCCAAGACCAGAACAACCAGATAGATGGTGCCCAGCGACCGCTACCAAGTATTCCAAAAGGGATCACAGTAGAAGGTCCTGTAGAAAGTGGGAGGCAGATGTGAAACACAATTCAACATCCTACGGAGCAGGCTTCCTGGTTGCATAGAGACCAGGGGAACCCCTGAGATGATGGCCCTTCATCATTCTTCAGGTCTGGAGCTGAACTCTTCCCCACCCCACCCCCCGCCCTTGTTCCATTTTCAATCAAACAATCGACGACAAGGGGAAGATCACACTAGGAGATGTGCTCCCCTTAGCACAACCAGTCGTCTGACGTCTGCCCATGGACCGAGTTTAGAAGGGTTAGGAAGGAGGGATGGGAACAGGGCACACAGAGGAGTGTGGGGTGTGTGGGGTGCCCTGGTGGAGATTGCAGTCCGTGAAATGAAACAAACTGTGGATGAGCTGTTGAATGGGAGACGTCTGCTCTGTAAGCCTCCACCAATTCACAATACTTAAAAAACACCCCCTCAACACCCCCCCCCCAAAAAAAAGCCCCGTGGAGCACAATTCCACCCTGATCCCATGCATTGCCAGGATGCAGAATGGATTTGATGGCGTAGGTTTCGCATACCATACGATTCAGGGGCTCACTCACCTCGCCAAGACTTGGACACTCGTCACCACAATCGGCATGAGAACATTGTCTGCATTCTTGGACGCATCGTTACTCGCTCCCCTTGTCTCCCTCTTAATTAAAACTTAAAGAGAACTTAAAAAAAACTTCATTCCTCTTCTATGAAAGCATCGATATTCCTCAAGTTTGTAAAAATACAAAGAAATGCCATGGGAGAAGGGAACTAACATTATTGAAAGCCTGATCTCGCAAGCACTTTAAATGCCCTATCACCTCGGACACTGGCATCCCAACATCCCCTTTATAATACAGACCAAACCCAGCCGTGACCACCAGCGACCTCGGGGCAGAAGAGAACTGCGCCTGTGCGGCGGCTCCAAAGGCTGTAGAATTGTGACAGGAGCAGACTGCCACATCATTTCTCCACGGAGCAGCTGGCGGGGCGGGGATTGAACCACCCGCCTTTTGGTTAGCTACCGAGTGGTTTCACCACTGTGTCACCACTCTCCCGTTTATTGTAAGTCCCAGATACCAACGAGCACATGTCAGCACTTCTCAGTGTCGTGAACATAGATATTCTGGCTCGGGACACTTTGCATGGCTCTGAGATTCTAACTTCCAGAGATGGATACTGTTGATGTGGGGACCCCCGCTCTGCGAGACAGATCTACCTCCCATCGTGAGACGCAGAGCTGGGGCTCAAAGGTGGGTCTTTCTGATGCCACAGCCTGTGCTCTCCCACCTCTTTTGGACATTTCAGAAACAAACCTACCGCCCTCGAGGTGATTCCGACTCAGCAACCCTTTAAGGCAGAGTAGAACAGCCCCTGGGGATTCCTGAGACTGTCCCCTTTTTTTGAGGTGGGGGGAATTCTCAAACTCTTTATCGACTGTGTGGTGTCTGCCATGTGAAGGCTGTGGGGCCGTGTGTGCTGAGCGAGGGCGTGCCCACAGGCACTGTGAGATCATAGCTCAATTAGCATAACTCGGGGGCAACAGGGGAAGGAGGAGGAGAGACCATCTCTGAGAGACCAGGTGGAGGACACAGGAGACAAGAGGATGCATGGGGACACACAGAGACAGATGGGCACGGATATGTGGGGGCATGGGGCATATCTGTGGGATATTGGAGGACAGATGTTCAATATATATGGGGAGACCCACAGAGACATGGGGTGACAGCTCATGGGGGGTACATGGGCCTCATCGGTAGATAGCACCAGGAGTCCTTCCCCACAACTCTGGTGCTTTGGTCTGCAAGTAGCCCTCGCTGGGCATCCCCCAGGGAGCGGGGCAGTAGGCCAGCAGTCAGGGCAGAGGTAGGTGGTGCCTAGGGCTGGAATTTGCCTTCGGGTTCCGGTTGTAGATGTAGCTCCCCACCGCCCCTGTGTTCATGTCCTTGAGTCCCAAGAGAATTCCCCAGCAGGGCTTGTGGTCATCGTGCTCCACGTGCCCACCCACCGGGGGGGGGGGGGTCAGCAGGCATGGCTAGTGCCAGCCCTTGCCCAGAGATGTCACCTTCTTTCTCCGCAAAGTAGACCCTCTTGTTGCAGCAAGGACACTTGTTGGCTCACCAGTGAAAAGTTGTGATGCTGGGAGCTTTCTGGAAGCTTTGCTGAGCCCCTTGGGTCGGGGACTGGCCTTCCGAGCCTCATCACGGGCCACGGGGACCTCAACAGGACCGGAGACTTGGAGCCCCTCTGCTGGGCCTTTTCATAGATGTAGGAAAGGTCTCCCCCGATGCTCACACCTTTGGCCCCAAACAGGGCGGCATGTAGCTAGGCTTATGGCAGAAGGGTTTCCCCGTCTGCTCACTGTGGCCACCTGGTGTCAATGTCTTGTTACAGCGCTCACACCGGAGACAGAATTTATGCCAGTCTTGCACAGGGAGCTCATCTTCTCGGCAAAGTACAAGGTCTTGTCACACTTGGGCCCCTTGGAGGCCTTGGTCAGTGTGCCCGCTCGGCCTGTGCTCGCAGCTGGTGCCGAGACTGTAACCTTAGGAGAGCAGAAGCATCTTCCTCCTGCGGAACGGCTGGTGGGCTTAACTCTAGGATTGTGTGGTTAGCAGCCCAGCTTGTAAATCACCAGGCCGCCAGGGGCCCTTCTCCCTGTGCATCAATCAGTCTGTATTCACTAAATGCATTCAGCGTGGGGGGCACGCTTTAATTCAAAACACAGGAAAAGTGCCCAACATTCCGTTCAACTGGGCCTCAGTGGGCATAAGATGGAAGAGACATACATACTGTCGGTGTAGGGCCACTGAAGGGGGTTCCCAACCGCATCTGCACCAGCTGGGAGCTAGTTAGAAAAGCAGGCTCTCAGAGCCCCTACGCATCCAGAATTAGAATCTGTATGTTCATGTGACCCACAAGGGTCTGGGCAAAGCCATACAGTTGGAGAAGTGCTGACGGAGACGGATGAATCTTTGGGATGATTCTTTAACTGTCCACATGCGGTTTCCCTGCACCCTTCCAGTCTGGAAACAATCTCCTGCGTAAGATATGGCTCCACTGAAGAACTCACCCTAAACACAGCTGTGTAACTTGGGGTCCCAGCTGAAGATAGCCACGAGCCCCTGAGCCAGTGGGCACAAAAGCACTCTGGGGGGCTTCTGATGGCCTACCGATGTTCCTTCTCTGTGCCCCACTGTGGGTGAGCACCTGGAAAGAACAGGGCACACTCACAGTGAGGGGTGTTTGTGGGGTGGCTACTTGGGACCCTTGTAAGTGTGGTGATGGTGTTGTTGTTGAGTGCTCGGTTCTGATTTGCAGCGACCCTGTGCACAGTAGAACGAAACACTGCCCGGTGCTGTGCCTGCCTCTGGAGAGGTCCTATCTGGGCCCTAGCCCGTGGTGACAGCCTGTGTCAATCCATCTCCTTGAGGGCCTTCCGTGCTGTCGTCTGTGCTGTGAGCTCCAGCTCATGGCAACCCCCATGGAACGTTGCCGTCTTGACAACGGAATGTGCGCACGTCGGTCGTTGCAGCCCGGTGTCTTGGCAGTGCCTTCCAGCCCAGGGGCTCCTCTTCCAGTGCTCTACCAGACAAAATTCTGTGGTGGGTCACAGGGTTTCATTGGCTTAATTTTTGGGCGAAGATTCCCACAGCTTTCTTCTTTGTCCGGAAGCTGTCCTGAAACCTCGTGGCCCTGCTGGCATTTGCAATCTAGTGGCAAGCTTCCCACACCATAGCGATATACCAGCTGCCACAGCACCACAGACAGACAGGGCTTAGCACCCACTGCCACCGAGTTGGATCGACAAAGGGTTTCCAAAGCTGGAAATCTTTATGGGAACCCCCTCATCTCAGGGGGTGTTTATTTCTACGGACCTTGTGGGTGTTAGTCCAGGGCTTAGTCAGCAGCACCACCAGAGCCTTACAGTGCGTCTAAAAATCAACTCCGCTGCCATCCACTTGATTCGGACTCAGACTGACCCTAGAGGGCAGAGTAGAGCTGCCCCTGGGGGTTTCTGGGGGCTGTGACTCACTTCAGGGTGATCAAGAGCCATGGGCATGATCTCACTTCTTAGAGAGCTGCACCCTGGGGGAGCGGTTGATCCCTGGATAGATCAGAGTCTTCTCAACAGACTTCCCAGTGAGACAATCTGGGGTCTGAAAGCCTGGGTGTCAGCCCCAACCTGGCTATTTACAGTGAGGCGCCCTGCAGCTGCCTAGGGTGGGGTTCCCTCCAAGACATGCTGACAGACCAAATGTGAATCCATCTGCCAAGAGCAAGGCTGAGGCCTGAAAGTATGAGGAGGTGGCCTCTTGTTTTTCGTTTTCTTCTGGACTCTTTTGAAAATATTTGTGTACAAAACAAAAAACAAGCCGAGACTCACAAAGGACACTCATTTTGTTAAGGTCAGAATGAATCACCAGACAAAACCCCAACCCAAAGCTACCACTGTCGTATCCATTCCAACTCACGGGCTCCTGCAGGCGAAAAAGAACCTAGAATATTCTAAGATATGATAACTTAAAATCTGTGACTGGTTGTGAACTAATCCAACTCAAAACCCACTGCCATGCAGGTGAATCCAAGCAGACCGCCTCATCTTTCTGCCATGATGCTGCTGGTGGGTTTGAACTACTGACCTCCTGGTTAACAAGCACTCCACCATTTACCCAACACCACCACCTGGGCTCCTAGAGCTGCGATATTTTTGGGGTCACTTACAAGTAGCAAGAATTAGAAGAAGCCTTACAGACCCTCTGACCCAAACCCCTCACGGATGGGAAATCAAGTCCTGCTGAGGGGCCCCAGTTCATGCCCGAGGCCCTGCACAGGGAAATCACTAACTGTCATAACACACACGTATTGAATCTTGATGAAGCGCTAAGCTTTTCCCACGCAATATCTTATGTAAGCCTCATGTTTAAGAGGTAGACAAGGACTCCATGATGAGAAGTCTCATTTTACAAATGAGGAAAACGAGCTTTCACGTGCTCCAGATCCCCCAGGAACAATGGAGCCGAGATTCAGGCACAGGCTGCCTGAACCCAGAGCCGGTGACCCCCACCGCCCTGCTCAACTACGGCGTCTCAGCTCTCGATTGGCCACTTCTCCCTGTGGCTCAGGAGGAAGCTGAAACGAATGTGTGTGACCCAAATGGTGTACAGGTCGTGCCAGGTGTACCTGCCCACGCACGAAGAGCCGGTGGACAGGGGGGAAGACTGACCGTTGAGGGTGTTGTTGTGGTGCACGTCGAGAAGGTGGAAATAGTCCAGCAAGGCCTTCGCATTTCTCACGGATAACAAGCAGTAGACTTTGTCCAGGTAGAGGTGCCACAGAAACGAGCCTTCCTTCACGTTCATCCTGCTCCTCTCTAAGACCAAACGTTCTGAGTGAGAGTCTATTTATGGGACAGAAGAGAGAATTCTGCCACGGAACTAGAAGGGTTTTGAGTCGCTTTGGCAACGAAGCACTGTTAAAATAGGTTCCTCCCAACTCTTGCTGGAGACGTTTATTACAGCGCGGCAGCGGCAAAGAGTAGCTATTGAACAAGGTGGGTTGATTCAGTGGCTGCATCGCTCGGCTCACCCCTCAGGACAACTGCGAGGAGGGCAGGCCTGGGCCGTGTTCGTTCTGCTGTGCAGAGGACGGCTATGAGCCGGAACAGTCTGGACGGTGCAGGGCAATCGCAATGCGTTGTCGACTCAGACCTGCTCCTCCGCTCCTAACTGAAAGTGCAGCTTGTTTGCAGTGACCAGGAGCATGTGCTACCCAGCAACACCTGAGCCACGAGGCCCCAGCGGTTCTCGGAGGAGCATATTTAGGGAGGAGCCTAAGAACATGTGCTAGAAAATGGAAAAATACAGAAAAGTGTAATACTGATTATTGTTAGTTAACACTAAAGCACACATCAGTGAGCCAGAAGCACAAAGCAGTGCCTATCGTTAGCTATAACCAAGGCATGTTCTCTTGTCCTTTTTTCTTGAAGATCTCCTACTATATCCCAAAGCAGAGTGTTTTGTATCCTTAGAAGCCAGTGTTGTCACTTGCCAACTCAAAGCCAACCAATCTTGCTGCTTCTCTGTTCATGTCCCACAAGCCTCCCCCAGGACTGGACCCCTTTGAAGCAAATCCGAGACATACCATTTCTCTGTAAATCTAAAGATACGTATTTCAAAAGTGACTACACACCACTACCACACTTGGAAAAAATAAAATAAAGAAAAGTGAACTATTAGTCATCAACTATGTAGTCATTGTTCAAATTTCCCTAATTGTTTCTTCACTTTACCCCATTGATTTATTGTTACCTTTTTTGTGTGTGACTCATAAAGGTGTTCAGAACAGGTGCATTTTCCATTGAAGTCGTGCATAGTTTAATTCCATCCCCTCAATGTAACATCCACTCATCCCACTTCCTCCTCGAGCTTCCGGTTCCCATGCTAATTTCTTCCCTAACCCTCCCTACCTTCTGAAATTTGCCCTTGGACAAATGTCACCCTTTTTATCTCAAATATTTGATTGTTCTAAAGAATATTTACCTACGTCTCGTGTTAATATGCACCTTATAAACCCACTACCGTCGAGTCAATTCCAACTCATCGTGACCCTGTAGGACAAGCTAGAGCCACCCCGGTGGGTTTCTGAGACTAAAGCTCTTTATGGAAGTAGAAAACTTCATCTTCTCACAGAGAAGCTGCCGGTTTCAAACTGCTGATCTTGCAATTATCAGCCCGACTCATAACCACTGTGCCACTAGGGCGCCATAGCAACCCTGTATGTGTTTCTGAGTCTGTAAATCTTTACAGGAACAGATAGGCTCACCTCTCTCTCAAGGAAGGATTAGTGGTTTTGAACCACCAACCTTGCAGTTAGCAGCCCAATGCTTACCAGAGCTCTATCTATTGTTGGATGAAAGTTGAGGCATAAGAGGTTCTGTTCCAAGCCTGAGGGATGGCCCATAGTCTCAGGGGTTTTAATCATCTTTGACCGGGAAAACTTGGCCTTTTTCATTTAAATATTTTTTAAATATTATTTTGTTCAATAAGGAGCTGAAATAGTTCTACACATTACATTTAGACTGTCTCTTAAATCCCTTTAGGTCTCCCCTCCTGCCTCTATTTTTCTTGTAATTTATTTTGTTGAATAAATCAGATTATTATGTGGAGAACAGATTTAAACCCTTAACATGTACCTCTGTCTCCAGGACTTCCTATAAGCTAGGTAGAGGTGGAGAAGACGTTGTTTTAGGAAAAGACAGACAAACTTTTGGCGAGTGTGATAAAAAGAACGAAAGAGATTTTTTAATTAGGAAGGAGATACAGTACTGAAGTAGAAGAGAAGGAAGACTCAGTCCATTTGAGGGTCAGACGTAGTTCTGTGTATGTATCGCCATGTGGACTCCAGCTCACACATGTTTAGACCTGTCTCCGCCATCAGTGGGTGGCTGCAGACGAGTTCTCTCGGTAATACATTTGTCTTAATCTCATTTGGTGTTTTTTGCCATGAGGTGGCTGGGTGGGGGAACCATTCTAAGTTCAGGGTTAATGTCAAAATTTTAACAAAACTAGAGTAGACATCTTCCCGAATCATTGAAACTGCACAATACAATTATAGCAATACTGCCCCACATAAAACAACTGTTTTTTTTTTAGCTGGATCAGCATCTTAAGGAAGGTAGGGAAGACCTCAAAGATAAGCCAACAGAGGGAAGACCATCAACATCAAAGACTGAAGAAACAAGTCCAGGAATTGGTGGAAGATGAATATAGAATTTCAATTGATGTAATAACTACTGAAGTTGGTGTCACCCAAGTTATTTTACTTAATGTAATTAGAATAAGCTCCCGTAAAAATAGCAGTTACAAAAAAAATGCTGTTACCCTAAAGTACTCCATGCCGTCTCCGTGGGATTTTTATAACTTACTATGCTGCTCAAAATCAGAGCGCTCAGGTGTGGATGTCATCCTCCCAGGCCAGCTAATGCTGAGAGCCTTCTCTTAGTTACCTGTTGGTGATCAAAGGCAGGCCCTGCTATCTAGTTAGTCAATAAAGAAACCTGAGACCTGTCTCAGACTTAACAAACCTTGCTGTGCTCTTTGCTGGCTTGTGGTCAACAGTCACTTTTTGTGATTCACCTGAAAACTGAGTTAATGTAAAAGATCTATACATGACTCCCCAAAGTGTAAATTCTAAAAGCAAAGGTATATATTCTCTCTGCGCTCCTATTTCAAACAGAACACTACAAAGACGGTCTCCTTTTACACTGCTGTGGTCTCCTCGCTGGCAGACTTTCTCAAGAAAATCTCTCTTTCTTCTTGACTTGGAGTAGGTAAGTCGGCTGTACTGCTTTGGGGTGAAATACTTGCACTTCAGGTGACATTGGGATCTCACCTTGTTCAAAATTTTAAATGTTAAGCAAATATCTTAGACTAGGCAAACTTTTGGCTCTCCGGGGCCAGCAGCATTGTGCAAAGATCAACTCGCACCATCCGTGTTTTAAACACAGTCTGAGCTCATTCATTCTGTAATTGTACCCAGGCACGAGTCTGAGATTTACCAAAACAATCGAGAGGACGGTCCAATCCAAACAGAAGCTTCTGAGGGGATCTGTTGGATTAGTTCAATGCAAGGCTCAAAGGGCAGCTTAGAAGGTTATGGCCATTGGTTTTTTTGGATTCCAAAAGGCAATTTGGATAGATTTTTCTCCAAAGACACGGGATGATCCTGAGAGCTTATTAGGAAGAAGTTTTAAGAAAATTGAAAATGACATTGGTGAGAAAAATGCTAGGAAATTTATGCCAAGGGATCTTTTCCCATCATGAGAATGCACCTATCCTTTCAAGGGCAACAAAGGCTGGCCTATGAGAATTCCATTGGGAAACCTTATCCCAGTCACCCTACAGCCATGATCTTGCCCCTTCAGATTTCTTTTTGTTCCCTAAACTCAGAAACATTCAAAAGAAACACAATTTGAATCCCGCAAGGCTGCCACAGTGGCCCTTTGGGCGTGGTGTAAATCAGAGCGCACACATTCTGTAGTGGAGGCTGGAGAGATGAAAACTCTGCCCTCAGACGGGCAGACCTACGTGGAGGCTGTGCCAACAAACAACCGCTTTTTTTTGGTTATTTTTGCTTAATGAAGGTGCCTATGAGCTTGTAGCAATACTTTTTTACTTCTCTAAGGAACCGCAAACGTGATCCATTTAATTTTACATGTTCCAGAAGCCATTTTTAACAAGCCCTTGTGGTGTGCATGTAATGCGTTGAGCCTTAAGCTGCCAGCAATTCAGCTCACCCAGACACATGACAGACGAAAGATGAGGCCGTCTGCTGCCATAAAGATCAACCTTCTCAGATTGCCCAGGTTGCTATCAGTTAGAATAGACTCAATGGCAGTGGGGCTTTTGGGGGAGGGGGTGGCGGGGGTGAGGGTAGAGTAAGTTAAGCATTGGCTGCTAACCAAAAGGTTTGCAATCTGCACCTAGCAGCTGCTCAGCAGGAGAAAGATGACTTCCATATGGGGCAGTTCCACTCTGTCCTCAGACTCAAACTCTCAGTGACACTCAGAGATCCTATAGGACAGGGTAGACTTATTCTGAGACTGTGATTCTTTACAGGAGAAGAAAGCCTCATCTTTCTCCCTTGGAGGGACTGGTGGTTTCAAACTGCCAATCTTGTAGTCAGCAGCCCAAATAACACCAGGGCTCTTCAGCCCCGTCCTACAGGGTCATTGTGAGTCAGCAGCAGGTTTGCCTGGGTTCACTTTTGATGGTGTAGTGGAGCGCAGTGGTTAAGCACTAGACACCTTACCTAGAGTATGGCGGTCCAAAGCCACCAGCAGAAAGGTGAGATTGTCGGCTCTGTACATATTTACAGCCTTGGCAACCTTACAGGACAATTCTACTCTGTCCGATAGGGTTGTTAAGAATTGGGATTGTTTTGTTAGGTAGGCTAGCATAGAGCTGGGGAATGTCCATTAGCGCATGCCCAGAGAGCCAAGCACGGGAACAAGGAGTGGCGCTGCACATGCTCAGAGGCTCAGGTAGGCATGGGTGGGCGCTAAACCTGGATTGGCCCACCTAGGCCACCTGGATTGGCCCACCTAGGCCAGGTGAATTCAATTCAGCCAATGGGGTCAATCAGGGGTCTTCCACCACGCCTCCCCGTGGAATCCTTGAAAAGGGAGGAGCCCAGAGTCGACAGAGAGACTTTGTCTGCGTGATGCCGAGCAGCTTCCGCCAGGCTGCGTGGTCGGGAGGAGTCCTATGGGTGCCGTGTAAACCAGAAACTTCTAACTCTCATAAAACTCACTTGGATCACGAACCAGGCGTCAACGTGAATTCTTTCTCTCACAGGGCCAAGGACTGAGGTCTAACTCTAGCTCCAGAGAGATCTAACACTGTGACAGCAGTAGCCATATATTTTAAATGCTAAAAGAAATGAGTGAAATTAATTTTTTTTATTTATTAAAAGATCATTTATTGGAGGCTCTTATAACTCAACAATCCATACATCAATTGAATCAGGCATATTTGTACATATGTTGCCATCATTCTTTTCTAGACATTTACTTTTTTAAAAAATTTAATAAATCTTTTTATTGGGGCTCATACAAGTCTTATCACAATCCATACATACATCAATTGAATAAAGCATCCTTACACATTCATTGCCCTCATCATTCTCAAAATTCGCCTTCCACTTGGGTTCCTGGAATCAGCTCGTTTTCCTTTTTCCCCTCCCCCTCCCCCTGAACCCTAAATAGTTTATGAGTGAAATTAATTTTAATAATATATTTCATTTATGAGGTTACCCAAAATATCATCACTTTAGTTTGCAATCAATATTTTTTAAAATGAAGTATTTTGCATTTTAAAAAATACATACTGGACAAGCAATGTTGCAAGTACTCAGTCACATGTGGCTACTTGTGGAATACAAAAGACTGTTCCCCAGCTGGTCTCCCCAAATTATGTCAGACCTAGGACACTGCTTGCAGCTAATGGTGAATGATTGTCAAGTTATCTCCCTGAAGACTCCAGCCATCCAGAGCAAGCAGACACCATTGTTTCTCCCACAATAGGTGGGGCTCACTCCCTGCTGTTAAGAACAGTGGATTGCTTCCCCTGAAAGCTTAGGCTAAATAGTCTCCAGCTCCAGGGCAATCAAGGTTCGGGCAGCCATCCTGAATCTGGGATCTGCCCTTCTTGTCACATGTATACCCTTAATCCCTCCTCTTCCTATTGCATGTGTACCCCTAGATCATCCCACTACCATTACTGTATTACCTGTAGTAAAACCCCTTGCTGTGACATGTCTTTACCTGTAATTAGGGGGCTTCCATGCCCCCAAAAGATATATAAACCTTGGTTAGTAATAAATCCATCTCTCTTGCTCCTGCCATTTCCACCTTCCACATCCTCACATGGACCACCCAGCTGGGCTGAGGTGAGCATGCTATGAATGTGTCTGACTCCTTTATTTCACTCTCTTCTATGTTATTCTCAATGACTTTACTAAAATCTTTACATATTATCGCTGTACAATTGTGCCTACCGTACCCGTGATTAGTCGTGGGGGCTGGCTTCCCCCACAGCTAGTGTCTATCACATTGGGCAGCACAGACCTAGATTAATATAATTAGTTTTCTATGAACACTGACTTAGCGCATCAAATGCCTGAAATGCCCAACAACTTTAAAAGGAAACAAATGGTATTCAGTGATGAGGCTTACAGGTCACAAGATCAGATGATCTCATGGGGAAAGCGTTCTCTCTCTGTCTCTCAGGAGGAATGTCCTTGTCTCTTCAGCGGCTGCTTCTTGGTTCCTTGGCGAGCTCCATCCATGTCCTGAGGTGCTTCATGGACTTGTCACTGATTATTTTCACAATGCTTAGTAGTCCACTGTGTCTATCTACCAAAGTCTCTTCATTCATTCCTCTACCAATGGGCATTGAGGTTGTGTCCTTCTTCTTGGCATGTGAGCCATGCTGTGATGAACATGTGTTTCCATGTGCTGACTCTTAAATCTTTAGGCTGTATAGACCCAGCAGAAGGATTATTGGGTTGGATGGAAGGATGGAATTTCGATTGCCCATCGTGTGAAGTAGCGCTGCATTGCTTTCCGCAGTGGCCATGCATACCTACAGCCTTCCAGCAGTGTGGGGGCACTCCAATCTCTGCAGCCTCCCCAGCAGTTGCTACACTCTCTGTTTTCCAACTGGGCTGCCATTGCCGCTGCAGGGAGGTATTTCGTCAATGCGTTGGTTTGCTTCTCCCAGATAGCTAGTGACCCTGAGCATTTCTTCATAAGCTTGTTGGCCATGTGGATAGCATCTTTGTCTGTTCATGTCCTCTGCCCACTTTTTAATTGAGCTATTTGTCTTTTTTTAATTGAGATATTGCAGTGTTCTGTAACTTTTCCATAGTCTCTTTTCCCTTGTGATGTTGTCAAAGATTTTATTCCCAGTCCATGGGTTCTCGTTTTATTCTTTTGATGGAGTCTTTTAATGCATCCAAGTGTCTTATTCATAGTAGGTCCCAATCATCAATTTCATAATTGTATTTGGTAGTGTGTCTATGTCCTGCAAAGGGGCCCTTAAGTTAAACTCTAGTTTCTCAATGATCCCTATTGCTCTGGGATTTATATGTAAGTCTTTGATCTATCTTGAGCTTTTATATATGGGATGAGATATGGGTCCTATTTTATTTTTCTATAGATGAAGATCCAATTTTGCCAGCATCATTTGTTGAAAAGGTGATATCTCAATCTCTTTGGACCTTTATCAAAGATCAGTTGTCTGAAGGTTGATTAGTTTATTTCTGAGTTCTCTATTCCACTCTATTGGTCCATGTATCTATAATTATACCAGTAACAGGCTGTTTAAACGATGATGGCTGTGTAATAGGTTTTGAAGTTGACTAGTGAGAGACCTGCTACATTGTTCTTTTTCTTAAGAAGTTCCTTGCTTATCTTGGGATCTCTTCCCTCTCTATATAAAATCCATTAAGTTTTTCCATCTCTTTAAAGAATGAAGTTAAGATCTGGATCAGAATTGCATTGTTTTTATAGATTTCTTTGGGTAAATTGACATTTTCACAATATTTAAAGTCCCTATCCATGAACATGGAATGTTCTCCCATTTATGTAGATTTTTTTTTTTGTTTCTTGTAATAGTGTTCTATAGTTTCCTTTGTACAAGTCTTTTGTTTCTGAGGTAGGTTTATTACTAAGTTTTGCATTTTGGGGTCGCTATTCAAAAACCAAGTCGAGACGGCAGGGTGGAAAGCATGCCTGTCCCAGAGAAAGCCTTTTGTTAAATGGCTTTTCTGCATTATTGATATGATCGTGTGGTTCTTCTCTTTTGTTTATGTGGTGGATAACGATGATTATTTTTCTGATGTTGAACCACCCTTGCCTGCCAGGTATGGATCTGCTTGATCATGGTGTATTTATATATAAATATTGTTGGGTCCTGCTGCTCAATATTTTGCTGAGGATTTTTGCATCTTTGTTCATGAAGGATAATGTTCTGGTTTTCCGTTGTTTTTTTCTTTTATGTTTTGTCTTCTTCCGTCTTGGTGTTGCCTTTGACTGGTGTGGCATCCGGGTTATGCTCCCTTTATTACATTGGTGCCATAGTTTGCTGTTCTGTTCTATTTTCTGGAATAATTTGTGTAGAACAGATGTCAGCTCTTCTCTGAACACATGGCAGACTTCCTTGTTGAGGTGTACTCTGTAAGTCTGTGTTAATTTGGATAGATAGTTCATTTCTAGAAATATGTCCATTTCATCTAGGTTTTCAAATTTCAATCTTTTTTAGTAATGTGTTATTTTAAAATTTCATTTGGATCTGTTGTGATGTTTCTCCTCTCGTTTAGATATTTGCTTCTTCTTTTTCTTTGTCTTTGTTACAATCACCAGTAGTTTGTCAATATCCTTAAACCTTACAAAGAACCTAATTCTGATCTTGTTGACTTTTTCTGTTTTCTGATGTTGTTTATTTCCACTGTAATCTTTATGATTTCTTTTCTCTAATGACTAAAAGTTTATTTTTTTACTCTTGTTCTGGTTGTTGAATATGCTGGATAAAAGTGTTCATTTGGGTTCTTTTTATTTTTCATGTGTGTTTATTGCAATAAATTGCTCTCTAAGCACTGTTATTGCTGTGTCCCAAAGGTTTTTGTATGTTGCGTTTTCAAGCTCATTTGTTCCAAGAAATTTTTAAAATATCATTTCCTAATTCATCAATTACCGAATAGCTTTTAGGCAACATGTAGTTCAGTGTCCATGTATGTTTAATTTTTTGCCCTTGCTTTTCTTTCTTTCTTTTTAAAAATATTTTTATTGACATCTTACTCATTCCAGCATATCCCTGTTTTTCTTATCATTTTCAAATTCTATGGCATTGTGGTCTGAAAAAAGGATTGTAATCTCAATATTTTTTAGTGTATTAAAGTTCATTTTGTGTCTTAAAAGATGTCTTATTCTAGAGAATGTTTCATGTGCACTGGAAAACATGTATACTGTGTTATTGTGGTGGAGTGCTCTGTATATGACTAAGAGATCATATTGATTAATTGTGTTGTATAGTTTTCTGATTATTGAATTTTTTCTCAATTATCTGTCCTCCTTCAAGAGTGACATGGTACCTTATTATTGTTGTTATATTGTCTATTTCTCTCCTCAGTTCTAGAGGAGTTTGATTAAAATGATTCAAGGGTCTTTTGCTGGGCATGTATATATGTTTATTATGGTAATGTCTTTAGTTTACTATCCTTTCAGTAATTGTATAATGCCCTTTTGTTCTCTCATGATGGATTTTGCTTTGCAGTCTAATTTATCAAACATTGATATTTACACTGCTGCTTTTACTTGGTTGCTATTAGCTTGATATATATACTTTTCCCTAACCTTTAATGTTTATTCTATCTTTGTCTTTGTATGTAAGGTGCATTTCTTATAAGCAGCATATCGATATGTCTTGTTTTCTTATCCAGTCTCCTCCCCTCTATTTCTTAATTGGTGCATTTAATCCATTAACATTCAGTGTGGTTGATACGTGGGACTTTGCTGCTCTCATTTGAATACGTTGTGTGTGTGTGTGTGGTATTATGGGTTTCTTTGTTCTTTCTACATTTCCATGTTGCTTTGAGGACTGTTTCAAGTGTGTTGGTTTCTGGTGGCGGTGTCTCACCTTCCTTTTCAGAACTGTTCCATCCCCATTGACGTAGACTCACTGCCCTCTAAGTTTTTCAACTAAATTTGTACACAAGTCGCTATCATCATTTCTACAACATTTTCTTTCTACATAAGCCCCTGGTATCAGCTTTCCCCATCTCCCTCCCCCACCCTCCCACCTTTGTGACCCCTTAGTAAATTATAAATTATTATTATTTTCATATCTTACATCATCTGCTGTCTCCCTTCACCCCTGTTTCTGTTTGTTTGTTCCCCTGGTGGGAGCAGGGAAATGTTGTTATCCGTCAATTACTGTAAATGTTCCCCCCTTCCCCCTCATCTTCCCCCACCCTCATGATATTGCTACTCCCATTATTGTGCCTGAAGGCTTCCTGGATTCTGTCTGTCAAGAGTTTTTATCTGTACTACTGTAAATGCTCCTATCTAGCCGGAATTGTAAGGTAGAAATGGGATCACTATACTTCGGGCGTGGGGAATGGGGAGGAAGCACTAAAGAAATAGAGGAATGTTGTTGTTTCATTGGTGCTATACCACATCCTCGCTGGTTTGCCCCTTCCTTGGGACCCTTCTGTGAGGGGGTTTCCAACTGTTTACAGATGGGCTTTGGGTCTCAACTCTGACCCCCCTCGGTCACATCGATATAATGTTTGTTTTGGATCTTGTGATGCCTGATACATGATCTTGTTGACACCTTATGGTCACACAGGCTGGTTTGCTTCTTCCATGTGGGCTTTGTTGCTTCCCTGCTAGAGGTCCGCTTGTTTAATTTCAAGTCTTATCAGGCTATATCTTCTAATAACTGGGCACCATAAGTTTTCTTCAACACATTTGCTTATGCACCCATTTTGACTTCAACGATAGTGTCAGGAAGGTGAGCATCACAGAATGCCAGGTTAATAGAACAAAGTGTTCTTGCATTGAGGGAGGACTTGAGTAGAGATCCAATGTCTGTCTGCTACCTTCCTAGTTAACATATAAATATATGTACATAGACCTATATCCCTATCATTATGTATTACTATATTTACATACATACGTGCCTATATTTATTCCTTGATAAATGTCTTTTGCCTCCTAGTCCTTTCCTCTATTTCCTTTGACTTTCCTCTTGTCCCACTATCATGTTCAACCTTCATTAGGTTCTCAGTAATTCCTCTCGGCTACATTGCACTTGATCAAACCCCACCAGGCAAACCCTCCTCACCATCAATTTTATATCTCTTTTTGTTCCTTTGCCCCTTAGCTTGTTAGCTCCCCTCCTCTTTTCCCCACCTCCCCCTCTCCCCCTCTCCCCTGTCCCCCTGGATCTGTCAGTCTCATTGTTTTCTCCTCAAGATTGTTTATCTTGCCTATCGAATATAGATACATATGAAAAAAAAACAAGAAGGAAAAAAAAAAGGTGAGGGGCTATAAATATTTCCAGGACTATCTGCTGACCCTAATGTATATTTTCCACTCGAGTCTGATGAGGTGCTAAGCCCTCCCTCCAAGTCTGAAGTCTATTTTGGGGACTCCTCAGGGACTTCGCTGCTTTGGTCCCCTTGCTGCTCTGTTGCGCTCCCTTCATGTTTTGCCTTGGTGAAGGGGCGTGGCAGACCAGGCACTGTTTCCAGTGCTGTCCCCTGCAGCATTGTGGGTCAGTGAGGGGACATTGTGTCTCCTGGTGGGGCCAGCCCTCTGGTCCTCTCTGTGCCGTGGCTGCTCCGAGCAGGAGTGTTATCCTCGGGACTTGGTGGGCCAGGATGCATCCACTGTCTCTCACTCTCTGTTTCCCCCGTAGTTTGCTTCTGTGTGGTCTGGGCAGACCCACCACTTTCCCTGGACTGTATCTTCAGTGCCGGCTTCTGCAGTGGGGCCAGCCCACACTCACATAAATTGTTTTAAGTTTTACTGGCATATAGTTCACACATCATACAATTCACTAGTTCAGCCACATCAAGAAGGGTTGTACAGGCATCACCACAATCCATTTTAGAGCATCTTGTGCTCAGCGTTATTAGCTCCCCATTTCTTCTCAACTGCCCTGCCACGCCCCCAAGGAACCATTTATCCAGCTACTGTCTATAGATTTAATCTATCCTGGAGTTCATATACAGAAAAACATTTTTAAAAAACTGACAACCCAGTAAAATGGATAAAAACCTCAATTAAAAAACACAAAATATTAAAAACTAGAACATATTTCAGTGGATCATAAAGGAGATCAAATGATAGGGTGGCAAATTTTAACCTAATTGCATCTGTAACAACCCACTTCCCAATGCATTCTGCGAGATAACAAGGCTGTTCACATCCCTGGTCCATGGTCAGAGGGGGTTCACCAAGGGCTTGATCCACTTATTTTTATTAAAGAATGGAAGCAGCTTTAAAATGGGTCTCCAGGGAGATGAAATGATAAGCTATTACATGTGACCTCTGTCTGCCGTGATTGACTTTGCAATGTTCTCTGTCTGAGAGCAGCACAAGTGATACCCTTCAACTATGACTGGAGGGGTTCATCAGAGCTCAATCCGTGTGTGGACCCTGCAAATGGATTGTAGGCTTCCACTGCCATCCACGACCTTCTACAACCAGGTTCTCACAATTTAAGTTCCGATGCCATTCTCTCCTTTAGATTTGGATTATATTATTTGCAGATTTAAAAAGAATCATTTTATTAGGGGCACATACAACTCTTATCACAATCCATACATACATCAATTGTATAAAGCACATCTGTACATTCGTTGCCCTCATCATTCTCAAAACATTTGTTCTCCACTTAAGCCCCTGGCATCAGCTCCACATTTTCCTCCCTCCCTCCTCCCTCATGAACCTTTGATAATTTATAAATTATTATTTTGTCATATCTTACACTGTCTGACATCTTCCGTCACCCACTTTTCTATCGTCCGTCTCCCAGGGAGGAGGTTATATGTAGATCCTTGTAATCCGTTCCCCCTTTGCACCCCACCCCCCCCTCTATCCTCCTGGTATCACCACTCTCAGCACTGGTCTTGAAGGGATCATCCATCTTGGATTCCCTGTGTTTCCAATTTCTTTCTGTATCAGTGTACATCCTCTGGTCTAGCCGGATTTGTGAGTTAGAATTGAGATCATGATAGTAGGTGGAGAGGAAGCATTTAGGAACTAGAGGAAAGTTGTATGTTTCATCGTTGCTACATTGCACCCTGACTGGCTCCTCTCCTCCCCCCTGTGACCCTTCTGTAAGGGGATGTCCAATTGCCTACAGATGGGCTTTGGGTCTCCACCCCCCGCTCCCCCTCATTCACAATGACATGATTTTTTGTTCTGATGATGCCTGATACCTGAGCCCTTCGACACCTCGTGATCACACAAGCTGGTGTGCTTCTTCCATGTGGGCTTTGTTGCTTCTGAGCTAGATGGCCGCTTGTGTACCTTCAAACCTTTAAGACCCCAGACGCTATATCTTTTTTTAAAATTGTTTTATTAGGGGCTCACACAACTCTTATCACAATCCATACATACATCAATTGTGTAAAGCACAGCTGTACATTCTTTACCCTAATCATTCTCAAAACATTTGCTCTCCACTTAAGCCCTTGGCATCAGGTCCTCATTTTTCCCCTCCCTCCCTGCTCCCCTCTCCCTCATGAGTCCTTGATGATTTATAAATTATTATTTTGTCATATCTTGCACTGTCCGACGTCACCCTTCACTGACTTTTCTGTTGTCTGTCACCCAGGGAGGCAGTCACATGTAGATCCTTGTAATCAATTCCCTCTTTCCAACTCACTTATCCTCTACCCTCCCAGTATTACCACTCACACCCCTAGTCCTGAAGGTGTCATCTGCCCTGATTCCCTGTTTCCAGTTCCTGTCCATACCAGTCAGACGCTATATCTTTTGATAGCCGGGCACATCAGCTTTCTTCACCACATTTGCTTATCTACCTGCTTTGTCTTCAGCAATTGTGTCAGGAAGGTGAGCATCATCGAATTATTTGCAGATTTTTTTAATGAACAACTTTATGAAATATTTTGGTTCGTTTCTAAGTTATCCACACATTTAATAAAAAAAAACAATGTTCTTGCTCTGAATCCCTTTTTTACATCATGAACTTTATGTCTGGGATCATGTTCTGGCCACTGTGAGCTCATCCTCTAGAATTTTTTTTTCAGGAGTACTTATTTGCAATCGCTCTTATAGATCTCTTTGAGACAATATCTTAATCTCATCCTCATTTTAATTTTTACCATAGATAACATATTCCGTTGGGAAAATCCCAGAAGGTACTTCTTTGTGCCCATCACTCAATTTCATACTTATCACCTATGAACAATCCTCTTATTTTTATCTCATCATCCCTGAGCCTGGGTTATTCTGAAGGAAATCCAAGATGTCCTATAACATTATCTTTTAAAGGAAAAATCCATAACAAGGATGCCCACTGTCAACACGGCTATATAATGTTATATTAAAAGTTCTAGTCAGAAGAAAAAAAAAAAATAAAAAAAAAAATAAAAAAAAGTTCTAGTCAGAGCAGATGGATGAGAAAATAAAATAAAAGGCATCCAAACAGAAAAAATAAACAAAATGATTCCTATGCGCAAATGACATAATCCTATAGAAAATCCCAACACACACACACACACACACACACGACTAAAACTAATTTAGCAAATTTACAAGGTGTAAGATTAACCCACAAAAATCAATTGTGTTTCAATACACCAGCAAAGAGCAATATAAGAAGGAATTTAAAAATATAATTGCATTTCCAATGATATCTCCAAAAATAAAATACCTAGGAATCAATTTAATTAAACAGGTGAAAGACCTGTACATTGAAAGCTATGCAGAATTGCTGAAATTCAGAGCACTGAAATAACCCTGTGCTCGTGAGTTATTAGGATAACCATATTACCTAAAGTAAACTACGGATCAGTGCAATCCCTATCAAATTCCTAATGGTCATTTTCACAGAAATAGAAAACCTAATTTTTAAATTCACACAGACTGGCAAGAGGCCTCAATTAGTCAAAAATAGTCTTGAAAAAAACAAAATAGAAAGACCAAAGTTGGAGGAGTCATGATTCCTGAATTCAAAAGTTACTACAAGGCTACAGTAATCAAAGCCACGTGATCCTAACCCCACATGAAGCAGAGACCAATGGAATAGAACGCAGAGCCCAGAAACAAACCCTCACCAATATGGTCAATTGATTTTGACAAGGGTGTCAAGCCCATCCAATAAGGGTGAGGATTTCAAACAAATGGTGCTGGGAACACTCAACGCCAAAACAAATAAATAAAAATAAACTTAGACTTAGCTTGTACCATATATAAGGCTAACTAAAAACCAAAATTTAGGAGCTGAAATGACAACACTTGAGAAGAAAACAGAAGGAAATCTTCATGCTCCTTCATCAGACAATGAATTCATAAGGGTGTTAGTCCAGGTAAGCTAGGGAAACAAATTCACAGAAATTCATGTATAAGAGAGAGTTTTATATAAAGGGTAAGTGTACATTAAGAAACCATCCCAAAACAGTGCAGCCCAAGCCCAAAGTTCAACATTAGCCCATATGTCCAACATCAATCGACAAAATCTTCCTCCATCTCACAAAACATAGACTATGATGCCGACTGCAGGAGGAAAGCCAAATCAATGAACATGTCAGCATCTCAGCGCTGGCAGGGGTCTCCACAGGGCTGCTCCAGCACCTAGGGCTGCATCAGGGTAGGTCCATGTGACTTCTCCTCAGGGATGTCTCCCAGGAAGTGAGCCTTGCCAGCTGAAGCAGGGACCTGGCTAAAGCAGCTGCACCCTGGTCCAACCATCAGAAAGCAAAGACCAGAGAACTAGATAGGCGAGGCTCACCAAGCCGTTTATCTCTCTGCCCTTCAGGTAATCCCACATGTGTTTATCAGCCAGGTTGGTGCAAAAAACCTTAACTATCTCAATAAGTCTGACACTAAAATTACCAGTGACAAAATAAATAAGTAAATTGGATTTTCTCAAAATTGAAAATGTTGTGCAGTAAAGAACACCGTCAGAGTAAAGGGATAACCCATTGCATGGAGAAAAACTATTGGCAAATCACCTATCTGATAAAGGATCCAAATCCAGAATATACAAAGAACTCCTACAATTAAACAGCAATAGCACAACAACACAATTAAGAATGAGCAAAACCAGGTTTAATTCCACCAGAGATGTTTCAGAAGGAAGTCCTGGTTTTGTGTGTCAGAATAAAATTGCTTCATTGGGGGGCTTTCACTGATTGTTTTTTCAGAAGTTTACCAGGCCTGTCTTCCGACTTGCCTCTGAGTAGACTTGGTCCACCAGTCCTTCTTTCAGCATCTGGGCATGTTAACAGTTACAACACCTAGAGTCTCTCCAAATAAACCACATCTGTGTTTCAGCACCTGTGGCAACTGAGATGATAGCATCATCTCTCACTCAGCCATTGCAGTGTCTTGCATGAATACATACGTGGTCAGATGTAGTAGACCCACTCTTGCATTCATCAGATAAATATTTATTGGCCTCAAGTTTTTATTCACCCCTGATTTCATCCTGCTAGTATTATATTGAAACATTTTTCATTTCTTTCATAAGTGGGATTGATTTACCATTGCCTTTTTGTTATCCTTATTTCATTGTAATAAAAAATGTTAAACCAAGAAGAAATGTTTAAAAATTGATTGTGGTGCATAAGCAAAGGTGGTGAAGAAAGCTGATGGTGACCAGCTACAAGGAAAGACCATATGGAAGAAAAACAACCAGCCTGTGTAATTACGAGGTGCCGAAGGTCAGTTATCAGGCATCAAAGAACAAAAAATCATATCATTGGGTGCTCACCTTCCTTCCTATACGATCGCTGAACACAAATGGGGCACATAAACAAAGGTGGTGAGGAAAGCTGATGGAGCCTGGCTATTAAAAGATATAGTGTCTGGGGTCTTAAAGTCTTGAAGGTAAACAAGTGGCTATCTAACTCAGAAGCAACAAAACCCACATGGAAGAAACACACCAGCCTGTGTAATCATGAGGTATTGAAGGGATGAGGTATCAGGTATCATCAGAACAAAAAAACATGTCATTGTGAATGAGATGAAGGGGAGCGGGGGGTGGAGACCCAAAGCCCATCTGTAGGCAATTGGACATCCCCTTACAGAAGGGTCGCCGAGAGACCAGTCAGCCAGGGTGCAGTGTAGCAACGATGAAACATACAACTTTCTTCTAGTTCCTAAATGCTTCCTCCCCCACCTACTATCATGATCTCAATTCTACCTCACAAATCCGGCTAGACCAGAGGATGGACACTGATACAGATAGGAACTGGAAACACAGGGAATCCAGGGCGGAAGATCCCTTCAGGAGCAGTGGTGAGAGTGGAGATACTGGGAGGGTGGAGGGAGGGTGGGGTGGAAAGGGGGAACTGATTACAAGGATCTACATATAACCTCCTCCCTGGGGAACGGACAATAGAAAAGTGGGTGAAGGGAGACGTCAGCCAGTGTAAGATATGACAAAATAATAATAATTTATAAATTATCAAGGGTTTGTGAGGGAGGGGGGAGCAGGGAGGGAGGAGGAAAATTGAGGAGCTGATGCCAGGGCTTACGTGGAGAGCAAATGTTTTGAGAACGATGAGGGTAACGAATATACAAAAGTGCTTTACACAATTGATGTATGGATGGATTGTGATAAGAGTTGTATGATCTCCCAGAAAAATGATTTTAAAAGTGATCGTGTTAATGACTGTGCAACTGCTCATGGTATGCTTGATCTATTGAATTGTATGATAAACTCAGCTCATGAGATGAGTTGGGTGGATTTCTTTTTTCCCCCTTATTCTCTGAATTTCTGTAAAGGGAGAAATTAGTTGTAAAGTCACAGAAACCTGTTGTCATTCGGTAGAGACCGATTTGATGATGGATTCCATTTATTTAGTGACTATTAGTTTATTTATGCTTTATTTTATTATAATTATTTATCATTTATATATTTTATATAATTTATTTGTTGTTTACATTTCTTTCTAACCACCTAGTTCACTTATATTATTTAAAATGACATGCTGTGATGTTCACACGCTCTAGAACACCTACTACTATGTCCCCCTTTTTCGTTTCCTCCAGTGAAAACTTTTCTTTGATTCGTCTTGTCTGTTATTTAAAGCAGGCAGCTTTGAGTTTTTCAAACCCCTTTGTTTATAATTCTTTGTGACTTTACTGAGATATAACTTACATATCATAAATTGCACCCATTTTGCAGGTACAAACCAATAATTTTAAGTAAATTTACTGAGTTGAGAAATTATCACCAGAAAATAGTTTTAAACATTTTCCTCTCCAGTGAAATTCCTGCTGCCAATTACAGTTAATTCTCATTTGACATCCGGCCACACACAATCATTATTCTACTTTCATTCTTTATGGATTTACCTTTTCTAAGTCATTCATGTAGTTGGGTTATCATAAAGGTGGTCCTTTATGCCTGTGGCATCTTTTACCTAATGTTTTTGAGTGAGTCTTTCCCTTTTTGTTTCTCATTTCATTTTTCCTAGAGTGAGCAGAGAGCCAGTCAAAGAGCTCTGGGTGACTTGGCCCTGGCGTGGGGTGAGCTGGGCCTCTGACCCGCAGCCTCCCCAAGCCACAGCCCCTCAGAAGCCTGAGCCTGTAGCTCCCAGGGGGGAAGCCTCATGGCCAAGCCTCTGCCTTATAGTTGGTCAAGTGATTGGAAACCAACAAATGACCTGTGTACGTTTCTATTTGTCTCTGGGGGTTGAATCAGGAGTGTGCAAGTGTGGGCTACTGGCCATTCTTCAGGTGATCGCAAACTTCTCCAGTGCCAGCGACTTAGCAGGTTGTGGGTGCTTTTCAAACCGCCCGGCAATCTTTCTGTCAGGGCACTCTTTGCACAGCCCACCACCAGTCCAAGCGGCTCTCTGCGTGGTAGTTTTTGAACAAGGGACCCAACAGGGGTGGAAACCCCTCAACACTGATGCTCTCTTGGAGTGTGACATTCCGCTGAGACGGCACATGTTTCTCAGGGAGGAGGACCATAGTAAAGAATCCGTGAGAGCGCAAAGGATTAACGCACTCTGCCTACTGCCAAGGTTGCTGCGTAAGTCTGCCTCAAGAAAGGCCTGGTCCTTGATGGCCCCTCACTAACCCACGGTGCTCAGGGGGACAGCACTGGAGACACAGTGCTGGTATTGTGCCTGGTCTGATCCCCCTGCCACCCACCCCCCTCCTGAGAGTGAAACACAAAGGAAGCGCAACAGAGCAGCAAGAGGAACAAAGCAATGAAGTCCCCAGGAATCCTGAAAACAGACTTTGGGATCTTGGAAGACAATCAGAAGGGTCAGCCCACAGACCTGGAACTCTTTATAGGCTTTGTTGTCGCTCCTTTTTCTTGTTTTTTTCCCCCCCATGCTTTTCCACATAAGACAGGCGGGACAACCAATCCCAAGGACAAAACAACTGGCTGATGTCTCAGGGGGACATGGGAGAGGATGAGGTGAGAGAAAGGGAGGGGGAGCCAATAAACCCAGGGACAAAGGAACAATAAAAGATCGAAAATCGATGGCGAGGATAGTGTGGAATGCCTGATGGAGGTTGATCAAGTTGATCAAGTGCCATAGAGCCGAGAGAAAGTACTGAGAGTCGAACGAAAGGCGAACATGATCGTGGGACAGGAGGAAGGTAAAATGACATAGAGGAAAGAAGTAGGAGACAAAAGATGTTTATAGAGGTACAAATACTTACATGCACATATGTAAATATATTAATAGAGATATAGGCCTATGCACATATATTTAAATGGTAAGTATTAAGGCAGCAGACAGGCACTGGGCCTCTCTTCAAGTACTCCCAAGAACTCACAAGTACTCGCAAGGACACTTTGTTCTAATAACCTGGCATTCTGTGATGCTCACCTTCCTGATATGATCGCTGAAGTAAAAAATGGGTGAATGTGGTGAAGAAAGCGATGGTGCCCAACTATTAGGAGATATAGTGTCTGGGGTCTTTTTATTATTATTAAAATTTCATTTTATTGGGGCTCTTACAGCTCTTATAGCAATCCATACATCAATTGTATCAAGCATATTTGTACATATGTTGTCATTATTTTCTAAACATTTAGTTTCTATTTGAGCCCTTGGTATCAGCTCCTCTGCTTTCCTCCCTCCCCCCCACTTTCATGACCCCTTGAACAATGATAAATTATTATTGTTTTCATATCCTACCCTGACCACTGTCTCCTTCCTCCCATGGCTTCTGTTGTTCGTTCCCCTGAGGTGTGTGTGTGTGTGTGTGTGTGTGGTGTTATGTGTTGACCATTGTGATAGGTTCCCCCGTCCTTTCTGGGGTCTTAAAGGCTTGAAGTTAAAGGAGCAGCCATCTAGCAGACAAGCAACAAGCCCACATGGAAGAAGCACACCAGCCCGTGTGATCATGAGGTGTCGACAGGATCAGATAACAGGCATCAGAGGACCCCAAACAAATATATTGATGCAAATGATGGGGGTCAAGTGGAGACTGAAAGCCCATCTGCAGACAATTGGATATTCCCTCAAAGAAGGGTCATAGGAAGGAACAAGTCAGCCAGGGTGCAGAATAGCACTGATGGAACACACAATGTTTGTCTACTTCTTTAATGCTCTCCTCCCCCTACTATCATGACCACAGTTCCACCTTACAAATCTGGCTAGACCAGAGCATGTACACTGGTACAGGTAAGAGCTCTGGACACATGGAATCCAGGACAGATAACCCCCTCAGGAACAGTAATGGTTGTAGCGATACCACGAGGGGGGCAGGAATGGGGAGAATTTGGAAACTGTCTACAATGACCAACATATAATCCACCCGCCAGGGAGACGAACAACAGAACAACCCACCATGAAGGAAGACAGTGAATGGTGTAAGATATGGAAATCATAATAATTTATAATTCATCAGCGGTCCATGAGGGTGGGAGGGTGGGGGAAGTAGGGGAAAAAAGAGTAGCTAATTCCAAGGGCTCAAGTAGAAAGAAAATTTTTTAAAGTTATGGCAACATATGTACAAATGAGTTTGATATAATTTGTGTATGGATTGTTATAAGAACTCTAAGTGCCCCCAGTAATATGACTGATTAATATAAATGAATGAATGAATAGATAAATAACTAAATAGATACAGACAGAAAATAAATAAATAACTAGATAGAGAAACAAACAAACAAATAAGCAAATACAAGGCCTGGTGATCTATTTCAGAAACTCAGCTGCCCAAAACCTTCCGGAGCATGGTTCTAGTCTGACGCATGAGGGCGCCAGGATTCAGCAATGCCTTGTTGGTGACAGGTGGTGGGATCTTGCAGCCACTGGCCGCCCAGCACTGTCCACGTGGAACCTGACAAGTAGATTTGGATAAAAAACTTTGTAACTGTCTCTAAGGCACAAGAGAGTCCCTAGATGGCTCAAATGGTTAAGTGCTGAGCACTAACCAAAAGGTTGGTGGGTTCGAATCCAGGAAGAGGTACTTCAGAAGCCAATGTGATGGACTTTCTCAGGATCACAGCCTTGGAAACCCCAGGGACCATGGTTCTACTGTGTGTGACACACATGGGTCACCAGAAGTTATCAATTCAATGGCAACTGGTTTGGTCTGTTTTGAGGCTAGGACACAAGCATAACAGTGGCAGCAACATGCGTCCACCGGCTGGCATCCAGGATGATGGCCGTCCACGAGGAGTTTAAACAACAGAACAAATCTGGGCCACGAAATACAAGAACAATTTAAATTAATATGCCGGGTGTGTATCTCTGGAGAATAGCACCCATGGAATTAGTTTGAAATTGCTGCCTGGTCTCTCACAGCTGGCAACTAGAAGCTACTCATTGGAGCCCCTCCCCTACGAGGTGCCCAGGGCATGTGCCATTCCTGCTGTGCCCTAGATGTTGTTGTTAGAGGTCGTTGAGTTGGTTCTGACTCACCCACAGGGCGTGTACTCATCCAGCAGATCCGAGCACTGCGCAGCCCTGCACCCATTCTCAGAATCACTGCTGTGTTTGAGACCACTGATAGTCACTGTCCATCCATGAACCCATCGCCCTAAGGACTGTCCTCTCTTTTGCTGCCCCTCTACTTTACCAAGCAAGAAGTCTTTCTCCAGGGACTGGTTTCTCCTGAAAATAAACATGCCCAAAGCACAGAGAGGAAGCCTTGCCATCCTCACCTCCAAGGAGCATTCTGCATGTACTTCTTCCAAGACAGATTTGTTTTGGCGGTCCATGGTAAATATTCTTTGGCAACCCCATAAGTCAACGGCATAAATTCTTCCTTGTTCATTGCATTGCTTCCCTGCACACAGTATTCAACTAAAAATACCATGGCTTGGGCCAGGCACACCTTACCCCTCAAAGTGACATCTTCTTTCTTTAACCCTTTAAAGAGACCTTTTGTCACAGGTTTGCCAACTGTTTGATTTCCTGACTGTTGCTTCCTTGAGCATTAATTATGTATCCAAGTAAAATGAAATCCTTGACAGCTTCAATCTTCTATACTTTTAGTGTGGTGTTACCTATTGGTCCCACTGTGAGGATTCTGGGTCCTTTTATGCTGAGATGTAACCTGTACTGAAGGTTGTAGTCTTTGATCTTCATCAGTGTCTTAAGCCCTCTTTACTTTCAGCAAGCAAGTCTGTGGCAGCTGCATATTGAAGATTGTTAATGAGCCTTCCTCGGATCCGAATGCTGCCTATATTATATAGCCCAATTTCTCTTAATCATTTGCTGAGCATCAGATTGAATAAATCTGGTGAATTTCAAAACTTTCTTCTGACATCCATTTTGGTCTTTTAAAAAATTTCCTGTCTTTTTAATGACTCTTTTGCTTTCTAAGTGTATGATTTCCTTTTATAACTTACTATGGGCTTGGGGGGCATTATTGTTTAGTGCATCCAGCCTATTCTTTAGATCAGGGGGCCCTCAAACTTCTTAAACAAGGGGCCAGTTCACTGTCCCTCAGACCCGTTGGAGGGCCGTGCTATAATTAAAAAAAATACTGCAAACAAATTCCTATGCACACTGCGCACATCTTATTTTGAAGTAAAAAACCAAACAGGGCAAAATCACCCAGCGGGCCGGATAAATGTCCTCGGCAGGCCGCATGTGGCCCATGGGCTGTAGTTTAAGGACGCCTGTCTTACACAGTCCAATATGTTCATCCACATACAATCCTGTTATTCAATCCTATTGAGTGAAGTTATATAATCATCAATGCTATCAGCTCCCCTTTGGCCCTCACCTCCCTTTTTCGGCACCCTTGGGGAACTATTGCTCCTGCTACTGTCTCTGAAGGGTTATCGATCTTGACTTTCATGTACCAAATGATCTTAAACATACAAAGAAAAATAAGCAAATCTAGCAAACTTAACTAGGTAAAACAAACAAAAACATAATAGTAAAAGGAGGAAGTATTAAAAGAACTGGAGGATACTTGTGAACTTCATCAGTGTTATACGGACCCTGGGTTTGCCATCCCTTCTGGGTGGCCCTTCTGAGGACTGTCCAATTTTCTTTCAGGTGAGTTTTGGGTCTCCACTACACCCATACCCCTTCACATCAATTTGATAGCTTGTCTTTGAGCTGATACCTCTTCCTGTCCATACTTCATGATCACACAGACTGGTTGGTGTGCTTCTTCCACGTGGGCTTTGTTGCTTCCCTGCTAGCTGACTGCTTGTTTAACTACAAGCCTTTAAGACCCCAGACGCTTAATCTTTTAATAGATTTCACCATCCACTTTCTTCACCACATTTGCTTATGCACCCATTTTGTTTAAAGGCTGATTTTGGCTCTCTCATTCACTGTCACGAGTCACTTCTGATCCACAGAAACCCTACAGAGTACAGTAGCACTGTCCCCTTTGGGTTTCTGAGGCGGTAAATCTATACAGGAGCAGATAGCCTTATTTTTCTTCCAAGGAGCAGTTGGTGGTTTCAAACTGCTGACCTTGCAGTTAGCAGTCTATGTCACCAGGGCTCCCTTGGTTCTCTAGATACCTTATATCTAGGGACTGTGGTGGCCTAGTGGGTTACGTACTATGCTAACCATAAGGCCATCAGTTCAAATCTACCAGCTGCTTTCCCCATGAGAAAGAGGATGAGAATGGATAGTGAGGTCTGGTTTTGTTTTTGGATACCAGAGATTCGCCTCTGCAGTGTGCAAATGTGTCTACAAAACCACGAGAGAAATAAATCCCAAAGCAGCCCCCCAAATTCTCCTGTCCTGATGGGTTTGTAAGACGGGGGAGGGTGGGAGAGCGGGGAGACCCTCTCCGAGGAGCCCCGACGCTGCGTTTTGCGCACTAGGAGGCAGCACCGCGCCGCGCTGCGCGGGCCGGACCCGCAGCCAGGACGGTGTCCCGGGCTGCCGCCTCCCGCGCCCGGCCTGTGCGTCCTCCTGGGAAGAGTCGGGGCGAGCGGGGCAACCTCGCGGGGAAGTTGCGGGGTCGAGTCGATGAGCTGGTGCCCGTTTGTCTTTTGGGCACTGAGCACCATCAGTGGGGGCTCGCGAAATGCTGACTCGCTTCCCAGGAAAGTTCTGGGCGCCAGGCGGCGCGGGACGGCCGGTCCCCCGGACCCAGGACGGTTCCGCCGTGGGGTCCCCTCAGCTCTGCGAAGAGCAGCCGGGCGCGGGCGGGAGCGGGGCGCGGGAGACTACAGTTTCCAGAGTGCCCTGCGGCGGCGGGCGGAGTCGGCGAGCGCGCGCAGCCAATGAGGGGTCTCGGGACGCCGCGGGCAGCGGCAGGTGGAGCCGCGGGCCGGTGGGCGGGCGCGGGGCCGGGTCCCCGGAACGCGTCCCGGGGCTCGCGAGGTGGGCGGAGGGCGCGGCGGGAGCGGGGCCGGCGTTCCGGAGGCGGCCCCCGGACAGGACCCGGCGGGGGCGGGCCCGCGGCCGGCTGCGCGGTTCCGGGTCTCCGGTCGCGGCACAACCCAGGGCGCACTTGCCGGGGCCGCGCTGCGGGGCAGGGCGGGTCTGGGGAGAACCCCGAGCGCCGCGGTCGCCCAGGCACAGCCGCCGCCACCGCCGCCACTGCCACTGCCACTGCCACTGCCAGCCACAGCCCGAGCCGGCGCCACCTCGCCCCGCGGCTCGCGCGCTCAGAGCCATGGCTTTCGCCAATTTCCGTCGCATCCTGCGCCTGTCCACCTTCGAGAAGAGAAAGTCCCGCGAATACGAGCACGTCCGCCGGGACCTGGACCCCAACGAGGTGTGGGAGATCGTGGGCGAGCTGGGCGACGGCGCCTTCGGCAAGGTTTACAAGGTGAGGGCGCTGGAGGCGGCTGGGCAAGTGTCCCGGGCTCCGGAAGGAAGGGGCGCCGGCCCCAGGCAACCCCAGCTACGGCTGCCCTGGCCCAAAAGTCGGGGTCCCAGGCCTTGGCCTCAGTGACCCTTGCTCTTCGGGGAACCCCACCCAGTCCGGTCCCGTCCTGTGAGCTGGATGCTCCCACTGACCGCAGCTGTTGCCTACCCAGCTCCGTTTTGAGCACTTCCTGTGAGCCCGGCACTGCGTTGGGCGACGCAGGGGGAGACAAAGGGGCGCCCAGCATTGGAGAGGGCCACCCGTAGCACCCGCAGTTAAAAACAAACCAACCAAAAAAACCCTGTGCTACAAGACATACTTTTCAGAGAGACCGCGCAGAGGCTGTGGGTTTGCCCAGGCGATTGGGGAAGCCCTGCTGCGTCGGGAGGGTTGGGACCAGTGAGGTTGGAGTGGCGGAGAAGACACCTGAAGAAAAGCCAAAGGCAGGGCAGGGGGCAGGGGGCAGGGGTAGGGCGAGGTTCGGCACGTGGAGTCTGAAGTTCGGGTTGGAATCGTGGGCGGGGCTGGGTGGAGGGGAGCCAGGGCCCCAGGAATGCTGGGCTACGGGCATCAGATTTTGATTCTGTGTGTCTGAGTCACAGCGGGGGAGTCACCCTGTCTGCAGTCACCTCTCCCCTCGAGGGATACCGACCGAGGGGTGGGTGGGGCCGTGCTGATGAAATCTAGACAGCTTGCAGCAGGACTTTGTGGGCTTCTGTCCCCTCGGTCCTCCTGAGTTGCTGAATTGCACTGGGGCTTTCAACAACACCTACAAGCAGAACCTACTCCCCGCCGCCCGCCCGCCCCACCTTGAATCGCCTTCCCTGGAGGGAAAAAGCTTCCTTGGGAGACTCCCACCTGTGAAGCGAAGTGTGGGCTTCCTAAAGCAGTAGAGCGCCCTCGGTTCTAAAACGCCATCACCCTCCTGGGAACCCTGAAGTTTGGGTCACTCTAGCCCCACCATTGTCTGTTGGGAAAGCGGGACTTCCCCAGGTCAGACGTGAGGACAGGGGCCTTTTGACTGGAAAGTGGCTCAGAGCCCAGTTACTCAGAGTGTGGTCCCCAAGCCAACATCAGCAGCAAGGTCTGGAGCTTACTAGAAATGCTGAGCCTCAGACTCCACCCCAGAGGCTTTGAATTTGAGTCAGCATTCTAACAAGATCCCCAGGTGATTCCTAAGCACTTGGGAGTTTGAGCAGCTCCGCTCTACATGCTTAGAGAGCAGCGGCCCCAGTGGGTGCCTTTGTAACCTTAGCATCTCCACTGCAGCCAGCATTTCCTGTTACAGGGCGGGAGCCCCATAGGAGTAAAGGTCCTGTGGTTACAGAGGCGGCTCTCCTGTCGCTCACACCCTGGCCTTTGGGTTGATTTTTTTTTTTTTTACCCTTCTCTGTTTGAGAGAGTTAGTGCTTGTTTTCCCTGCCCTTTCCATAGCCGAATCTATCCTTCCAGGCCAGGAGGAGATAGCCTCTCTGGCCACGTGCTGTTATGACCCTGTCTGCCTAGGACAAAGTCTACCCTTCCAGATGGGCTCTGACCACCTGCGGTTAGCTCACTCCATCTTCTACTTTCTGCAGACAATTCAGTAGGTGTTTTGAGTACACACTGTCAGTGTTAAACAGATGTTTGTTCCCTATGACCAACTGCAGGCAAGTCGATTCCAACAACCTCATGTGAGTCAGTGTAGAACTGTGCCCCTTGGGGTTTTTCGTGGCTAGTTTTTCTACCCTGGCAGTGGAGTGGGTTATGCATTAGGCTGTTAACTGCAAGGTCAGCAGTTCAAAAGCACCAGTCACTCCTCAGGAGAAAAATGAGGTTTTCTACACCTGTTTATTTTACAGCCTCAGAAACCCAAAGGGACAGTGCTACAGTCCTCTGTAGGGCCCCTGTGAATCAGAATTGACTCGTGGCAGCGAATGAGAGAGCCCAAATAAGCCCTTACGCAAAATGGGTACATAAGCAAATGTGGTGAAGAAAGCTGATGGTGCCCCGCTATTACAAGATATAGCATCTGGGATCTTGAAAGGCTTGAAGTTAAACAAGCAGCCATCTAGCAACAAAGCCCACGTGGAAGAAGCATGTATGGTCATGAGGTGTTGACAGGAAGAGGTATCAGAAGTTCAAAAACAAGTAACCAAATTGGTGTGGAGAGTTGTGAATGTAGTGGACCCCTCTGAAAGATCATTGGACCATCCCTGTCAGAAGGGCCACACGGAAGGGCTTTCTGCTCATAGAGCGGCTGCTGTTGTTGGGTGTTGAGTCGGTCCCAACTCATAGCGACCCTGTATACAGTGGATGAAATACTGCCCAGTCCCGTCATCCTCACCATTGTTCTTACGGTGGCGCCTCAGAAACCCACGGGGCAGTTCTCTTCTCTCCTGTCGGCTTGCTGTGAGTTAGGCGATGGCAGTGAGTGAGTGAGAGAATTTTTCAGAAGCAGTTCACCAGACCTTTCTTCTGAGGCACCTCTCGATGGGCTCTGTTTTTTGGTGGGCCTAACTGTACCACCCAGGGGTCCCTATCCCTTCACCAATTGCTGCTGGTGTCACTTGGCGCATTGTCTTTCAAATGCAGGACCTTGCATTTGTACTTGTTAGATTCTCCGTATCATGTGTGTGCTTGTCATGTCTGCCTGCCTTTGTCCTGTTAGATTCGCCTGCTACTCTGGGAGTTTTGTATCAAGGAGCTCATCTGATTCACATCTAGTTTTGTATCCTCCTGGTTTTCCAAAGCCAAAGCGCTAACAGTTTTTTAGGACTCCCCTGACGCTGCACCTTTCCCCCCAGCCTTTCTGTTTGCCTTTATCTGTCTGCCTCAGGAGAAAAAGAGGCAGATTAGATTGATTTTGTGCAAGGTCAAGCTCATTCTCATCTAGAGCTCAACTGATTGCAAACTAGTTACAAAAGAAAATCACATCCATTCGGTTTCTTGATACAAAGTAAAGCTCACAAGTTACTTGACTTCAGATTTTTCTTCATTAACACGTCTTTGTTCTAGATTTTTAAAATTTTGTATTCTGAACATGCTGTAGGAAGGTGGGGAAGTGTCTGGCACGGTATTGAGTGGAAAAGGCACCCTTCAGCAGGGAGTGCTTGCTGTCCTAGTAGCTGAGGGAGAAAGCTACCCAGGCACCGAAAAGGGACAGGCATTGTGCAGAAATGTAAGTGGTTAGGCTGGCATTTTGCTTCTTGGAAGTCCCTTTGGTTTTGATCAGATGCTGCCTTTAAATTAGTTGCTTTAACAGTTTCAAAAGAGTATGTCCTCGTGATGTAGTAGGCTACACACTGACTTCATCACAAGGTGGGGATTCAAACCTGCCAGCTGCTCCCTAGGAGAAAGGTGAGGCTTTCAACCCCCCCAAAGATGCAAAGTCTCAGAAACCCAAATGGGACAGTTCTGCCCTGTCCTTTAGGGCCACTGTGAGTTGGAATCGACCCGATGGCAATGAATGAGAAGTTTAAAATTGGGGACAAACCAAAACATAGCAAACCAGCTGAAAAGAAACCCAACTACTGCGACGGTCTGTTCTGACCAAGGACACAGGAGCAGGTCCGAGGTGGAATGGGAGTAAAAGGTAGAACAAACTCAAATTCTTAAAAGCCAGATTTCCTGGACTGGAAGAGACTCACTAGAGGGACCCCAAGATACCTTGTGAACTTGGCAAGGAAGCCTGTCCTGGAGGTCAATTTTCAGCCAGAGAATAGATTAGCTCATAAAAGAAAGTGTCGTCATGAGCAGTGCACTTCTTTAAATATTAATCATCTAAAAATAAATAAGACCAAATGGTCCACATTTATTTTTATTTTTTTTAAAGTTGGGATTTAACACATATATCATTCCATATTTCAATCACATCAAGTAGTACTATCATTACCACATCCAATTTCCAAACATCCATGTTTCCCTTAAAGCGAGGATGGCAAAGTGTGTGGTGGGGGTGGGGCAGGGAGGCTAGATGAATGGAAACAAAACAAGCAGAATGGAAAGATGCAAATGTTGACCAGACCCGCTATGGAAAATGTGGCCAGTGTGAATTTAGATTACTGTGATTATGGACTGTTACTAAGGAGAAGTCGAATGCGCCGTGTCAACTTTCACCAAAACCACAATTAAATATAGACGTTTTTAAATGACAACAACAACAACAAAAAATCCCCACATGCCTCCATCCATTGTTGTTCACATGTGGATATATTTCCTTCCAAACTTTAATCTTCATGTGGAAATGCAATCCTAGCGATGGCAGTGTGTTGTCTTTTAAATGTATGTTACCTGTCATTCCTAAAGCTTTTGCTTACATTGTTGGAAGTGCCTTGCAGGTAACCTGCTGGGGTGGCTCAGCATCTCGCATCCTAACCTTATGAGGCATTTGGGAAACTGTTATACTGTGAGAACGTTGACGTTCTTAAATGCTGAGTGTACTGTAAACAGCTTGTGCATGCTTATTATGGTGAGTAGATTCTGACTCACAGTGACTCCAGAGGACCAGGTAGAACTGCCCCTCTGGGTTCCAGGGGTAGTAAGCCTCGTCTTTCTCTCTTGGAACGTCCAGTGGTTTTGAACTGCTGACCTTGTGGTTAGCAGACCAACACATAACCACCCCCCCACTCAGGCTCCTTCAGCCGCCATGAGACATCTGTGCGCCTAAAGTCCATGAAGGCACGCAATCAAAACCACGGGGCTCACAGAGAAAACTGGAAGAAGTACCTGACACTCAAAGACGTAGGGAACCAAAGGATAAGAACGCAGTGAAAAAGAGCACCGTCGTTATCTGCTTTGTAAATGGTGAGTCCGTACCAGAACCAGGATGTTAATCTAGGTCAGTGTGGCCCTAGACCTGACATTGTTTATTTTCTCTTTAATTAAAGTAAGTTATACGCATAATACAAACATGGACACTGGCGCCGTTTGGAAATTCGTTGACGTTCATCGCATTTACCATGTTGAACTTTTTGAAGCCCCCTTGGATCCGAGGCTGTGGGCCCAGATTTCCAGTTTTACAATGAGCAGCCTGGGAGCAGAACTGCCTATATGTGGTTGAACTGCCTTGCTCCTCAAATTCTTTATCCTAAATGATTGGTTTTTTTAGGCTCCACTCCTAGGAAGGTATTACTAGGTCAAAGAGAATGCACATGTGAGGGTTGCTACAATGAAATTAAAATATAACACTTCTCGGAAATACACACACAAAACACACAAGCAAACAAGTAAGCTCTCACTGCCATCAAGTTGAGTCCACTCTTGGTGACCCCTATGACAAACTAGACTGGCCGGCCCTGTGGGTTTCTAGCTGCTCACCTTACCCCCACGGCTCTCACATGTGACACTAGAGTCTCCCTTTGTCCCGTGCTCTGGCTGAGAGCTAGTAGCTGGGCTGGCTTTGTGGCATGATTGTCAACCTGCATCCTTCAAGTGCGACATCCTGTCTCCTACAGCCACCGCTGGCCCCCAGGCTGAGGTTTCCCCTTTACCTCCTCTCTTGCCTAATACTGTGAAAGCTAGGCTTCCGCTTCCTTTGGGGGCTCCAGGGCGCCTCCCCTCCTCCGGAAAGAGATCTGCCCTCCCCACTCCCAGTCCCCTGCCAGCAGTAACCTTATTTCCGTTCAGCCAAGTATTTTTAAACAGAAAGAACCTTTGCTATTGTGCAAGGTTCCTGACGTGGTTGTGCCACAGAGGGGTCTGAGCCCTCCTGGGATGCCGCCTGCTTGGTGGATGCATTGGGCGCTGGCATATGGCGGGTGCCCTGGGAAGCGACTCCAGAGAGACCCTGGTAGTTCCATCTGCTCCCTACCACTCACCCAGAGATTGGCCCATCCAGTGCCTTCACGGAAGAAAGGCTTGGTGATCTCTGACACATGGGGTTACCATGAGTGGACTCCTGGCAGTGGGCTTCATTTTATCCTAAAGAAATGAACTCAACAGCCAGCTGAACCCCGGCTCCCTCACCCATGCGAGACCTCTTGTTCCCCATCTGCTGCTACCCAGATTAAGAAAGACAGTGCTAGGGGTTTGCACCCCAGGGCCCAGGGCAATCCTGGTGGTTCCTTCCAGCCCCACTGCTGGTAGTTGGGGGAAGATAGTTGAGGTTCCTTAGGAGGTGCATTCCAGCCCTGGGTGTCTCAAAAACTCAAAACAAACAAATAAACAATACCTCCCCCCCCTCAAATAAAAGCCGCTTCGCTACCTCACTACCATCAAGTCAATGCTGACTCAGTGACCCTGAAGGAAAGGGTCAAACTGCCCTGTTGAGTGTCTGAGACTGTCGCTGGAAGGGAGTGGAAAGCCCTGTCTTTCTCCAGCAGAGGGGCTGCTGGTTTCCAAGTGCAAGAGCAGCCCAGGTTAGCAGCACAACTGCCCCAGCAGGGCTCCTCAAGCCCCAAGCCATGCTCCTCCTGAGAATGGCACCTCCCTGGTGATGTCTTTAGCACCTGGTCCCCATCCAGGAAGTGCTTAGGAAACAAAAGTAATGTATTACTGTTGATGTGCTTGGTGACAGGCCTGGTTGCCGTGGAGTCAGTTCAAGTGTGTCAGAGTAGCTCGGTGCTCTGTAGGGCTTTCCATGGCGGGTTATACGGAAGCAGACCCCGAGACAGGTTTTGATTTTCTTTTTATTATTATTTTTATTTAAATGGGACCTCTTGCAGATATTCTAACAACCCTGTATTTCAGTTAGATCAAGCATAACTGTACAAATGCCACCATCAATTTCAATACATTTTATTTCTTCTTGAACTCTTTGATATCAGCTCCTCTTTTTCCCTTCCCTCCCCTCCCCCACCCACCCTTACTATTATATTATATATTGTTACTCTTTTCCGTATCCAGCACCATTCAGTGTATCCGTTCACCTGCAATACTGTTATTCATTCTCCTCACGTGGGTCGTCATTGCCATCAGCTCCCACCACCACCTCGCTCCGCACCCGCAGGAAATCATGGCGCCCCCTTACTGTTTCTGAAGGGATAGCTACTTTGGCTGTCATGCATCTAGCACTCTTAATTATACAAATGGACATACGCAGGTCTAGCAAGGTTAATGAGGTGGAAAAAAAAGGCCATACTAGTAAGGGGAGGGCATATTACAGAACTAGAGGAGAGTTATGTGTTTCATCAGTGCTATACCACTGCCTAGATTTATCATGTCTTCCATATGCTTCTGTGAGAGACTGTCCAATTATCTTAGAGGTAGGTTTTTGGGTCTCCACTTTGCCCACGCTCCTTCAGGACAATTTGATTGCTTGTTTTTGAATGTATGATACCTATCCCCGTTGACATCCCATGGTCACACAGGCTGGTGTGCTTCTTCCTTGTGGGCTCTGTTGCTTCCCTGTTAGATGGCCGCTTGTTGAACTCCAGGCTTTTCTTTCAAGGCATTTCTGGGTGAACGCAAACCTTGTAGTTACCAGCTAAGTGCATTAACCGTTTCCGTTACCCAGGGACTCCTTGGTACCGAACAGATATGGCTCTGGTCAGTTCCCATGACTTAATGTACTTATGTGCTTAATGTACTTAATGGGTATATGCAACCCTTAGATAGGGTTCTGCCCCTTGACTCTATTGGCGTTTGGGGCCCTGTCGTTCTTTGTACGGGGCAGTTTTCCTGTGCATTGTCTGATGTTAGCAGCTTCTCAACATCAGCTTCATTAAAAAAGGAAAGAAAAACAGGACAAATGAATTTTAGTAGTATATGTGAGTTAACCCAGAATATCTAAAGTAATCATTCATGGAGCTTTGATGGAATATATTTGTATTTGTGTGTACACACACACACACACACACACACACACACACTCACTTATGGAGCTCTAATGGTATAGTGGGTCATGTGTTGCGCTGCTAACCGCAAATTCAGCCGTTTGAAACTACCAGCTACTCCATAGGAGAAAGCTTTCGAGACTTTTTGCTTCCAAAATCATTGGCTGTCTGGGAAGACCACAGGGCAGTTCTGCTCTGTCCTATAGGGTTGCTATGAGGTGGAATGACTCAATGGCAGCTAGTCGGAATATGTACACATGTATACCTCTGTATTCATATCTGCACTCTCTGTCTTTGGAATGTGGTGTGAGGCTGGTGGCTACTATGTTGCACGGTATACATTTGAGCTACACTATTTGCTGCTACCCACCCCTCTGCCCCTTTCTGTGGCCTCTCAGGCACAGTGCTTAGTGGGCTTGAGGGCTGGCCGTGGCCTGTGGGGCTGGCCAGGGTGAGTCTAGACTTGGAAGATGGTAGTGGTGATCGAGGTTCAGACTCAGCACAACAGAACGAAACCCTGCCCAGTCCTGCGCCAGCCTCACAGTGGTTGCTATGCCTGAGCCCACTGTGTCAGCCAGCGTTTGTCAGTCCTTCTTGTAGAAAGAATCTTCCTTTTTGTCACTGCCCCTCCACTTTCTTTTTTTTTTTTTTTCAATTTTCTTCTTTTACATTTTATTAGGGACTCATACAACTCTTACCACAATCCATACATATACATACATCAATTGTATAAAGCACATCCATACATTCCCTGCCCCAATCATTCTCAAGGCATTTGCTCTCCACTTAAGCCCCTTGCATCAGGTCCTCTTTTTTTTCCCCTCCTCCCTCCCCCTTCCCCCCTCCCTCATATGCCCTTGGTAATTTATACATCGTTGTTTTGTCATATCTTGCCCTATCCGGAGTCTCCCTTCCCCCCTTCTCTGCTGTCCCTCTCCCAGGGAAGAGGTCACATGTGGATCCTTGTAATCAGTTCCCCCTTTCCAACCCACTCACCCTCCACTCTCCCAGCATCGTCCCTCTCACCCTTGGTCCTGAAGGTATCATCCACCCTGGATTCCCTGTACCTCCAACCCTCATATGCACGAGTGTACAGCCTCTGTCCTATCCAGCCCTGCAAGGTAGAATTCGGATCATGGTAGTTGGGGGGAGGAAGCATCCAGGATCCGGGGGAAAGCTGTGTTCTTCATCGATACTACCTCACACCCTAATTAACCCATCTCCTCTCCTAAACCCCTCTATGAGGGGATCTCCATTGGTCGACACTTGGGCCTTGGGTCTCCACTCTGCACTTCCCCCTTCATTTAATATGATATATATACATATATACATACATATACACATATATACACATACATACACACACTTATATCTTTTTCTTTTTTTTTTTGCATGATGCCTTATACCTGGTCCCTTGGGCACCTCGTGATCGCACTGGCCGGTGTGCTTCTTCCATGTGGGCTTATTTGCTTCTGAGCTAGATGGCCACTTGTTCACCTTCAAGCCTTTAAGACCCCAGACACTATCTCTTTTGATAGCCGGGCACCATCAGCTTTCTTCACCACATTTGCTTATGCACCCATTTGTCTTCAGCGATCCTATCATGGAGGTGTGCAGTCAATGATATGATTTTGTGTTCTTTGATGCCTGGTAACTGATCCCTTTGGGACCACTCGCTCACTCAGGCTGGTGTGTTCTTCCATGTGGACTTTGTTGCTTCTGAGCTAGGTGGCCGCTTGTTTATCTTCAAGCCTTTAAGACCCCAGTCACTATCTCTTTTGATAGCCGGGCACCATCAGCTTTCTTCACCACATTTACTTGTTCACCCACTTTGGCTGCCCCTCCACTTTCCCAAGCATGATGTCCTTCTCCAGGGAGTGGTCTCTTCTGGAATTAGTGAGTGCTAATTAAGAAGGCCTTGATGTTAGGCCAAGGAATTTGCCATTGGTATTTTTGACCTCAGCTTATGTCTTGCCTGCCCCAAGTCCCATAGAGCCTGAGCAGGTCAGCCAGTTGATGTTAGAGAGGCCAGCTTTGGATGGGAGTGAGGAGTACTATGACCAGAGATGATCAGTGGCTTGCTTGCGGTCACACAGTTGGGAGATGCAGATCAAGACTTCCTGGTCTTCTAAGACCAAGGTGGCCATGATGAGTGATGTCACTGGGTAAGAGTGACTGAGCCCCGCAGGCTGCAACAGGCCAGTGTGGCAGGGAAGACCAGATGTGGTTGAGGCCCAGAGGGAGCATAGGGAAGGGAAGTGACTGGTGGAAGGTGGCCAACCTGAGAAGGGGATGTTGGAGGTGAAGGTGGAGACACAGAAGCTTCAAAGTCAGCGGTTCTCAAAGTCAGCGGTTCTTCAAAGTCAGCGGTTCTCTGTGGCCGAGACCCCTTTGGGGGTCGAAGGACCCTTTCACTGGGATCGCCCTATTCATAGCAGTAGCAAAATTACCGTTATGAAGTAGAAATGAAAATAATGCTATGGTTGGGGGGTCACCACCACATGAGGAACTGTGTGAAAGGAAGGTTGAGAACCACTGTTCTAGGTGGTTAAGGCTTGACGGTAAGGAGGAAAGGCAGCAAGAGAGAAGAAGACAAGACGGGAAGCTCACATTTGCCAGGGGTCAGACATGGACACGGGGTGAGTTCCTAGGGTTTGGGCCTGGCTCTGCCTCTTGGATTGTATGGACCTGGGAAATGAGCTCTTTGTGCTTCAGATTTTTTAGCTGAAAGTGGTGGTGGTGGTTATGTACCCCCTCAGAAAGCTGTTGGAACTTGAAATGAGACCAGCCCTGTAAATCTCTTGGTCGAAGATAAAGCCAGTCGCCTGTGTGTCATATGACTCCTCTGTGTTTTCAATGGCTGGTCGTTCCAAAGTAGATCACCAGGGCTTTCTTCCAAGGGTAGACTTGAACCTCCAACCTGTCAGTTAGTAGCCAAGCATGTCAACTGTTTGTGTCAACCAGAGATTTCTCAAGCCATAATCCAAGTTGATTCTAAGGCAAAGTGACAATGTTTCCGAAGCTTTGGCCAATTTTTGGAAATCTTTGTGCATGCAGACAGCCTCATCTTTCTCTCTTGGAGTGGCTGGTGGGTTTGAACCATGGACCTTGTGGTTAGCAGCCCAATGCTTATCCCATAGTGCCACCAGGGCTTCTTAGAGGAGCTTCACTCAATGTTAGCCATTAGAATCAGGTCTTGAGCCCCTGCTCTGTGCCAGGCTCTGTGGTTTCCAATGTGAACAAGACAGATGAGTCGGATGTGCATTTTGCTCTTTCTTGTCTCTCCATTGTTGGCCCCATGATAGCCGAGCCCCAGTGGCCCAATTGTTACATGTTGGGCTGCTAACTGCTAGGTCAGCGGTTTGAAAGCACAGCCACTTGAAGGCAGTGGATGGTCTTTCCAGGCCCATAAAGAGTTACAGTCTCAGAAACTCACAGGGCCAGTGGCAGCCTGTCCAAGGGTCATGATGGGTTGGCATCGCATCCATGGCAGTGAATTGAGGAGAGTCCCCGTGAAGGGGAAGGGCTGGCCTCTATATTCCACGCCACCACTGATAAGTAGTGACCACCCTGCTGATCAAGCCACACAGCTTCTCTGGAGCCGATGGGGACTTCAGCCCAGATCTCAGAGGCCTGGAGGCTAGGCCCAGCCCTAGTGGGAGCTGGAGGGTGGGGGGGGCCCTGTTCAAGGAGAGGGCGGGGTCATCCCAGGGTGGTGCTCCCCTGGGAGCCCTGCCAGGCATGGCCCTGCCTCCCAGGCTGAGCCCGGACTCCAGCTGAGCCTGCTGAGGGCCTCTCTCTGAGAGGAAGTGGTGAGGGGGTGGGAGGCCTCAGCTAACAGAGGAAGTGGCAGGGGGAGGGGGCCGGTGTCAGGCAAGGAAGCTCCCACTCCTGGGGCCCTGGTGGGGGTGGGGTTGCCGGCACCCCAGCACCCTAGGCCACAGGGCATCTCTAAAACTGGGCCAGGCAGGGAGGGATGCACCCCACTGCAAGGGAGCCTCCTCTTCCCTTCCACTTCCTCCTTGCCTGCCCCCCTCCCTCACAGCACTCACCTCCACCCCACTGCCCCCTCCCCTCTGCCTTCCTCTTTCTCTGGACTTTCCTTATTGCTGCACTCTGCCTGCTTCCTTCCTTGTTGGTGTGGTGGGCCATGGAGGCATTCCCACCTATAGTCCCCTCCCCCCAAAGCACATCCTGGTAGGATTTCAGCTTAGACATTATCCCACGGGAGTAGATGGCCAGGCCCTTTCTCCTGGATGGGCCGCAGCCCTGCGTGGCCAAGAGCTTCGCCATGGACTCTGCAGGGCTTCCTCCAGCACTTAGACTGCGCAGGAGCCTGGCAGTGTAGTGGCTATGATGGGCTGCTAACCACAAAGTCATTGGGTTCAAAACCACCAGCTGCTTCTTGGGGAGAAAGAGGAGGCTCTCTACTCCCATAAAGAGTCTTGGCAATGCACAGGGACAGTTCTGCCCTGTCCTCAGGGTCGCCATGAGTCAGCATGGACTCGGTGGCAGGCAGTGAGTGAGTGAGGAGGCTATACTAGAGCTAAGATGTGGATCGGGGGGAGGGGGGTGGTGGTAGCGGTGGCAACTGTGCTGTGACTAAAGCATCACGTCCAGCCTGTCTCCATTTAGTTGTCGCGGAGGAGTGGGGCCCCTGAGAGAGGCTGAAGGAAGCACAGCCTTTCTGCCTCAGGACCTTGGCACGTGCTCTTCTCTCTGCCATGTCATTGTGTTCCTTCAGGACCTAGTTCCAGCACCCCCTCCTCAGAGAGGCCTGTCCTGACCGTCCCTGACCTAGGGACAGCTCTTGTTACAAACAAGGATTTCCTCGAGGGTGTCTCCGTGTTTGATTTCTGGCCTTCCTGGCAGATGGAAGGTTTGTGAGGACAGGAAGTTATCCATCTCCCTTGTATGTCCCCCCACATCTGGACCAGTGCCAGCTCACAGGAGATGATCAGTATCTGCTAACAGGAAGCACGGACGCCGGGCCCAGCGTCCTCATGCTCCCTAGGTGGGCTCAGCTTCGGGGCCAGAATCTGCTCTGAGTGTTCTGGCTCCATCAACTCCTTCGCTGTGTGACCCTGGCCAAGTCATCTCACCTCTGTGCCTCCATTTCCGTTTGTTAACTTTGGCGTCGTGAATTGGGTGAAGGAGTACAGAGCAGATCAGCAGTTTTACATTCAGCAATTCATAAGCATTTTTTGTTTCATTCATTTCTACCCCTTCAGTGTACCATGACTCATTCCAGCGTTTCCAGTTTCCATCCCTCCATCTTTCCCAATCCTGAACTTGGGCAAATGCTGCCCTTTTGATGTCAAATGCTTGATGTCCTCTCTAGTATTATTGCCCCACTTACAGGCGTTTGTGTTGTTTGGCTGTGAATTGAACCAGAAGGGTGAGTTTATTTTAAGACCTGAAGTGTGCCCTAAGGGCTACATTTGGAGTTTTGTACCATATTTTCCTCCTATTCTATCCAGGACTTTCCAATGTGATCTCTTTCAGAGCAGTTGGTCGTGTAACCAGGCACCATCTAGTTCTTCTGGTCTCCAGGTTGTAGAGACAGGCATTGTGTGGTCCATGGAAGGAGCCCTGGTGAGTGGCATAGTGCATTATGTGTTGGGCTGCTAACTACAAGGTCAGCAGTTTGAAACCACCAACCGCTCCTCAGGAGAAAGCTGGGACTTTCCATCACCGTCAGGGTGACAGTCTTAGAAACCCACAGGGTCTCTGTGAGTCAGAATCGACTCAATGGCAGTGAATTTTGACTTTGGTTTTACTCCACTGAAACAACTGTTTCCATGTGTCCTCCATTGTCATCCCTATTGTCACCGCCAGACATCAGAGACCATGAGTTTTCAAGACCCCAGTCGCTCCTCACCCAAGCCACATGGAGAATGCTGTCTCTGAACTGTGTCAGGCCAGTTGACCAGGGCTCCTCTGTGAGCCTCCGTTTCTGGGGCTGCAACATGAGAATCAAGGCAGGACTGACGACAGAGGGGCCCACAGCACCGTGCCTGGTGGGAAGCCACGGGCCCTCCCTATGACTGCTGTTCCTGTGTGGGTGGCGGTTGCTGCCGTTTGACTAGATAGGTGTCTGGCTTCCTGAAGCTGGACGAGCAGGAGCCCTGAGATCTGTGGTTCCGCCCCACCCTGCCTTGCTTGTTAAGCTGGAGGCTGCTCCTGGGTGGGTGCTGAATGGGGCTCAGACTAAGATCCGTTGTGTGTTATGATGAGAGACATGTGGATTTGATGGCATTAAAGAAGGCTCCCATCCCAGCATTCAAGGTCAGAAAGCCAGTATGAAGATCACAGCTCTGTGCCTGCCCACGGCCAGTTGTTCGAGGGCAGGACGACGGGGAAGCAGTGTCCATGTCCCCGAAGAAGAGGATGCAGTGTTGGAACTCTGAGCCTTGCTCTGTGCCCACCTTCTTGGCGAGCTCTAGCCATTCCGGTCTGGAGCCAGGCTGATTCTTGGCCCTCGGTGGCTTTGTGACTCTGAGCTCGTGGCCCTGGTAGAGCTGACGCAGTTCCCTGCTGGACCCCAAGTTTGTTTCTCCCTCTGTTTGGCGTCTGGGTGGGCTCTTGCTCAGTCCTCCTCCTGTGTCCTGGAGCTCCCATTTTTGGGGCTGAGTTGAGGTGACAAGGGACCCCACTGGAGGGCAGCCTGTACGTCCAGTTGCCCGTGGTGTTTCATGGCTCTCCACAGCTGCTCAGCAGTGTGCCCCAAAGCAGACCCTTGGGGCACCCCTGTTCTCTGTGCACCAGCCCTGCCACGGAGGCTCCTGATCCGGTCATGGTGCTCGTCCTGCCCGGTGAATCCCAGCTAAGACTCTGACTTGCTGGGTGAACTTAGGCAAGTGACCTTTCCGCTCTGTGCCTCGGCTTCCTTGTCTACAGAAATGTGATAGCAGCACCTCTCATACATGGGATATCAGACATATTTATACCTGCAGTCTTTAAAAAGAAAAGCTACTTACCTAGAAAGAGATTTCTATCAGTAAATGGCTTGCACAGTTGTCGAAGGGGCTAAGCCCAGTCTGATTGGTTAAGGCCGTGAGTGAGATGTCAGCTGGAGGCTTCTTCTGACTCCTGTAGATGCAGGGGCTGACGAACAGGAAGCAGGAAGATGAAGCAGGAAGACCCCAGACTGATGGATACTGAACTGAATGCATCCGAGACGGGCTCAGGGAATCCAGTATATGTGCCATCTTATGGGGCCTGGAGCCAAGGATACAGAGCCAGGACATGGCGGAATTCCCTTGAGCCTGGCTTTCCATCTAAGTTGTGTTAGTGTTAGTGAGTGTGTGGGTGCATGTGGGGCTTAGAAACTGACCCAGGCGTTTGGAAGACTGCTTGGCAGCATGTAAATCCAGGCCCCAGCCCAGGTGTCCTCAAACCATAGCCTCTGAGGACATTTATCCAGCCTGCCGGGTGTTTTTGCCCCGCTTGTTTTCTTACTTCAAAAATAAGATATGTGCAGTGTGCATGGGAATTTGTTCATAGTTTTTTTTTTTAATATAGTCCAGCTCTCCAACGTGTCTGGGGGACAGTCAGGCAAATGATGTCCCCTGGAGCCGATGGAACAGGCGACCGCAGCCAGCAAGGGCCGTGTCAACGAGGGCTTTGTGATCCAAAGGGCTGCTCATGACTGCTTGTTAGAGGCAAATCCAAAAGGCAGCTCCGTTGATGGGGTTCCATCAAGCACAGAAGACTGGGTTTGGGAAGAGAGGCAACACATGGACAGCTTCCGCAGGGCCCAGCCTGTTGTTTAGCCTTCACTCGTTGAATGGGCGCTGCAGCCCCACCGTCCGGAACTATCGACATCTTTATTGGACAAATGAGGAAACTGAAAGAGAGCAGGGCCAGGGTCACCCGGCCGTAGGTGGTTGCCAAACAGTCAGGCATCGCCACACCAGGAACAATCCTAGGGGGAGGTTCTCAGATCGGGAATATCTCTGGGTGGCTTGGCTCGGCTCCATTGTACCATTGGACAATTTTCTGCCGTGAGGGTACATTACTTGGAACACAGAACCGAGCCGAGTTGAGAAGTGGTTACCGTGGGTGCAGGAGGAGGAGTTTTGCTCAGGGGCCGTCGAGTTTATGCTGAGGGTGGTGGAATAACTTGTCAAAGGAGATCAATTGCGGTGCACAGCACGAGGAGTCTAGTCAATGGCACTGAATGACACATGGAGAAGTTGGTGAGGTGGAGAGTGTTTTATTGTGCATATTTTTACTACAATTAAGAAATAATGCACAATAGCCTGGAATCCTAGGAAGAAGGAAATGTTCTAAAGTTGACTGTGGTAAGGCTTCTTCGACTCTTCTTGATAAGACTGAACTGCTGAATTCTATGATATGTGGATGAAATGCCAGTAAGACGTAAAAACAAAACAAAAACCCAGCTTCGGGTTTTTTTGGTGTTTTGTTTTGTTTTTGCTGACCCCAATTCCTAGCACCCCCAATGGGTATCAGAGTCTTAATGTCATGAAGTTTCAATGACTGGCTCTTCAAAAGTCGCTTAGTGGGCTCAAACATAGGATAGCTGGGAGGAGGGGCAGACCGGGCAGTGTTTCCTCGCTTCCTGCCAGGGTCGCCATGAGCGGGAACCAACTGGACAGTCCTGGGCCTTCTCACAGTGGGACTCCCCCAACTAACCCTCCCTCCATTAGTTGGTGAGGGCTTCACTGGTGGCCCCCCATGGGGACTCCTGTTACTTCCAGAATCGTGAAAAATAGGACACAACGCATGATTGCCCTTGAACTGGGGACCAACTTCAACCCTTCTCACTTTGGGGACTGTCTGGAAAACCAGGCTGGTGACAGGACATGTTTCCCGAGTTGAGGTGAAGTGAGATGACATATGTAAGGTGCTTGACTGGTACGGGACGTTACCAAAAGAACACTGCCACGAAGGCAATGCACACTCATAGCGAGGCTGTAGGACAGGGTGAAACTACTCCTGTGAGTGTCCAAGGCTGTAAATCTTTTTTTTTTTTTCATTTTTAATGGGTTTAATTCCTTTTCTTTTTTTTTCCTTTTCTTCAATATAAACCATTTTCTTGGGGGCTCGTACAACTCTTATCACAATCCATACATACATTCATTGTGTTAAGCACATTTGTACATTTGTTGCCCTCATCATTCTCAAAACATATGCTTTCTGCTTGAGCCCTTGGTATCAGCTCCTCATTTTTTCCCTCTCCCTCCCAGCTCCCCCCTCCCTCACAAACCCTTGATAATTTATAAATTATTATTTTGTCATATCTTACACTGTCTGACATCTCCCTTCACAGCACTTTTCTGTTGTCCGTCCCCAGGGAGGAGGTTATCTGTAAATCCTAGTAATCGGTTCCCCCTTTCCACTCTACCCTCCCAGTATCGCCACTCTCACCATTGGTCCTGAAGGGTTCATCTGTCCTGGATTCCCTGTGTTTCCCATTCCTATCTGTACCAGTGTCCATCCTCTGGTCCAGCCAGATTTGTAAGATAGAATTGAGATCATGATAGTGGTGGTGGGGGGGGAATTTAGGGAGTGGAAATCCCCATCGAAACCACAGAGTGGCTGGAGGTTTCAAACTGCTGACCTTGCAGTTAGCAGCCCACCACGTAGCCCATTATGCCGCCAGGACACCTTGGGGAGGACATAGGAGGCCCTCGATAAGCATGTGGCCTTCCTTCCTTCTACCTTTGTGCTTAGAGTCCTGAGCCCACCCTGACTTCAAAGAATCAACCCGTTGCTGTCAAGTGGATTGTGACTCTGGGTGACCCTGCCTGTCACAGAGTGGGGCTGCGTGTCACAGGGTTGCTTGGCTGTGCTCGTCATGGAAACAGATTCCCCCCCATCCCCCTCCCCGCTTTCTGTGGGGCTGCTATGAAGGTTTGAACCACCAACCTTCAAGTTAGCAGTTAGCACCACCCAGGGACCTTTTGCTGACTTCTACACTCTAATAACTTAGCACAGAGCCTGTTCGCGGCCCTGCTTCTGGGAAAGCTTGGGGCTGTGGCGTCAGGGAAGTGGCGCCCTGGTCACCTTCCCTGCTGCCTTTGTGAGCAGTACATCGGTTGGATTTCCATCACTTTTGATGACCTGCCATCCAAAGGCCCCCCAACCCTGCCAAGTTGGGCAGGTGGCCTGGGATTTTGACTGTGGTCATGGTTTAGGATCATTGGGGCCAATCTTGTTTGAGTTTCGTTCTGTTTGCTGGCCCAGAAGAGCTTCCATGGGACAGGGTATTAAATGCGCGTCTCTGGAAGCTGGATCTTTCCTCTCTTTTGTGCTTCATAAGCTTGGCCGTTCTAAAGTGTCGCTTGTTCTGAAACTCAACTGTCTCAGTTGTCGTTAAGCTGAAACTTGGCACTGCAGTTATTGATCTGGACGAGGCTTCTCTCTGCTCAGCAGGACTGGTTAACTGAGCATCCTGGCCCATCAAAAGCTCTTCCTCCCTCTGTGCCAGGGAACAGAGACCCAGAACCTAACTATGGGTGGGGTGGGGGCGAAGCTAACTCTCGTCACACTCTGTTTCCCTCTTACATGGTGGGTGTATGGGGAGGCACAAATACCCATTCATACACTATTTAATAATACTTATTGAGTATTTACTAGAGGGTACCTCCAATAATAGGCATGCTGATGAACAAGAGGAGCATGGTTTTAAGCTTTAAAACACACTTCCTCACTCCCTCCCACACTCCCAAGGGAGAACAGAAACAACCAGTGGTGACTGACTAACCCATGGTGTCTGTGTTTTCCCATGTGCCTTTGGAATTGCCCACATCTCCATTAGGACACTGGGAGGATAGTCTCCAGGCTTCCCCAAGGGCACTTAGCAGTTAAGCATTTGACTTAGCCCTTGAACCTAGGTCTTTTAATATCTAATCCTGTCCTATTTGTATGCTGTGTCATTTGATGGGACTTTGTTCATTTCTAAATTTGTCAAAATAGGACAGTGGATGGGGTAGAATATGTACCTGTAAAAATAACTTATCATACTTGGCTATAGTACCGAGCCAAGCACTGGTCTTTATCCAACCTCTCTCCCATTTATCTGTCCATCAGTGGGCCCTTCATGGACCCATCCACTCACCTTATCAGGCATTTTTCCACTTGGCCACCATAGGTTGATTCACGTGCAATTGAGAAAAGAGAAAAGGCTTCATGATTGCCCACCTCCTTGATGTAACACATATGTTTCCTCATTCACTCATTTATCTTCCAGCCTTCCATCTATCTGTCATCCATCCTTCTGCTCACTTAGGCTCTCTTTCATTTTCCTATGCATTCATCTCTTCTTCCATTTACTCATCCACCTATTCATTCACCTTTCCTTCATCTTCCCATCCATCCCCCTGTCTACCCAACCTCTCTCCCATTTACCCACCTGTCCATCTACCGATCCTGTACCCATCACCCACTTGCCCATTCATTTTCCCACCTATCTACCTGTCTACCAACCCACTCACCCATTTACTCTGTTACCCACCCATCTATTCACTCACCCACCTTCCTCCTTTTTTAAAAAACCATTCTTTATCTTTCCATCTACCTGCTTTCCATCCTCCATGGACTGCTCAGTGCCAGGCTCTGTTGTTGTTGGTACCATCACATCAACTCTGACTCATAGCGACCCTGCATGCAACAGAACAACCTGCTGCCAGGTCTTGCCCCAATATCACCATCCTGATGCCTGACCCCTCTGCTTTACCAAGCATGGTGTCCTTTTCCAGGGGTTGGTCTCTCCTGATGTCCAGAGTATATGAGACAACGTCCCACCATGCTGGCTTCTAAGGAAATTCTGATTGTGCCTTTTTCAAGAAGGATTTGTTTATCCATCTGGTAGTCCATGATATATTCAGTATTCTTTACCAGCACCATAATTCAAATGCATCAGTTATTTTTCAGTCTTCCTTATTCATCATCCTACTTCCACATGCATACAGAGCTGTTAAAAATACCAGGCCTTAGGTCAGGTGCACCTTAGTTCTCCAAGAAGCATTGTTTGCTCTTGAACACTTTAGCGGGGCCTCGAGCAGCAGTTCTGCTGTCATTTGATTTCTTGACTGCTGCTCCCCTGGGTGTTGATTGTGGATCCAGGTAAAATGAAACCCTGACAACGTCCATCTTTTCTGTGGTTATTATGACGCTGAGTTGTAATCCATCCTGAAGGCTATATTCTTTGGTCTTCATCAGTAAGTACTTCAAATCCTCTTGGCCTTAAGCAAGCAAGTGTGCCATCTGCATGTCACAGGTTGTTCATGAGTCTTCATCCAATCCTTGTGCCGTGTTCTTCATATCGTCCTGCATCTTGGATTCCTTGCTCATGAATAACTATGGTGAAAGGATACAACCCTGACAAGCATCTTTCCTGACTTTTAAACCATGCAGTATTTTCTTGTTCTGTTCCAAATACTATCTCTTTTTTTTCTTTTCTTTTTTCCCCAAATAGTACCTCCTGTTCTTTGTAGCTACATGAGTACAATGAAGTGTTCTGGAATTCTCATCCTTCACAGTGTTGCCCGTAACTCGTTAGCCACACAGTCAAACGCTGTCGCATAGTCCATAAAACACAAGTAAGCATGTAATGATGATCCCTGCTCTCTGCCCAGATCCCTTGGACCTCAGCAGTGATAGCCCACAGTCCACGTGGTCAGGCTCTGTGGGGCAGATGAACACTAAACAGGCATAGCTGGTCTTTCAGGAGCTGACAGCAGGGTGAGAGAGAAGCCGTGGAGACCAGGGACGGTGGCTCCCGGCTGTGGCGGAAACCTTCATGAGCTACGAAGAAGCTCCAGGATAAAGAAGACTTCCTGGAGTGGCTGACGGAGTGCCACGTGGTGGGGTGGTGAAGTCCAGGGATGGGAAAGAGATTCCAAAAAGTGATGGGTAAAGCATGACAGAAAGCGTGGAAGAGGGAAGGAAGCCTGATGGACCGGCTCTAGCAGGGTCTGAAAAGAATAATAATGAGCAACAACACACTGCCTTTGAGCCGATCCCAGTTCATAAGCGACCCAGCAACCAGGACAAGGTAGAGCTGCTTTCCCAGGGGTTCCAACACTGCAAGTCTCCATGGGAGCAGAATGCCTCCTCTCTCCCCTGAGGAGCGCTTGGTGTGTGAGCTTCTGACCTCGTGGTTGGGCCCATTGCATCAGCAGGACTCCCATCAAGGTGGGCCAGGGCAGAGCGAGAGGGTTGTGCTGGGGGAGTGTGGGCTCTGTCGGTGGGGGGCAGGGAACTGTGGAGGGTTTCGTGTTGCAGGTGGTGGAGGGTTAGGGAAGGAGGGTTGGCACTGGAAACATCTGAGTGGGAGGCCCCTGGAGATGTCACTCCCCTGGACTGCTGAGGGGACCGGACACTGGACAGAGCCAGACCTGAGTTTGAGACTTGCTGCCACTTGCCTGACTGTGCGATCTAGGACAGGTCACTTTTCCTCGTCAGGAGAAGCAGGTGGGAAGCCCATCTGTTGGAGAAGGGCGGGGTGGTCCCTAGGGTCTGAGAGAGCCGGGGAGTTCTCTCGGCCCTGTTTTGTCCTGAAGCTCACAGTGACCCCTGCCCCTGGAAGGCCAGGCTCCCCTCCTAGACTGTGTGTCCCTGCCAGCCAGGGCCCTTATGGGGCCTGGAACCGAAGGCTGACATTGGCTGTCTGCTCTGGCTGTGCCTGCTGACCTGAGACCTCCCTCCTTGAATTCACACTTGGCTGTCCCTTGCATGTAGCTGGCTCCGTGTGACCCCAGCCCCCCCAGCCAGATTCCTTTCTCCTTAATAGGGTCAGAATCCCTTCCCGCAGTTGGCAGCATACAAACATTAATGTATTGCATGTTCTGTGGAGAGCAGACCGAGCTCCCGCTTGGTCCCTGCTTGATTCCTGGGGCCTGCGCCCGCCATGGTTGACCTATGCCCGAGAGGGCCATCCAAAAGAAGGAGGAAGAGGGAAAGGGAAACCTTCAGCCAGACCACTCCAGTCTTTGGCAATGGCCCCCACGCCTGCTATTCACTTGACAGGTCGGCTGGGAGCAGCCAGGTTGCTAGGAGACCTCAGTAGTAAGCAATCGCCCAGAAAGGTTCCTCGGCCTGGTCTTTGCACCCACTCGGTGTCTTTTTCCTGCTAGAAAAGTGTTCCGCACGCCCTGCCGAGGCCAGGCGTGACACACTGAGGGAGTTTTAGGTGAGCCCGCACCTCTGTGACCCACACCCGTCTCTCAGCGTATCCTCCTTCCAGTCTGGAGGCTGGAAGCTATACTGCTAGCCTTTCCAAGGTCAGCCAGCTCACCCTTGGTGGATGCATTGTAGGGGAGCTTCCAGACTCCGTCAGACTAGGAAGCAAGGCTTGGCAATCCGCATCCTCAAAGTCAGTCACTGACAACCCTAGAGTACAGCTCTTCCTTGACACCCACAGGGGTCAGTTGCAGTGAATCCTGGGCTGGCCCGCCTGCCCACAGCTGATGGTGGTGACAGATGGGGAAAGAAGAGGTGTCTTTCCGGGTCACTTTAGCAAAAATACAAAACAAAAGGAAAACAACACAATTACCGCTCAGGTGATGTGTCCCGGACCACATGGCCTGAGCCAGAGGCTGTGACTGTGACCGTGACCGGGCCTAGGCCGTGTGCCTGGAGGGGGGCTGGCTTCACGCCTCAAATTCGCTGTGGACTGAGAATGAGGGCAAGTTGGCTCCTGAAGGAAATTGAGTTTGGGGCCTACAGGGGGGTACAGGTGGTAGTCAGGGCTTTTGTGCCCCCCCCCCCCTGCAGGAGTAATTTCTCAGCAGCCCTCTCATTCACACTTTTAATGTTTGAGACAGCTGGTTGGACTGGACCTGGGGTCTCCGCTCCCCTGTGGATGCCGTTCCCTCGGGCACAGGGTGAGGAATGGGAGATCAAGAGCGTTTAGGGAGACGGGCTAGCCTGCTTCCTGCTCCCTAAGTTCTGTGCTCACGTTGACTCCTGAGAAGAGGAGAGGAGACCCCGGGGCTGTCCCATGCAGGCTGCTATGTCCCTGTCAGGAAGCCCCTCCCCCCAGCCCCTGTCTGGCCGACTGGGCCCCTTGGGTGGAACATGGCCCCTAGCTGGGAAGGTTCTCCCTACCTCCTCCTGGCAGAGCCCTGTGTGGGCACAAGGGGGAGGATTGTTCCCGCAGAGGCCAGAAAACACAAGTGGCCACTGTGTGTTGGCTCTCGAGGGTGTGGGCTGCGGCATTCGTCACTGCTGGCCAGCACTTCCCAGAGGGCTGGGCTCCCTCGCCCTTCGCTGGACCCCGACCTCGCCTCAGCTGTGGGAGAGACGGACGTCAGAGACCACAGATAGCCACTTGTTCCTTCTGCCACTCCTGGCCGGCCAACTCCCACATGCCCTGTCTACTTGGACCCCCCTTAGCTTCCCAGGACCCACCTCCTTCCCAGGTTGCCCTCCCACCAGCACAGGGAGAGCTGGAGTAGCATTTCCCCACCCTACCCCTACCCAGAGGGAGAAACAGGCCTGGGCTGCACCTTTGAAGAGGCATGGAGTTTGAAGATGCGTAGATCATAATTCAAATCCCACCCCTGCCATTGACCTACCCTGTGACCTGGCGCAAGTGACTTCACCTTTCTGAGCCCCCATTCTCTTATTCAAGGGTCTGACTCATGGCCACTGTGTGTGTGTCCAACTAGAACTGGCCTTTGTAAGGTTTTCAATGGCTGGGGTTCCTGGGTGGACTCGAACCACCAACCTGTGGTTGGCGGCCAAGCACATTAACTGTTGGTGCCACCCAGGAACTCCTTGTAAAAGCCCCTGCACAGAATTGTAACAGAGTCAGAAAGGTGGGCCAAGGGGATCAACCTGTGTCCTCTTGTACCCTTCTTTTCCTTGTCCTACTGCCTGGTGAGGTTCATTTTCAGGCTACCCTGGAGGAGCTTCCAGCCAGCCATCTCCCACTGTAGTCTCCCAGGGCTTGGCAGCACCTGCTCTGAAGGTGCATTTCATTGGCTGACTTGATCGTATGTTTCCTCCTGAGCCAGTCATTGTGGCCAAAGGGAAAATGCAATGCTTTGATTGGCCAGGATGAGTTGTAGATATGGAGGTGGAAGCAGCTCCCTTGCCCCATAGCAACTGAGAATGAATGACGTTGGGTTGGTCCCATTGAGGGGGTGGGGAGAGGGAAGGGTACATTATGCTCTGAGAAGATCAGTGATTCGTGTAGACAAGTTCATCATGCAAGCAGAAACTGCCTGGTTCACTAGAACAGAGCCGCAGACATAAGGGGGCCCCATCGGCGACGTCCGTGGCGGCTTGCGTGTGGCTGTGATACTGGAAGCCATGCCGTGGGTATTCCAAACTCTAGCCGCGTCAGCCATTGTGGACAGGGGAGCTTCTGACTCAGACAGAGGAAGGCAGCGACCTCCTTCTGAAAAGTGGTCAATGAAAACCCTGTGGATCACACCAGGATCTTGTTCAGTCCTGTGGCCCCTCACTTGGAAGCCACCCAGAGTACACAGTGGCCGCACAATGTCCGGAGCGCTGCCGTGATGGTGAAAGTGGCAGAGGCCCAGCGCAGGAAATGGCAGCGGCTCTTGCTCTTGTGCACGGGGTCATGGTGAGTGCGTCGGGGCTGCAGCAACGAACAACACAATCATGGTTGAATGAACAAGTGAGTGGGTAGGGCACATGCCGGTTCCTGGCCGCCCCGTGCAGTGAACAGAGCACGGGCTGGGACTCCAGAGACTGCCACGCACTGCCTTGGGTGTGCCCTGATGCCCCTCGGTTAGGAAATGGGCGTGACAGATAACACCTGCCTTAATGGCCTGTGGGCCAATTAGCTTCTGGCAGCGGGGCAGCCTGCAGCTGCCAAGCGCGCAGCCAGTGTGAGTGTTTGCTGCTGGCCATGGTTTGCATGATCTGTAACAGGGAGACAGACAGGCCAGCGGGGCCTGCTGAGCATTGGCCAAGAAGTGGCTGCTGGGAAGTGATTGGGAGCCCAGGCTCCTTGAGTCAGGTCGGCTTGTGTGTGGATCCAGCCTGCACTGTCCATTTGCTGTGTGACGCAAGGTGAGGGGCCTCTCTGAACCACACCTTCTCATCTGTAAATTGTGACAACCGCCACAGAACAGCCTCCCCCCCGCCCCTGCGGTGGCTCGACTCTGATCCTGGAGACCCGGGTGGCAGAGAGTGGAGGTGGAACAGCTCCAGGGGGTTTGCATGGCTGCCACCTCCGGACCTTTCTTCCGCGCTGCAGCTGGGCGGGCCTGAACTGCCGGCTTTTCAGTTTAGTCACTGAGTGCACCATGTGTGTCATCCTTTTGTCCGCGGTGCTGGGTCGCTGCCTTCACCAGGCTGTGGGAGAGCGTGGTTTTGGACAAGCCACGCTCTGTCTTTGTATCTTTAGCAGTAATAACATGTAACACTTTATGTACTCAGTTGAGTCAGAGGGAGCCTACAAAAACACAACACAACAAAACACTGCTGAAGTAGGTATACGGTAACCCGAAAGGTACTGTGTGAGTGCAGTTTCCCCTGAGTTTCCTTAAAGCGGGGAAAAGACCCGCGTGTGCTCTGTGAGTTACAATGGTGATAAAGGGCACGAGGACCTAAGGAATGGAGTAGTGTGCGTGTGACCCAGGCCCAGCACCAACGTGTTGGGTGCTGCATCTTTACGGAAGATCCCAGATGCTGTTCATAGCTGACATGGAGACACGCCTTCGGTGGCAGTCTAGAAAAGAAAAGGGGCTGAGGTGGGGTTGAATCACAGGCAACTACTTGCTTTCTTGGAAATCCCTGGGCACGGGAAGCAGCAGTGAGCGCCAGACACGGGTTTCACACGTCAGGCCCTCCTTGACACCCGAGAGCAGAAGGGAAGACCCTCTTCCCTTAGCAAAGATCGGGCGAGCATCTCCCAGCTTTACCTGGATTTGGTTTTTAGAAGAGGGCAGGGGTGACACTGGAAACAGCATGGCTGGGGCTCGGCTAAGCCAGCCTCGGCGTTCTCCAGTGGATTGTGTGCACCTGCGTGTGTCGCAGTCCATTCCTGTTGGTCTCTAGGACATCCCCCTCGGCTCTTCCTGCAAGAATACTGTGAGCCTTGTCTGTGTGGAACATTAAATCAGTTCACAGGCATTCTCAAAACACTGCCTTTCATGGATACTTGAATTAGATCTGAAAGGCCAAGTTAACTTCCAGAAGACTACACACAGAAGACAAAATATAATGCTGGGGGAAAAGATATAGATATATGATGTATAATATTTGTAAAACCCTTCTTTTAGTAAATGATTGTATTTACATACAAATAACACATGCGTTTTATGTTTTCTGTAAACTGTGCAGCTCCCCCGCCCCCCTCTGGGTTTGTCTCTTATGTACACAGTGCATGCCGTCCACGTGTGCAGGCTCTTTGTGGGCACGTTATATGTGGGTGAGTGGGGGTGGGGTACCGTCTCACCTCTCTCAAACAGCCACTGGGAGGAGTGTGTGCTGATTTGCCGCACGTCATCCACGGGCCTGTGAACTCGTGGAGCCGTGTCGCTGTGTTATTGGAGATGAGGGTGGGCCTGGGAGGCTCAGCCCAGGATCTCTCTCACCTGCAGCCCTCCCAAGGCACTTTCTGGCCCATGCTTTCTGCTCCCTCCGCCGCTCTGGTGGGCCCTGGGCTCTGGGGGACCCAAAGCAGGCTGGGCAGCAGCTCCTCCCTGTTGACACTGGCGGGAAGCTGGCCACTGGAGTCCCACCTGTGGTCAGCACTTCCCCTCAGGATTCAGGCAGGTCTTGTGTGCTCTTGGAAAATCATCCCCATCAGGGCCTCCCACACCTTTCCAGGAAGCCCAGGAAGAGGTGCGGCATAGCTTCCTTCCCAGCGCTCAGGAGTGGAAGGTCTCAGGTTGCTGCTAGTGCTACTCTGGATGGACCTAGAGACCTGGAGGTCAAGGTGGTTGCCTTGGCTAAAGGCCCCAGCTTACACTCTGTATCCCCCCCCCCACACCTTCCTGTCGTGTCTCGTGGGTGTGCAGAGAAGTTACTCACACATATGTGGACAAAGCAAAATCCAGACTCCTGCCAGCAAGTCCGTTCCCCCGACTCACAGCGAAGTGCTTTTTCTAGGAGCTTTTGAACTCAGAGAAAGATCAATTATTCAGTGCTAATATCTCCACACACACCCTGTTCCCTCGTGCTTCTTCACTTCCATTCTTGAGTTATGAAAATGCAACAAAACCTTCAGAAAAGTGCTCTGTTTTTTGACAGTCTGTTGTAGGGGTGGGAAAGCAGTCAGCGATATGAGAAGCGCAAAGACAGGTGCCCATCAGTTAGTGTGTATGCGAGAGAGGGAGGCACAGGTGATAGAGACATTGATGACAGGTTCCTGAGGCCTGCTGAGCAAGCTTTCAGTCTGAGTATTCCGGGGAGGACTCCGTGGACGCTGAGGTGGGGCCGAGTGAGCAGGGTGAATTCTAGGAGGAGGTCTGGCCCCAGGGAATGTCCCTCCCCTGGACTGGGCTCAGAGGAACCTGGCTGCCTGGCCCCCACTCCAGCTCTGCAGCATGGCTCTCTGGGCGGCTCTGCCCGGCCTAGGTGGGGTGAGAGCAGCACCTCCACAAGGGCTCATGGAGAAGATAAATGTGTTCAGATGTAAAAAGGAAGAGCAGGCCTGGTGCAGGGTGAGCGTGTGACAAGCAGGCCTGTGTTGTTACCACTGCGAGGGGCGCTGGGGACTTTGGGCCCAAGTGGAGAACCCTAAAGATGACACTCACTGTCCTGGGTCTTATTGAAACTCCCAGTGCTCCTCAAGGCCAGGGTCGAGCTGTTCCCTCAGGTTTCTGAGGCTGTAAGTGTTCACGGGAGCAGACAGCCTCCTTGTGTCCTCCCTCCCTGTGCTGCGTGGATAAGGAGACGTGCATCATGTGCATATCCTTTCCTCTGGTGGTGGACTCCGAGGCTGTTTGCAGCTGCTGCCTTGGGAGCAGTGCTGCCATGAACACGGGTGTGCGTCTGTCTATTTGTGTCACGGTTCTTAGGACACATAAACCCAAAAAAACCAAACTCACTGCCATCAAGTCAAAACCAACCCTGTAGGATGGGGTAGAACCGTCCCTCGTGAGTTTCCAAGACCGTACCACTTTACAGGAATAGAAAGCCCCATCTAAACGGTGGAGTGGCTGGTGGTTTCGAACTGCTAACCTTTTGGATGGCAGCCCAACACGTAGTCACTATGCTACTTGGGCTCCCTTCAGGTATATCCAGCCATCGAATTTTGATTGGCTAATTAAAAAAAACAAACAACCTTTTTATTGTGAATTAAGTAGGGGCCTATTTTTCTTTTTGCAGTTAGCAATCTAGAACAACTTATCGAATCTCCCAGTAGCTTGCCCTGACCTCCCGCCCCCCGCCCCCACTCCCTTTTTTGGTACAGTTTCATTTTCTCCTTCATCCACATATCTACGCCTTAGTCTAGTGCTTCCCAAAATGGGTGACACCCCCCATTGGGATACGCAGGAACATTTGAGGCTGGGGTGGGGTGGGAGGGGGCTCTAAAACCAGGTACCTATACTTTATCCTGGATTATGAGCTATAGGGTGAAGTTTTCTTGTTGGGGGTGGCGGAGAGCAGCACTGAGTAATTTTCCCCTCCTGAAAAGTGGGTGATCGACCAAACAAATTTGGGAACCTCTGCTCCACCCCTAGGATAGTTTTTGGAGGTAGATCAGTAGGCCTTTCTTCTTCCGTGCCTGTAGACTGGGAGACTTGGTGCTGCTTTGGTCACTGTGAGGATCACGTGGGGGGACAAGAATGGACTTGGTGTGCCAGACACACGAGAGTGACTCAGCCCTCCATGTTTCTTGGGGAGTCCGGCTCCAGAGCCTTCGTGTAAGCAGGAGTGTGATCAGACTTGCCCTTGGAAATCCCTCTGGGAGGAGCCCCGGTAGGGGCTAACATGCTGAGCCTCCTCGAGCACGCGCTGAGGCTCAGTGTCCCTGGGTTCTGCAGTTGGCTAGGCCCCTGGGTGGCAAGCAGTTTTACTGAACTGTTCACATAAAAGGAGCCGGCTACACAGGAGTCAGGCACTGTGCGGCCAACCGGCAGGTCTGTGGTTCAAACCCAGCAGCTGCTCGGTGGGAGAAAGGCCCTGGACCTTCCCTCCCCCGGAGATGACAGCCTAGAGAGTCTTTGGGCGGTCCTCCCCGTGTGTCTCACGCATGGGGTCGTGATGAGTCAGACTCAACTTGAGGATGCGCAGGACCAACCACAGCAACTAACCTAAAGGTGGGTGGTATACACCTGCCCAGGGGTGCACTGGAAGAAAGGTCTGGCAATCTTCCCCTGTACCAATCACTGCCCAGAGAACCCTGTGGGGCGACTGTCCTCCGTAGCACATGGGTGACCGTGAGTTAGAATTGATGTGGAAGCTACAGGTGTCTGTTCGCTTGCATGCTTGTCTGCACTAGCTCGCAGGTGGAGCTGCTCGCTTTGGGGAAGTCATGGTCGGGAGAGTGGTCTTAATGCCGGAACCTCCTGCAGCGCTGGGGCAGCCCCCCTTTAAAGGCTAGCAGGATGGTGGGAGGGAACGACCTGCCTTTGAAGTAGATCACAGGCCTTTCTTCCTGGTCTTCCTAGTTGGAGTCCCCCCCCCCCCCCAACTTCTCCCCCAGTCCTGGGCCCCAGCTCATGTGTGGGTTGGTGTGCCCCCTTTATATGGTTATTTCCGCTGTCTTTCTCATAAGAAGCAGTTGCCTTGCCCAGGGGAGAGACCTGTAGAGGGCAGCCCCACTGTGACTGGTAAACACTGACATAAAAGTTTTTCCTCATGCTTATAAAAGGATGCTGATAAACACACGGAAGCTTGGCTATTAAACATGTGTAATACACAGGGTGAAAGTACCACATCAGCAGCAGCAGAACCACCACCACCACCACCATCCTGCCCCAGCCGACTGTCAGGATGGGGTGTGTCTTTCCAGAGTTTTCCTTTCATTACACACACCTGCGACCATTTGTGAATGCGCAAGAAATAGCCTGCAGTAGAAACCTCGCCCTCACGCAGGAGACCCTGGTTCGATTCCCAGCTGAGGCACGGCAGCTACAGTCACCCGTAACTGTCAACTGAGGCTGCCTGCTGCTCTGAGGCTACACTGGCTTCAGAGGAGCTCCCAGGCAAAGGGGAACTATGAAGGGAGGCCTGGCGACCTGCTTCTGAAAGTCAGCCTTGAAAACCCTATGGCTCACATTGGGTGGTAGGTGTGGTGGGTGTGGCACAGACTCCAGGCAGTGTTGGGCTCTGTAGTGCTTGGGGGCACCAGGAATCCTGGGCCAGCTCTCCAGCTGTTAGCCACACTCCTCTGTGAGACTTTGTGTATTTCAGCATCTGGATGTACCACACCGTTTCCTTAAGAACAGAGCACTGCTTCTCTGCCTGCTTCTCATGCTGACACGGTGCAGCAGGGTGCTGACACAGAGGAGCGCAGCTGTCTCTCGGTTGAGCTTTTCTGTCTCCATCTGGAAATTGGCCTCCATATTCACGCCCTGCCCCTACCTCCTGCTGGACTCTGAGCTGGCCTCCCAGGGTCAGCTTCCTGCGTGAGCCGTGTTGACCGCTGTCTCTGCTTTGCAGGCCAAGAACAAGGAGACGGGGGACTTGGCTGCGGCCAAAGTCATCGAGACCAAGAGTGAGGAGGAGCTGGAGGACTACATCGTGGAGATCGAGATCCTGGCCACCTGCGATCACCCCTACATCGTGAAGCTCCTGGGTGCCTACTACTACGATGGGAAACTGTGGGTAAGAACACCGCCGCCTGGCCCCTTCAGGTCCTCTGCACCCCCTGTCCCCTCCCCTCGGGGCCCCACCATGGCTCTGCAGGCCCCCACCTGTGTTGATCCAGAGCCCCCGAGTCTGGTTCTGACATCTTTAGATCTTTCTCAGGGTTTCCTTTGAAGGCAGGGCCCAGGGAAGTAGGTGGGCTCTGGGTCCCCTGCCCTCCCTTTTGCCCCAACTCTGAGTGGTTCAGAGCAGGTGCTTCAGTTTCCAGTGCTGGCCCCAATCCCAGCTCTGCTCTTGCCGGGCCGTGCCTCAGTTTCCCATGCTTAAGGTGAGGGTAAAAAGAGTGCTAACTTGGGGGATTTTTCATGAGGGTAAAATGATTGAATTTATATTCAGTGCTTACAACAGGGCCTGGCACGGGTAAGTGCTCAGTTTTTTGTTTTGTTTTGATTTTTAACAGTTTTCTAGCCACTTCACCCACACATCATACGATCCACTAGTTCAGCCCTATTGAGAAGAGTTGTACAATCTTTACCACAATCCATCTTAGAACATTTTCTTCTTCCTTGTCTTCATTGGTATTTTTTTTTTTCAATTTTGGCACAAATATACACCAGAACAATTTTCCTATGTAACAACTTTTACATGTATATTTCAGTGCCATTGATTATATTCTTCGTGTTGTACAACCATTATTGATCTCCCTCTCCAAATTGTTCCACCAAGCAAATTGTTCCCTAAGCAAAAACTCTTCCCCTTTCTTCCACGGTAACCGTAAGTCAAGTTTGGCTTCTTTCTTTTTTAAAAAATAATTTTCTTGGCACAACATTCACATTTCATACACTTCCATAGTTAAATCGCTTTTTAAAAGAGTCGTGTATACATCCTCACAGTCCGTTCTAATGCTCGCTGTCCCCAGGAGCTCGCTGTGTTGGCTGTCTTACTGATGGCCACAGTGGTGCCTCTGCTGCCCCTGCGGCTGCGGGGCCCTTCCGACAGCCAGCCGCACCAAACACAGGGAGCCTTTCCTAGCAACAGTAGCAGCTTCGTCCTCCGACGTGCAAAATGCAGATGCAACTCGAAACCTCACCTTCCAACCTCTGCATCCCCCCACAACTTCCAAAGACCCCCAGCTTTCATAGAAGGTCAAGCCTGCCTCACTTCCAGGTCATGCTTCTCAGCAACTCAAACCTAACTGCTCAGAGCACACAGCTCTCTCCAAACCTCTTCTCACCCTGTGCTTTCCTGATAGAGCACCCGCCTTATTTACAACCCCACACTCGGTCCATTTGTAACACAAGGATGTGCAGAACAATGCTCCAGTTAATTCTAAATGCAACTGGAAGAGCGCCAGGCGCCCATGTAGACATTTTGAATGGGGAACTGAGGGTCACTGGGAGGGCTGGGCAGCTCAGATGTTGCAGGGGCTGACAGCAGCCCCGGTCAGATTACCCCACACGGCAACAGTTCACTGCCACATGCATCGGGACTAATCATCATTTGGTGTCCGAGCAGTGATGTTTAAACATTTCATATTCTGCTGTGAGCATTTATAAGGTTTTACGGCTTGGGTTAGAATGTAGGAGATTGATGTGAGGGTTGGAGTCAACAGAGGATGCTTTATAATTTATTAAACTTAAAATAATAAAAAATAGTCACTTGGTTGTTTATTCCTTGTTTTTGCAAAGAATGCCAGACTTTTAGGAACAGAATTACCGGTGCTGGGTGGGAAAGTTCTGTTTCTCTAGCAGAGGGTCCTATGGCTTTAGAAACCACGCGATGGTTTCCCTCTCACTTCAGCATTGCTTAAACATTAGGTAATTGGGGGGGGGGGGGTGTTTGTGGAATGTGGAACTCAAAGATAATGGAAACTTTCCCTGGACTTTTTGAAGCCCCCTCAAAGGGATCATTTTTTTTAAGGTTAATTCGTACCCTACGGGATGTTTCTTTGTTTTTTAAGGTGGACTTAGACTATTTGTATCTGCGCAGAAGCAAATCTAGAAAAATATATACTCCAAATGATGTCTACGGTTAGTTATCTCTGGTGGTAAAACTTTGGGTGGTTTTACGTTTTTGTGTGTTGTCTGGTTGGAAAACTGAAATGCTGCAAAGGGTGAGAAGCTGGCCCAGCTGCCTCCTCCCTGCCTGGAGCTCTGGTTACCAGAGCTGGCTGCCTGCCCTCTCCTCCTGTCTCCTTGCCTGAGACTAGGAGACAAGGAGCGTGACACTGCCCCACTGGCTATCAGCTTCCTGCTTCTAAACAGTTACAGTCTTGGAAACCCACAGGGGCAGTTCTACCCTGTCCTATGAGGTCACTGTGAGTCAGCGTTGACTCAATGACAGTGAGTTTGGTTTGCTTTTGGTGTTTTTTTTTTTTTTTTGGTGGGGGTGGTCATCAAAGGATAGAGCATTTTAGAAAAATTTTAAAAATGCAAAGTTTACTTCCTGAGGTAACAAATCATGGATCACGTTTGGAGTATTTATTTTTCTGTGCACACACACATGTACACATGTACATTTTAAAAGGTGAACTTCTACCGTGCCTGTGGTTGTACCATTTATATTTTAAATGAACTCGCAGCAGGTTTGCATGTCCATGAGGACACATCTACTGTTCATGTTCCCTGCTCCGGGGGCTCCATTTTCCACTGTCCTCCATGGCTGGCATTTACCAACCCAGCCTCTGCATGGAGGCGATGTGGACTCACAGCGGCCCTCGGGGACAGGCTAGAGCTACCCCTGCAACTGTTAATGGGACTGCTGCTTATGTTATTGTTGTTATAGATGACTCCATGTTGGGCATCTTTGCTTTGGCAGGGAGGGGGTAGGGGGGTAGGCATGGTGTTTTGAGAACTTCCTTAGGATACATTCGTAAAAGTAAAAAAAAAAATTAAGGTTTAAAATATGTGTTATTGCCAAACTGGCCATGCAGAACCACATTGGCTATAACCTAAGGAGCTCTCTCATACACCCACTCACTCCTTGGTCCACCCACCCCTTACCTATCCACTGGCCCACCCGCCCAACTACCCACCCCTTGGCCCACCCACCTTCCCACCATGCTCCCATTCAGTGTGCGTCCTTGAGTGGAATGACACTGTGTATTCACTGAGGAAAATGCCTATTGGGTATCTGCTCCCATTACTGGTGGGGGTTGTGTGCCAAGTCCATTGCCTTCCCGCACCCAAGGAGAGCACCAGCAATGTTGGAGTTGGTGTTAGCTGCTGACAGGTCAGCCTGGCTCATGGAGACCCCACCCACTGGCTCCAAGCCAGTCCTGTAATCTGTTGGTCATTGGCCCATTGAGGTCCATAGACTCTCTCACTGGTTGATATTTGAAAGAAGGTCATCAGGCCTTTCTTCCTAGCCTGGGTCACCTCAAGCAGCTCAAGTTTATTGAGTGTCTGCTTTGTGCTGGGTCTCTTGCTATGAGCCCTGCTTGCATTATGCGACTTGTCACTCTTGGTGGTGGTTGGCTTAGTCCCATTTTACAGGAGGAAGTGGGAAGCAAAGCGGCTAAAGAGGACCTCGCTTGAGGTCACTCATGAGAAAGTGGCTGAGCTGGAAGATCAGATTGATGAAAGAACAATTTTCAGTGGGCTGTGGCTTTCCCGAGCTGGTTTAAGTAGATAAACCAGAATGTTTTGTACCAAGTTGTTACTGAAGGCTGGTACCCGCTTATCTTGTACCGTCCTTCATGGCCAAGAATGTTTCTCATATCCTCCTTAGGAGCCACCCTACAGCCTCCTTTTGTGCCTTTTAGACCAGTGGATCTCAACCTTCCTCATGCTGCAACCCTTTCATACAGTTCCTCATGGTGTGCTGGCCCCCAACCATAACATTATTTTCATTGCTACCTCATAATTGTCAGCTTGCTACTGTTAGGAATTTGGAGACCCCTGTGAAAGGGTCATTTGACCCCCAAAGGGGTCAAGACCCACAGATTGAGAACCGCTGTTGTAGACTCTGAAAGGCCCACCTCCTCTTTTTCTCCTAAAAACTTTATTTCTTTTATTGCTCCCTAAGCTTTCTATCTTATCTATCTAGTTGAACTAAGCTATTGCTTGGTTTTAAAATGACTCCAGGGGATATTTTTTGGTTTAATGTGTAAAGGTTATTTCAAGGCAATCATGTCAGGGATTCATCTAATCTGCTGGGATTCCAGAAAGGCTGGATTTTGTTGTGCATGGCCCCCTTTTGATCAACATTCTTCTGTAGACTCTTTAGTTAAAATGACCAATAAAGGTAGCTGGGCACCGTGCAGTTATTTAGCAAAGGAGGACGTTATCCATGGGGGCAGTGAGCTACACATTCCACATACTTCTCCCCCTGGTGGCATAGTGGTTATGCATTGACTGCTAACTGCAAGGCCAGCAGTTCAAAACCACCAGCCACTCCATGGGAGAAAGACAGGGCTTTCTGCTCTCACAAAAAGCTACAGTCTTGGAAACCCACAGGGACAGTTCTACCCTGTCTTATAGGGTCACTATGAGTTGGCATGGACTGGATGACGGTGAGCTTTTGTTTCGTTTTATTTTTCCAATTCCTAACTCCTCCATTGTTGTTTTAGGTAAATAGAGACCAGTTGTTGTACCTTGTATGACCACTTGCACGCCTTTAAGACTCCAGGCTTTATGGAATAGACTGAGCGGTAGGAGAAAACAACAACACCTCACTGCCGACTCTCAGCCACCCTGTAGGACAGGGGAGAACGGAAAAACCCCATCTTTTTTCTGCGGAGCAGCTGGTGGTTTAGAACTGCTGACCTTGTGGGTTGCAGCCCAATTCATAACCACTATGCCACCAGGGCTCTTTAAGCCATAGAAAAAATCACTGAGCACGTGATTAGGCCAATTAACTGGGCATTCCCATGAAACCATGACCTTGAACCTGCAAACCAAGGAACCAAATCCTATGAGATGCTTTGGTGTCCATAAACAACCTCAGAAGCTGCTCTCTTGTGTTTGTTGTTGTTTCTAAATGTGCCTGTCACACAACTTTTGCCAATTCAATTTTCTCCATGTGCACCACTTACTGACAGCGAGTACCCTAACCAGCTGAGCAACCTTACCTGTAATCAATGTGATTTTCCCTCACTACTGACTCCCCTTTCCTCTCCCCTCCTGCTCCTGACAACTACACATTAACTCTGACCTGAATACATTGACCCTTTTCTTATCTTTGTAAACAATGAGGTCATGTGTCCTTTTGTGATTGGGTATTTAGTTTAGCATAATGTCTCCACACCCATCTATCCTTTCTCCCAGGGGCTGAATAGTAGTCCATTGCATATTTATATGCACCGCATTTTGTTTTTTTATATTTGTTTGCTTTTGAGCTTGTAGGTTGTGTCCACCCACTGGCTGTACAAGTCTCATCCGGAATCTCTGCTCTCAAGTCTGCTGAGCATATGCCTAGGAGGGGACTTGCTGTGTTTAGTGTTCTCAAGGAGGCTCCACACTGCCACAGGAGCATTCCTGTCAACAGTGGACAAGGCTTCCCGTTTCTCCCACAGCCTTGCCAACACTTGTCATGCTCCATTTTGTTTGCTTGCTTTCCAGTGAGAGTGAAGCTACCTCTCCTGGTTCTGATTCGCATCTCTCCGAGGACTGGTGACACTGAGCATCTTTTTTGGTGTTTGGTGGCCCTGTGAATGTCCTCTTCAGGTTTTAGACCTTCAGGGAGGTGGAGCCGGCACTGGGAAGATAAAGCAGAAAGGAATTTCGCGCAGAAGTGATTTCGTGGGCACAGGTGTGGAGGGAGGGAAGGTATGCCGTGATAGGGTGATGGCGATACTAGCATGGGAGCAAGGGAGGTGATGAAAGATGAGGGTGTGGAACTAGTTGGAGGCCACCTGGTGGAAGGCCCTGCATGCCAAGTGAACAGTCTGCCCTTGATCTTTCAGATCGGTGGTTCCCCAAACGTGTGTCAGGCCAGTAGTATCAGCAAGCCCAGGGTCCGTATTAAAAATGCGCGCAGCAGAGAAGGGGGGAAGGGAGACTCCGGATAGGGCAAGATATGACAAAATAACGAGGTATAAATTACCAAGGGCACATGAGGGAGGGGGGAAAGGGGAGGGAGGGAAAAAAAAAAGAGGACCTGATGCAAGGGGCTTAAGTGGAGAGCAAATGCCTTGAGAATGATTGGGGCAGGGAATCTATGGATGTGCTTTATACAATTGATGTATGTATATGTATGGATGGTGATAAGAGTTGTATGAGTCCCTAATAAAATGTAAAAAAAGAAATAGAGGAGAAAAAAATGATTAGGGCAAAGACTGTACAGATGTGCTTTATACAATTGATGTACGTATATGTATGAACTGTGATAAGAATTGTATGAGCCCCTAATAAATTGATAAAATAAAAAAATAAAAAAAATAAAAATGCGCGCTAGGAGACTTCGTCCCAGACCTACTGAGTCAGAAACAGGGTGGACCCAGTGACCTGTGCTCGACCGAGCTGGGTGGGTGACCCCTGGGCAGACATGGGTCATCACGGGTCAGAGTCAGGTGGACAGCAATGGAGTAACTTGTTGTTGGTGACGCTGCTTGTTTACACTCGGGAGCCACTCTCTTTGGTAACCAGAAGTTGTCCGCAGAGGGCAGTGAGACACATGCTCTGTGTTTTGGAATGATGCCAGGCTTTAGATTGACCAGGAAGTTGTTAGAATAAACCAGGCCACTGCTGACAGAGAGAGAGAGCAATGGAAAGCCAATTGTGGCAGATCTAGTCAGATTATAATGTAATGTCCTATCGTTTGATCTTCCTTTTGACTCATCTTGAAGTTGTTCCAGTTTTTAATATTTTCTACATTCTCTGACTATTTTTCTGTGTGTTGTCTGGTTGTCATTGGGATTTGGTTTCTTTGTTTGCTTGCTCCATATGAGTTTGTATGATTGTGTTTTGTTTTGTGTGGTTTTCTGTATAAAAAACCCAGGACAGATAGATCTATAGAGCCAGTAACTGGCTAGGGGAATGGCAAGGGAGGATGGGGGACATGAGGAGCCAACAACAGTGAGGAAATGTTCTGGAATTGATGGTGATGGTGATTATGCAGTCTTCTTAATATGACTGAACGATTAAACTGTGTGACAGGTTAAAAAAACTGCTATCACTTCATAACCATTATTAAAGAACGTAGGCAATAACAAGTGCGGCCAAAATTGTGGAACAGTCAGCATTGCTGTTGTGTATGGACGTTTATGTAAAACTGTTTCTTAGAAACAGTTGGCAGCTCCTCAGTTGGATTGATACTTTTCAACTGAGGTTTTCCTATGTGTTAGTTTGTTATTGTTTTATTTTGTTGCGTGTATGTTCTTCTTGAGATGAATCCATGATAAGTACATCCGGCGGGACAGTAACTGGATTCATAGTTTCTTGGGGTTGGAGAAATAGGAGGTAGTAACGAATACAAGAAATTGTTCTAAGATTGATGGTAGCGATGGCTGCACACAGCTTTTCAATGTTGAAAATACCGTGTGACATGTGAATGATATGCCAATAAAGCAGTTCCATTAGCTAATTTAAAAAAGACTAGGCCAGGCCAGTGCCGCATGGATGCGAGGTGGGAGTGTCATGTCGTTGGGAACAGCTTGAGAGGAAGGCACATTTGAGTGGGTCTTGAAGGATGGATAGGAGTCCTCTGAAGGGGTCAGAGGAGGCAGGGCACTCAAGTGAAGTCTGGCAGGAGGTGAAGCCTTGTGCTAAGACACAGGATTAAAGAATGCACCAACATCCTCCACCCCCACCCCCACCCCCGCTCCGGGATTTTCCTTTTGTGTAAAGTTCTTGGACAGCCACGTGACCAGTCCCATATCTCCTGCGTGGCCCAGGAATCAAGTTTTCCACATAGTGTATCTTTGACAAGACCAGTCTTAGACCTTGTGTGTGTTCTCAAAGGGTTAGGGATGCAAATTCGGCTGTTGTCCAAGTGTCCTGGACCCCTTCCCAAACCACTATAGCCAAGCACAGATACCCACCCCCCTCACCCCCCAGGACACGGTGGGGGCCATTCACCAAACCTTTCTGCACTTCTAGATGCACGAGATGGACTAATTTCCTTTCAGGATTTGTAATCCTAGCAAAATCCTTCTTGTGTTTTCTCTTCTTAAAACAAATAGTTTTATTGATCTATAATTCACATATATAATTCAAAAGTTCAATAGGATTAAAAAGAGTTGTGCACCTATTGCAATAATGAGTTCTAGAACGTTTTCTTCCTTGTTGTCAGTGTTATTAGCTCCCCAGTACCCCCGATAAGCCATCAAGCCAGTTACCGTCTCTCTAGATGTGCCTATTCAAGGAAGCATACCAAAGGGAGAGAAAAACAACCCTCAACAACAATAGCAAAATAAACCAGAGACAAGCCTTCCATCAAAAGGAAAGCAGGAAATAGTCAGAACTAGAACAACTTCAAAATGGGTCAAAAGATAAGATGTTAGATTTCCGTCTAACTGCATTCTCAGCAGTCCGCTTTCCATTGTACTCTGCTTGGTAGCAAGGCTTTCCACAGCCCTGGTCTGTGGCCAGAGGGAAGCCACCAGAGGCTCCATCCTTCAAATGCTTTCTTAGCACCACTTTCTTTCCCTTTGGAATATCAAAGAATGCAAGTAGGGGCAAAAATAACCCAAACGCCCAATGAGCACCGTGCCACAGGTCAGCAGTCGTAGCCGGATCCCCTCCTCCATCAGAAGGAATTGCTGCTCAGGCTCCAGTTCATGCACGGACAGGTTTATTCCAAAGGAAGTCTGTTAACCGCGTCTCAGTAGTACACGTGCCGTAATCTCACGTGGCGCCTTCACAAAGGATGTCCAGTTAAAGCAGTGGCTTCCAGGGGATCTGCGGGACCCGGCAAATTCAAGGCCGAGAGTTCAGTGACTGCAGAAGGTTATGGCACCTGCTTTATGGAATTCCCAAGGGGAATGGTGGTTGATTTTCTTGAAGGACATGGGACTTACCATGGGGTTTGTTATATAGAAGTTGTTAGAAAAATAAAAGCTTCGTTGCTGAGGAAAGGCCACAAAAGTCATGCAGAGAAATCTTTTGTCCATCCCGACAATACGTCGCTCATTCTACAAGGGTAACAAGGACTGTCCCAGGAGAATATCATCGACAAACCTTACCTCACTCCCCCTACAGCCCTGATTCTGCCCCTCCAGGTTTCTCGTTTGCTCTCCAAACTCAAGGAATTTTCCAAAAGAGCACGTGAGTTCCTCAAATATGCTGGGTTCAGAGGTCTTTGGGCAAGGGTCTGAGAGGCAGAACCCCATCTGGGGAAGTGGACAGGCAGAACTTGGGGATACTCGCTCCAGACCACAATAATGCAAATCCACCAATAGCATGACAGCTTTGGCTTCCTGGTTCACAGAAAAATGGGGTTGACATATGCCATAGTCTGCTCAAAGGAGCCCTCTTTGGAGTGGCCTCTGTGTAGGCTGAACCATTAACCTGACAGCTAGTTAGTCAAGTGCTTAACTGCTTGTACCGTCCCCTGATATTTTAGCAGTGTACCCGTTTAGGCTTTCCTATTGCTCACTGCCATCGAGTTGATGCTGACTCATAGCGAGCTTATAGGACAGAGCAGAAGCAGCCCTGTGGGTTCTGAGAGCGAATCTTCACAGGAGTAGAAAGGCACATCTCTCTCCAGCAGAGCGGAGGCTGACCTTGCAGATAGCAGCTCAGCACTGTAGCCCACCACGCCGCCACCACCACGACTCCTAAAAGACACAAGAAATTAAATGATATAGTTTACGTAAAGCGCTATTGCTGTCATAGAGACTCAGTAATATTTTTCTCATTAAGTAGGTGCTGTATACACTTACAGCACACCTCAATTCAGGAGTTAAATTTTTATAAGACAGCCTTGGTTTATATTAGTTGCTAGTGTAAGGCGCCTTGAGTTTGTGAAATGTGTACTTAAATGTCATAAAATGTATAGTGAAAAAGGCAGATCCATAGTCTCTAGTTGTTCCTAAGAATCCTTACAAATGTTTCCCAAGAATGGAACTCAATAACCGAATTGAACACCAGTTGTTAAATTCCAGCGAACTAACTATAACAGGGAAGAATACACATTTACTTCCTCTGCAGTGACACTAGCACACGAGCCATATGTGAGCTGCTCAGTGGCCACATGTGGTTAGCGGCTGCCCTGTGGACAACGTCCCCGCGGACACACGCCCAGACACCCACAGGCAGTGAATGCAGGAAACCCGGGGGTGACCGCATGTATGTCCTCAGGTTTTTAACTGTCCCCACTTCCCACCCTCAGTCTTAACTGAGCCAGATTTGGGGGTCTGGGAAAGTCTTTCAGGGGTCGAGTCTGATTGTCAGCATGAATTACAGGAGTGCACAGCAGAGAGTGGAATGCTGATCCATGTGAATAGCCCTGGTGTATAACATTTGCTGACTTGTGTGATATAAATATCCCCACCCTGGTCAACTTCAAGCTCCCACTGTGACCCGTACTGCTGATGTAGCATTGATGGCTACGCCAGTCCTGCCCGGGGGTTTCCAAGGCTGTAAATCTTTAGGGAAGCAGACAAATGCATCTTTCTCCCACAGAGTGGCTGGTGGTTTGGTTTTAGCAGCCAAGTGCTTTAACCACTGCGCCACCAGGATTCCTGTTGCTCCCAGGTGCCAGGATGTTGCTTCCAACTCAGAGTGACCCTGTGTGCAACGGAACAGCACACCGCCGGGTCCTGCACCGCTGGATGGAGCATTGGATCCCTAGAGCAGCGGTTCTCGACCTTCCCCATGCCGTGACCTTTCACACAGCTCCTCATGTGGTGGGGACCCCCTACCATAACTTTATTTTTGTTGCTACTTCATCACTGTCATTTTCCTCCTGTTATGAATTGGGTGACCCCTGCGAAAAGGCCGTTCAACCACCAAAGAGGTCACGACCCACAGGTTGAGAACCACTGCCCTAGATAATAGTATGATCTAGTAAAATAGGGGAGTAATGAGTTTTAAGTACTTATCACCTTTATTTTTAACATAATTTCAAAGTTTTAATGCTCAAGAAAGACTTGTACAAGCCTATAAGCTATAAATTTGTATAAGTATATGCAATTTAAATTTTCCTAAGCACAGCTAGCTCACAGGCTTCCTGAAAATGTAGCCCTGAGGTCTCAAGTTGGCTTTGGCAGTCCCGGTCCTGGAGCCCGATAGGAGAAGTCACCGTTGGCTAACCCACACCCTGTTTCAGCTGGGTGTCCTGCAGCCGGCCCACTTGAGTGCAGGATTAGACATTTGCAGATCAGAGAGGGACTGAGATTTACCCAAGGCCACGCAGCAAATCTGTGGCCAGACATGTGGCGGTCCTCAAAGACCAAGGGTGGGAGAGCTGCTTCACCCCCCATTCCCCTCTGAAAAGCCTGCCGTGGCTCCCGCGTGCACTCAGCATAGACCCCAAGCCCGCTGGCCTGGGACACAGGCTGTCTGCTTTGCCATCTGTCCCCGCCTCTAGCGCTCTTCTGCAGTTGTGCTCAAAGGCTGTCATGTCACCAGGCCTATGCTTTCTCTTGCCTCCTGCCGCCAGGCACTCCTCCAAGGTTATCTAGGTAGACCTTAACTCCCACCCCACCGCCTTCTCGCTGAGCCCACCAGTCCTCCTGACTGCAGCTGTGCAGGTTGGCGAGCATCCTCAGGCAAACAGCAGGGGTCAGAGCAGGTGCTCCAAGGAAGGGTCTCTTCCAGGTCATGGAAGTTGTTTGGGGCTAAGCCTGCTGCGGGGCAGACGGGTGTCAGGGAGGGCCCTGTGGCCCTGCCTTCGCGAAGGCCGTTCTCCAGCACTTTGTAACACTCAAGCAGGAGCGGAGGTAATTCCTCATTCCAACAAAGCTTTTTCTTTGATGCTGATTGGATGGGGGCCACCGTGTCTGGAGGGTAGTGAGTACTTAGTAAGTACCACTGCCCTCAGCCCTTAATTTCTATATCCACTGCCTCTGTGTGAGTGTGAGCGCGTGCATGTGTGTGCACACACACGCTGTAAACTGCAGCCCTGCCCCTCTGTCGTAGTAAGCAGGATCATGCACACAACCACCCCCAAGATGACCACTCCTGAATTGGCACACCAGGCTTTGCAGATGTGATTGTTGAAGATCTCCAGATGAGTGGATGGGATATAATCACAAAGATTCTTAAAAGAGAGGGGTGGGAGAGCTCGAGCCAGGAGAGGAGGGGGTGGGAGGGGAAGCAGAGGGTGGAGCTGTGCCTCGGTGAGCTAGGGAGTACCGCAGCTTCTCAACCGGGCATGGAAATGGGCAAAGTCCATCCGGGCCTTGGACGACTGCATAAGACCCGTGAAATCATTTGGTCCCTCCTTGCCAAGGCAACCATAGGCTGGACTTGAAATTCAATAAATCTAGAGGCTTTTTCCATAGCAACATACGTTTATATTAAAACTAAACTCACCGCCATTGAATCGATTCTGGCTTATAGTGACCCTATAAGTCAAGGTAGAACTGCCCTGGTGGATTTTGAGGTTGCAACTTTACAGGAGTAGAAAGCCTCATCTTCTTCCTCCTGAGGAGCATTTGGTGGTTTCGAACGGCTGACCTTATGGTTAGCAGCCCAGACTAGACAAGTCATGTGAGTACAGGCTGGAACAGACACATACGCTTTCTCGCAGGCTCCCCGAGGCCCATCTGCCTGTATTGCAGTGACTAAGAGGCCTGGCAGGCTGGGAGTGCACACACTGCAGAAGTGTTAACACAATGTGACAAATGGGGTGACTATGAGAGGAGGGGTGAGGAGATGATTCCTCGAGATGCTGGTGACCTTGTTGATGCTAATACTGCCGACGTCTTTGTCAACACAGCTGATAAGTCCAATCCAACCTGTATCCACACATCCACCATCCACAACCCTCCCCCAAACTGAAGCCCAGATGGAATGGAGTGTCTTTGCTACACCATTCGATGTGGAACCAGCTGATGTGTCTGATAAACCTACCATCATTCAGCTGCAAAGCCATGACGAGTGGAAAGCGAGGCACAGCTAGACACCGCGTGTGTTCTATAAACGCTGCATATGCAGTGATGAACGCCCCCCTTTAAGGAGACGCGCATTGACATTTGCATCTGGATGCAAAACAGCTTACGCCACTGCGGGGTTGACACCAGCCTGGAGAAGCAGCGGTGAGTGGCAAAAGCGCCGACGCCAGCTGACATCACACCTTACCAAGGGAAGCATTCTAGCCATCACATTCCAAAACCACCACTGCCGTCGAGGGGATGCCCCTCACGCAGCCTTCTAGGCCAGGGTAGCAACCCCTGTGAGCGTTTGCCATTGTAGCTCTCTATGGGAGTAAAAACCCTGTTTCTTCCCAGGTGGGTTCAAGCTGCTGACCTTGTGGTTAGCTGCAGCCTAACGCATACTCATGCCAACAAGACACCTAGCTATCACATTAGGGTGAGTTAATTAAATGTTTGACCAAACCTAGCAAGCTAATTTTTTTTTACATTTTATTAGGGGCTCATACAACTCTTATCACAATCCACACATATACATACATCAATTGTATAAAGCTCATCCGTACATGCTTTGCCCTAATCATTTTCAAAGCATTTGCTCTCCACTTAAGTCCTTTGTATCAGGTCCTCTTTTTTTTTCTTCCCCTCCCTCCCAGCTCCCACAAGCTAATTTTTAAGTTGATAGTTTTTTATGGCCCGCGAATCATGTGAGAAATATCCAAATGGTCCCTGGCAGGAAAAGTTTCCCCACCCCTGGTCTAAATGCTGAAAAAGGCTAGGAACAGGTGTTCCCGTGTCGCCGATCCATCACAGCAGCAAAATGACAATGACAATAGTTTTATGGTTGGGGGGTCACCACATGAGGATTTGTATTAAAGGATCAAGGCATGAGGAAGGTCGAGAACCACTGGTCCAGATGGAACCAACCCTGCGGTGGCCACCTTGACTGAGCCCAGTGAGCTTGTGTTTAGCCCCCAACCTCCAGAACCCTTAGATAGTGACTGTGTTGGGTTAAGCCCTGACGTCTGTGGTAACTGATAAACCTGGCCTTTCTGTCTTCCACTCAGTGATCTGTCCTGAGTTGACATCAACTCAGAGCCAGGGAAGGCCCGCCATCCTTCCCTGGAGGGCATGCACAGCCAAACCTAAAGTTTCTCTATTCAGGAAAGAAGATTTTGTTCTAACACAAGTAGATCTGTCCAGGAACCTCCCTTGAAGTTATCAAAGCACCAAGCCCTTTGCCTGGCATTGAAGGACCTTCACGGTCTTGAAATCTTCCCGCGGAGTACAACGCCCTCGCCTCCCACCAAATACTGGCAACCATGATGGACTTTACCAGCTGCTCAGGGCTGGAGCCGCCTTTTCGAAACCGCCTTTGTCCTGTGCTTCCTTAGTGGCTAATATTATTTGAAATTGTATGCACGTTTTAAAATATGAAACGTGTATTTTAGAAGAAACCTTTAAATCACTTCGCTGAAAACGAAGGTAGGAGCTACTTGCCATTGATAGAAATAGATGGACACAAACCAATTCTGTGCCCGTGGACTGCCAGAGATGTTAGTCTGGGCACAGCCCTCCCCCAGTGAGAAGTGGGACTGTCACTTGTGGGGAAAGTGACTCATTAGCATACTGGGGCCCACCTGGCACTGAGAGGAAGAGAGAGAGCTGAGGAGGGGGTACCTCACACCCACTAGGTTCCTGCCCTGGGGCTGCTATAACAAAGTACCACAAGCTGGGAAACTTAAAACAAGAGAGACCTTTTTTCCTCTCTGGTTCTGAGGCCCTATCTCCTCTGGAGTCTTCAGGGGAGAAGGCTTCCTAACTCTTCCTCACTTCTGGTGGCTGCTAGCACTCCTTGGCTTGCAGCTTCATCACTCCCCTCTCTGCCCCCATCTGCACATGGCCATCTTTCCTCTCTGTCTCTCCTTTTTTACAAGGAAACCCCCTCCTCCACTATGACCTTGGTGAGCTGCTAGCATCTTCCAAGAACCCCTTTCCAGTTAAGGTCACACTCACAGTTGCCAGGGGGTCAGAACTGCCACATAGCATTTTGGCAGATTCAGTGTGATCCTTAACACCCATGGTGCTGTGTGATGTCCCCATGCACATCTTCTCAGTACGGGGCCACACTCCCAAATGACATCCACAGCCTGGTCAAGCCCCACAAGGCCAGTGGTTGGGAATGGCCCTCCTGCAGGCTAAGGCGGGAACGCCCAGAGTGACTTGTCCAGAGCCCATCTGTCAGTCAGTCAGTGGGGACCTGACAAAGCCGAGTGGTCTGAAAGTCTGGGCTTCGATCCCCTTCTCTGACCTGAGGCCAGTGGTCTTGCCCCCACAGTCCACTTCTCAGCTCTCCTTATTGACACCAGGGCATCTCCAGCACTCATTGCTCTGGCATCTTGATACTCTGCAGAAAACAGAACCAGCGCCTCTCAGTTGGGGGGGGGGGGGAGGCCTTTCCCACCCACATCCTGTTGTAACCCCCAGGCAGCTTCCAGGACTTTCAAGCTCCATTTGGTCTGTACGTGGGATGCTCTCTGTGGACGCCTGGAGCTGTGCCCTTCTTGTGGGTTGTCCTGGGCATTCTGTTTAGCTCCAGCTTATACCCATCAGACGCCAGGAGCATGGCCACCCAGCTGTGACAGCTACAAATGTCTCCAGACATTGGCAAAGGTCCCCTGGGGGACAGAACTGCCCCTAGTAAGAACTGCTGTCTGGACCACTCCCAAGGTGGTTCGAGACTTGCCTCCTCGGTGGTGGGTGGTGGGCGTCCGTCACAACACACCGGCCACAGCCCTAACGTGTGTGCAACGTTACATCAGCGGCTTCACACCGCCCATCTCAGGCCAGATCAGGTCTGCAGACACCTTGTGTATGGCCATGTCGTATGTTCATTTTGCCAAATTTGGGGTGGGGGTTTTCTAATTTTACATATCTATATTTATATATAAAACAAAAAAACTTGCCAATCAGCGTTTTTTATACTAACAGTTCAGTGACGTCGTGTATGCATATCATGTTGGACAGCGAGCCTCACTGTTCATGTCCCCATAACCCTGCTCCCGTTCCCAGAAGCCCGGCGCCCCACACGTGGTTCTCAGTACACCCCAGTCTGAGCCCAGGGGTGGGTCCTCATTGTGTGCAGCCTTCTGCTGTTGCTTCTTTTTTAAACATCATTTTACTGGGGGCTCTCACAGCTCTTATCACATCCCATACATCAATCGTATAAAGCATGTTTGTACATATGTTGCTATCATCATTTCCAAAACATTTTCTACTTGAGCTCTTGCTATAAGCTCCTATTTTTCCCCTCCCTCCCCTACTCTCTCACCCTTGTGGGGGTAGTGCTGTATATCCAACCTTATAATGGGTTCCCCTTTCTTCCCCTTTCCCCTCCCCAGCCATCCTCCTAGCCTCATGATTTCGCCAATCCCACTACTGTTCCTGAGGGGTTTATCTGTCCTGAATTCCATGTGTCAAGAGCTCTTATCTGTACCAATGTGTGTTCTCTGGTCTAGCCAGATTTGTAAGGTAGAACTGGGTCATGGTAGTGGTGGGGAGGAAGCCGTCAGGAACTAGAGGAATGATGTGTGATCCGTCAGTGCTAGACTGCACCTTGGTTGAATCATCCCTTCCTTACAGTAGGACTGATGGGCATGAGGTCTTTCCTGATTCCCATCTCTATTAGAAAAGAGGAAGTGGAAGACTGACCCCAGAAACTCTTTCCAGAAAAGTGTGGGGGAGGATGGTTTTTCATATATCTTATCCGCTTCATCCTACATACGTTGCACAGGAGGTCAGGAGAGACCAGTCCCTGGAGAAGGACAAAGTCAAAGGTAAAGTGGAGGGGCGGAGAAAAAGAGGGAGGCCTTTGAGGATGTGGACTGGCACAGCGGCTGCATGCACGGGCTGGGCATAGACAGGAACAGTTGTGAGGTCGGCGCAGCACCGGGCAGCGTTTCCTTCTGCCGTGCACAGGGTTACTGCAGGTCAGAGCCAGCTTGATGGCACCCCACAACAATTTGCTTTAGCCCTGGGCATTAGCTACCCTGACTGGTGGACCTAAAGTTTATCCAGGCTTCCTGTCCTCGGGGGTCCAGTGGAGCCTGTGGGCTTCCTGGAAGAATGCACCCACCGAGGTGTATGTGCAGGAGGTGGTGGGCTGGCCTGGGTGGGTGGGTTCCTCAAATCAGTGCTGTGAGCCGGGGATAGGGCGGCCTCCAGAGTCTTGGTTTGGGGCCTGCCCTGGTCTAACCTCAGCTTCCTGGCAGACTCCTTCTGCCCCAGTTTTCTCATCTGTGAATTGAGGAAGGGCCTAACTGCAGGAATCAGGGAACTGGGTGGTTGCTAGTTGCTGGTTCCAGTAGAGCAGTGGTTCTCCACCTTCCTGATGCCGCGACCCTTTCACACAGTTCCTCATGTGGTGGTGACCCCAACCATAGCATTATGTTTGTTGCTATTTCATCACTGTCATTTGCTACTGTTACGAATCGGGCGACCCCTGTGAAAGGGTCATTCGACCCCCCAAAGGGGTCGCGGCCCTCAGGTTGAGAACTGCTGTCCTAGAACAACAGACGGCAACACTCTCAGTCCTGCGCCAGCCCCACCCTTGTCCCTGTTTTTGAGCCCATGGTTGCAGCCACTCGGCCTCTTTCGCTGACCCTCCACTTTACCAAGCCAAGGTCCTTTCTCACGGGCTGGCCTCTCCTGATACCATGTCCAAAGTATGTGAGATGAAGTCATCGCTGTTTCTAAGGAACATTCTGGCAGGACTTCCTCTGAGACAGATGTGTTCATTTTTTCCTGCAAGTCCATGATGTATTCAGTGTTCGTTGCTGATACTGTAATTCAAAGGCATCAGTTATCCTGCGGTCTTCCTTAAGCAGAGCTTTAGAACTGGGCTTGGCATCTCCATTTCACCCGGGTCCTCCGTGTTCCTGGCCCGGGACCTGGGTAAGACCCCTCTGTGGTAGACGCCTTCAGGGACACAAAAAGAGCCAATGGGCTGCCCTGGGTGAGGAGGGCTCCCATCCCTGGGAGCAGCCGGAGCCGCTTGAGGTGCCCCGCCTAGGGATGCTGCTGAGACTTCTGCCCCTGGAGCCATCTGGGACTGTGGTGACCAGAGGGGCAGCTCAGGCCTGCTGGAGGGTGGCTGCATGCCTAAAAGTGCACGTCACGAGACGAGGAAGAGCGAGTCTCCACATCACGGACTTTGGGTGCGGCGGACAGGCCACTGGCCATGTGTGCTCCTGTGTGGCCACGCTGCTGGCGGGGCTTTCCAGAGCCTGTTGTCTTGGGCTCCAAGGCCAAAACCGGTCCCAAGGTCACTAGCAGAGTGCAGATACGGGCGGGGGTCCCACCACGAAGCCGTTTTCCTTCCCTTCGCTGTCACTGAGCACTCACCGCTTCAGTATTCTTCCTGTGTAAGAGCCGGCGGCGTGAGCTGTTTGTCATGCTCTGCAGGGACCACCACGCTCCAGGTCCAAGTTTTCCCATCTGCCTTAGCAGGGGCTCGGGGTCCCCCACTTCTCCGGGCTCCCACCAGCCCCGATGTCCCCACTATTCAACTGTGGCCTCTCTGTACTCGAGGGCTCAAGACCCGCTATGTAAGTGGGCTCATACAACATTGTCCTTTGTGACTGCCGTGCCCGCTCGGCATGATGCCTTCAAGGTTCACCCCTGTGGTAATCCGACCACCGAAAGAAGGGCCATCTGGCCCTGCTCCCAAGTGGCATCTCTAGGCTTTCAGACCCGCCCAGGCTCTGCCCCGGCCCCTGCCGCTGCTCAGGTGACTGCCCTGGGCCTGCACTCCCGTCCAGGGTCTACTGGGAGCAGGTGGTGGGACTCCTGGAGGGGCTGTGGGCACAGGGAGGTGTGGGGGCAGGGGCTGTGGGCACAGGGAGGTGTGGGGGCAGGGGCTGTGGGCACAGGGAGGTGTGGGGGCAGGGACTGTGGGCCGACTTCTGTTTTCTTTGTGTTCTTGGGCTGTTTCTTCTCTCTGTCTTACTCCCGGGAGGCCTCAGGGCACAGTCACTGACAAGCTCTCAGCATTTGCAGCTGTTGCAGAGTTATGTGTCTGGAATTAGAGCCTGCTCCACATCGATGGTTGCCACCACCCGTCTGTCCCTTTGTCGGGGAGGGGGTGGTGTGTGTGTGTGTGTGTGTGGCTTATGTGTGCCTGTGATGCTGAAAGCGGTGACACCGGGATTCCAGAAACCAACAGGGTCACCCACCTGCACCGGTGAGTTTCCAGACTCACACAGACTAGGAAAACAGGTGTGGTGATCGATTTCTAAAAGATTCCAGACCTCGGGAACCCGGATGGAGCCCAGTTCTACTCTGAAACATGCACGGGTCCCCATGGATTGGAGTTGACTGGGCAGCCACTGGCTTCTGTGGCTGTTTGGGGTCACTCCTGCCTGGACATGCACCTATGGTATCCCTTCTGAGCGCTGCCTAGGAATTAAGTATTATAATGACTTCCGGCCATACAGAAGAGCAGCTGGAGCCCAGATCAAACTGAGCCTGCTTGCGCTAAGGTCATTCTAGGCCAGGGCCAGAAATGGAACTCAGGTGTGTATGAGCCCAGGTGTGTGTGACTGCAGAGTGGAAGCCCTGTGCTCACCTTGGTTCACTCAGTGTGTGGCCCCGGTAAAGAGGAAGAGAAGTCAGTTACACACCTGCGCATCTTCCAGGTTCAAGAGTAGCAGCACCTGCCTCAGCCTGCAGTGCCGCCTCTCCACAGCACCCCCTCCCTCCACAAAAGCAGTTGCTGTCAAGTCAGTTCCGATTCATGGTGACCCAGATCCTTCGGCAAAACCTTGCATTATTTTAGTGGGACTGCTGACTCCTACCAGTGGGGCCTCCAGCTCTCTGTCTGCCTTTCCTTTTGGACCTGCTCCCTTTTAGAGCCTGTCACTCTGTCTCCTGCTCCCCTCCCACAGGACAAGGGGGCTGGCCCTAGGCCATTCATCTCTGTGCAGTGCTAGGCCTGGTTTAGGGCATGGTGGATGGACTTAGGGTCACAGGTAGCTGTGCAGACAGGGACTGGAAGTTCCATTTGCATCTCACCAGATAGGCCGAGCCCTGGCCATGGCATTGCCTGTGATAGAAGTGAATATGCGGGTGAGGTGACAGCGACTGGCTTTCACCGGGCCGTGTTAGATGCTAGGCTCTGGGCTGCTTGGGTCTGCACACATCGTCTCAGTCAGTCTCCCTGGATGACATCCAGGCAGGAATTATACCCATTGGACAAATGAGGAAGTAGAAGCACAGAGATGTTCATCACGCTGCTTAAAGCTGCCCTCGTTCAGGAGACCCTGAAGCCAGTGCCCCTGACCGTATCAGAGCACTACCCGAAACCAACCCCGCAGCCGCCCAGTTGACCCTAGCCCATTTCTGCCCATCTGTGCTTTCTGTGGCTGGATGCAGGTAGCCACGTCTTCCGCCTGCAGGGCTGCTGGGAAGTTTGAACTGCCACCAGGGCAGCAGTGGACACCCCTGAATTGGAATCACTTTATGTCTGTCTTGGAGATGTTTTGTGACTTAGGCAAGCGACTGGAGCATGGAGCTATCTTAGTCTTCTCATCTCTGAAATGGGTGTCTAAGCAGTCCCCACTCCAAGATTGGAGCTTTCTGAACGTGCCTGCCAGGCTCAGCAGGGACTGTGTTTGCTGTCCTTCTCTGGCCCGGGTATCCTTTCTCCCAGAGGGGGGACCGGGAATTCCTTGCTCAAGGTTTCTGTGACCATGGCGGGTGGGGCAAGGAGTGGAGGAACAAGGCCTAGTGTTCTTGGGAGGCCTGGTGGGTGTGGGGCCGCCTCGCTCAAAGGCCTCATTGTTTTTCTGGGACTTTGAGGTGGGCAGGTCTTGGGACTCCACCCACGGGGACAGGCTGCTGATAAGCTGGGGACATTTTTGAGTTGACTGTAGTTTTGGGTGGCTGCCTTGGGGACTTCCTTTCACAAGCCTCAGTTGAGTAACCAATAACTTCTGTCTTCTGAGCTGATGAGGGGTGTTGGGCGGACAGGGAGCCATAGCCAGAGGAGAGTGGCTGTCAGTACACGAGGCATAGTGAGCTGAGGACAGGGCATGAGAGGACACAGGTCCAGAAAGGGAGAGGTCCCTGCCCGTGTCCACATATCCTGGCTTCCCTTGTACCTTAGAGTCAGACTAAGCCGAACCACACCAAACTTCTTGGTAACCCAGGTGTTGCAGAACAGAGCTGCTCCATCGGGTTTGCTTGGCTGCGATCTTTATGGAAGGAGAGTAGCCCCCTTTTCTTCTGCCACCCCTCAGGGTGGGCTTGAACCACCAACTTTAGGCTAGTGTCCATGTTGCTGTCAAGAGGATTGCTGCTCACAGCCATCCTCCCGGACAGAGCAGCACTGCCCATGGCTTGCTGAGGCTACAGTCTTCTGGAAGCCAACTGCCTCTGTTGCAGCGCAGCTGCAGGTCTGAACTGCTGACCTTTTGGTTGAAATTTAGATGTCAGGGCTTCTGGGGTAGCAGACAAGAATAAGCCCATCCGCACCACCTGGGACCCCAGAGTCAGACACACCTGAGTTTGCACCCCACTTCTGAGACTCAGGAGCTGTGACCTTGGGCAAGCGCCCTTCCCTGAACCTTGGCCCAAATCTGACAACCTGGGTCAAGTGTGAGTGATGAGTGAAGGAGCCCTGAGTGGTGCCAGCTGTGCACCTGGTGCTCGGTGATGCCAGCAGCACCCCTGGAGTGGGGGGGGGGGAGGAGAAGCAGACACTTGTTGTGTACTAAGTAAGACCCAGCCCCTGATAATGGACTTTTATATATATGAAGGGACTTTAAACATTGGTGGGAAAGTCCCATTCTTTTTTATTTCCACAAACTTCTGGAAGCCCCCTCATTCCAACCAGCTTATTCAACAATAAAGTGACTTCGGTTACCTCGAATCCTAAGGTGCCGATGTTGAATACGACCAGACGGATGTTGAAAATGCAGAACCCACTGCTGTCTTTTTTTTTTCCCCCCACTGCTGTCTTATTGGCTCCATCTCATAGAGACCCTATAGGCCAGAGTCAAGTTTGCTCCTTAGGGTTTCTGAGACTATCACTCTCTAAAGGAGCAGACAGCCAGCCTCATCTTTCTCCCACAGAGCGGCTGGTGGGTTTGAACCCCCAACCTTTTGGTTAGAGTCCAACACTTAACCTACTACACTAGGTTGGAAGTGAGGCTGACAGCGGCAGATCTGAAGCCTGACCAGGCCTCTTGGCTACGGTTTATCAGGCCCTAGCTCCAGTTGTGCTGAGCACTGTTTGTTGGAGTGAACACTGTTTGTGTACACAGGCCAGGGAGGCAGGGCGGAGTGGAATCCAGGCCCAGAGCATGGCCTGGTCCTCTTGGTGGTATGAATGCCTAACCTCTAGCCTTGCTATCATCCCTTAATTGTCCCTTGGAGATGGCCAGGATATGACAGCAGTGACCTGCCCTTTGCCCCTGATGCCTGTGGGCTGTAAAGGTTACTGTCTGAGCCCTGTGGTCTTATCTGCACGTAGCATCCTGGCTCCCTTATCTCTGGATGAGCAAGCTCTTTGGGTGAGTGACCAGTGGGGCCCAGAGCAGGCTGTGATAGGGAGACGGGCCCTGTCTGCCACTCCCCCCGGGGCTGTGCTTCACCTCTTTGCGGAGTTGAGGCATGGGGTTGGGGGGGGTGAGCACTCATCTCAGACTGTCCCCTGGGGAGCTGGACAGAGCCCAGACTTGACATCTCAGCAGGTTCTGGTCAAATCCCAGCCCTGCCCCTTACATTTTGTCACCTTGTCCTCTCTGAGCCTCAGTTTCACCGTGTGTAAAATGAGAATAAGCTCCTAGTACCAGGCAGCATGTTTATTCCCATTTTTTAACATACCACCTGATGTTACAGCTGGCACTTATCACCAACTTTAACATCAGGTGACATGTTAAGTCCCAGAGAAACTCAGGCACAGAGGTCAAGGTTCCTCAGTGGCAGTGGGCTTGGTTTGGTTGTTTTTGACCCCCTTGAGAAGCAGGCTGCCTGACGAGGCAATGTCAAGTCGGGAGACTTCTTAGGAGGTCAAGTGTCAGTTCTGACTCAGGGCAGCCTCACCTCATAGCAGGCCCACGCACAAGGGAACCAAGCCCCGCCCGGGCTGCAGCCTCACCTCTGTTGTCCTAGTTTAGCCCACAGTCTGAGAGGATGCACACAACGTCCTGTCGTTTCCCAGCTGTTCCGAAGGTGCTCTCAAAAGCTGATCATAATCAGTTATAGGAGCCTGAGCGACCTACTGCTTAAGAGTTTGGCTGACAACCCCAAGGTCAGTAGTTCGAAACCACCAACTGCTCCTAGGGAGAAAGATGCCGCTTTTTGCGCCTGTAAAGAGTTATAGTCTCAGAAATCCACCGTGGTGGTTCTATCCTGTCCCGTAGGGTCTCTCTGAGTGGGAGTCCACTTGATGGCAGTGAGTTTGGTTTTTGAGTTTTGATCATTGGTAACACGTATTGAGCCATTGTCCATGCCAGCTAATGTACAGTAAACCCCAGGAGATGCGGGCACTTCTAGGGCCCACATCTCAGTGAGTGGCAGTGAGGCCAGCGTGCCTTGTCTCTGCCTGGCGCTCAGTAAACTGGAGCCACATTAGAGAGCATGTGTGAAAAGCAGATGCTGCCGCCCCCCGCCCCCCACAACCCCGTCCATTCCTACCCATGCCTAGTAGTTGCCTGCCTCATGAGGAGGTCTCAGCCATGGAGGGGACACACCTGTGTGTTGCCAGAAGGTGGGCATCGGGTTAGCCAGCATGCAGGTGTCCTGAAGGTCACAGGTGATTCTCGCTGCGCTGAGCACACGCTTCCTTCACACAGCACCGAGGACGTGAAGGTAGAAGGTCAGCTGCCTGGACTCGGGGATGCTCTCCTCGAGCCTCTGCCACTGCAGGCCAGTGCCTCGTCTCGCTTCTCTGGTCCAGACGCCCGTCTGAGTGTCCTGAATGGAACCCCGTGGGGGCAGGAGCAGCGTTTCCTTGTGGCCCCAGTACCTGAAATGCTACCTGGTACAAGGTCAAACCCAACCCAACTCGCTGCCTTCGAGTCAGGTGGCCCACGGGGTTTGCACAGCAGCAGCAGCAGCTTGCCACGTCTCTCCTCCTGGGGCTCCGACCACTGCCTCTCGGCAGCTGAGCAGGTTACACCATGGCACAGGGCTCCTGGCCCATGAACTCCTGTCACCGTGAAGGGGGGTTCTCCACCTTCCTGATGCCGCGACCCTTTCATACAGTTCCTCATGTGGTGGTGACCCCCCCCAACCATAACATTATTGTTGTTGTCATTTTGCTACTGTTATGAATCGGGCAATCCCTGTGAAAGGGTCGTTCGACCCCCAAAGGGGTCTGAACCCACAGGTTGAGATCCACTGATAAATGAAAGAACAAATGGATGAGTGAGTGAATGCACGAGACTGGGAGCAAACAGAATCAGGGAGGAGAGGTGACTGCCAGAGAAGGCGTCATCCACGAAGGCTGTCGCGAAGCCCCCAGTGGTGACCTCTAGGGAGCGTGCATGGCTGAGGCTGTGACAGCAGTGAGGTCCGAGAGCTCTGGAACATGGAGGACGGACCCAGAGCACCCCTCGTGTCCGCCTGCCTTGTGTCCAAGCTCGGGCAGCCCACTTCTTAACCTAGGGCAGTGCTGGCTCACACAGACCGAGGCTCCAACCCCACGCAGCCGGTGTCAGCTCTGGGTCCCTGGCGCAGATTTTCCGGCTCTCTGAGCCTTGGTCTCAGTGGGGGAGCCGAGCCAGTCTGCGTTACAGGCTGAGGTTAGACCTTGTGTCAGAGATGCTCAGGTTCCTGTAGGGATGGTTCCTGTCGTGCTGCCGGCCCTCTTGATGGGGAGGGAGGAAGGGGAGCACAGGAATTGAATATGAGCCCTCAGGTCACAGTGCCTGGGTTCACATCCGGCCTCCCCTCTTATTAGTGGAGGACCTTTCCCCAGTGAATGAAATGCTTTGAGTTACCGTTTTCTCATCTGGAACAGAAGTCTGCCAGTATACCAGTTCTGGTCCAAGCCCGGCCTGCCACCTGTGTGTGTGTGGATAAAGTTTTATTGGGACACAGCCAGGCCTGCTTGTTTATATAATGCTAATGACTTCTTGTTGTGTTGCAATGGCAGTGGTGAGTAGTCTGACAAAGATCAACTATTTGCTAAAGGTCACATGCTGAAACTACTACCTGGCTCTTTACAAAAAAAAGGTTGCTGACACTTCATGAGCTCATCACAGTGCTTGGCTGGCAGAAGTGCCATGAGAGTTCTTTATGTATTTTACAAACTAGTATCTTATTGGAGCTAGACTAACACTACTGGGTAAACATTGAGCTGCTAACCACCAGGTAGGCAGTTCAAACCCACCAGTAGCTTCACAGGAGAAAGGTGAGGCTGTTTGTCTCAATCAAGATTTACAGCCTGGAAACCCTGCATAGAATGGCTGTGCGTCAGATCAACTTGGTGGCAATAGGTTAGGTGGGGGTGGTTAGCCCTTATCTCAGCGGTTCTCAACCTGTGGGTCGTGACCCCTTTGGGTCGCCCAATTCATTACAGTTATGAAGTAGCAACAAAATAATTTATGGTTGGGGGGGGGGTCACCACAACATAAGAAACTGTATTAAAGGGTGTGGCATTAGAAAGGTTGAGAACCACTGCCTTAACTAATATATGACCGGCAACTGTTTTCTCCCATCCTGATTGTTGTTGTTAGGTGCTGTTAGGCACTGACTCGTGGTGTACCCAGCACAGCAGTAAACAACCCTGCCGAGGTGCATGCCACCTTCCCTACGGGCAGAACACGAGTCCATCATGGCAGCCGCTGTGTAGCCTGGGAGGGCTCCGCCTCCAGCATTGTGTTGGAGTGTTCTGCGTGAGCCATGGGGCTTTTCCTGGCTAATTTTCAGAAGTAGGTCACCAGACCTTTCTTCCTCCTCTGTCTTAATCTGGAAGCTCTGCTGAGACCTGTCCACCGTGGTATTTGAAATAGTATAGCTTCCAACACCACAGCAAGACAGGCACCATTGCAGTCCAACAATCCAACTGGTCTTCTTAATTAAAACCTACCTGTTTCTGAGCAAAGTCTTGGAAGTTTATGATACCAGCTTATCATGCATGCCCCCTGAAGTCTTGACGAAGCGAAGGGAAAAGCACCAGCCCCATGTATCGAAGTCTTGGGAGAAGAATGTAAGCCAAGGCACAGGCAGGCGCAGGATTAAAACCTAGGCTAAGGGAGGTCACTTGGCTCAGAGCATCTCAGTAGCCCAAGCAAGTAAATCAATCAAGAAAGAGAAGCACCAGGGGTCACGGAGCACTCGGGTTACGGAAAAGGAAGCAAACCGGCTTGTCAGCGTCCTGCAGCTTTCTGAGTGCTGGGCTCTGGGGAGGGTGCATCGCGGGCCTTGCGTAAGGGAGGTTGTGCAAGGCGTAGTTCTCCTGAAAGATGCCAAACCGCGAGATGTGACCACTTCTCCTTCTGCCTCTAGATAACAGTCGAGGGCCGTGGCGCAGTTCTGTAGGAGGTCTAAGGGTAAGCTTACTGGTGATTTTGGGCAATAGAGATTGCCAAACACAGAGGAGGGCTAGCAAAAGAAAAAAATAGCGCCATGAAATTCCAGAAACCCGCAGTAACCGAAAATATCAAAACGTGAAGCTGTTGTGTCTCCCCCCTCCCCATCTCTAACCCTTCCCTTCTCTTTTCCTTTCATGGATCGCTGGAGCACAGCTGGGAAACGTCAAGAGACGAAATCACATTCCCTTTAAATGTTCACTGAGCTTCAGGGTCAAAAAGAAGTCTTAAGGGACAAGATCAGGACTGCAGGGTCGGCGGGGGCGGGGGACGCGGGGAGACGGGTTCCCAGTGGGATGGCTATGAATCGGCACATTGTCTTGATGGAACAACATGTCTTGTTGCGACTTCCCTGTCTTTAGTCTCACCAGTGCAGTTTCAGTCCTACATTTTCATCCTGTGTCCTTGCAGAAAACCTGTCAAGCTTACTCCTCTGGAATCCCCAAAAGCAGCACTAGAACCTTCTGAGCTGACCTCTCTGCCTTGCTTCTCCTTGAGGTCTTCTCAGTTTTCCTTAAAGTGCTTGATCCAGCTAAACTCCCTGTTTCATGTCGAGCAACATTCCGTAAAGTTGTTGCGAACATCAGTGATTTGGAAGGATGTCCACTTGAGTTTTGTCAAAGATTTATATTAGCCCTGAGCCCAGAATCGTTTGTTTCCATAGCACAAAACGTATCCTTCTTTATGAACGCACCCTAAGGAGGCTCACCAAGAACCAACCAACCAACCAACCAAACTCACTGCCGTAGGTTTACACTGTAGGGTCGGCTACGACTTCCCTGTGGGTTTCCGAGACGGAAACTCTTTACAGAAGTCAAAGACCTCCTCTTTCTCCCAGGAAGCAACTAGTGGTTTTGAATCAATAACCGTGGGCTTAGCAGCCTGGTGCGTAACCACTCCACCACCAAGGCTCTAGCCAAGAGGCTAAGACAAGTGAAAGGACCGCAAGAACATGCCATCCACTAGCTGCAGCCATCCACTGACTGCAGCCATCCACTGACTGCAGCCATCCACTGACTGCAGCCATCCACTGACTGCAGCCATCCACTGACTGCAGCCATCCACTGACTGCAGCCATCCACTGACTGCAGCCATCCACTGACTGCAGCCATCCACTGACTGCAGCCATCCACTGACTGCAGCCATCCACTGACTGCAGCCATCCACTGACTGCAGCCATCCACTGACTGCAGCCATCCACTGACTGCAGAGACACGGCGGAACATGTTTTGTTTGGACTACACCTATGCGTGTATGAACAGGAATTCTAGGAGTGATACTTTTGAATGTCGCCTCATGTTAGCCGTGTGGCCACAGCGGGGTTCTGCTGGGAGTTCCGTCTATGGCCTGGATGATGGACAGAGATTATAGTGGTCATTTCTTCCGGGAGGAAACGGAGGCCCCTGGAGATTGAGTGGCTATACAGGGGCACGCAGCCAAGTAAATGGCAGAACCAGGACTCGAACGCAAGCCCACTCTCTTCCTTTTCCATTGTGTTAGTCTGAGTTGACTAGAGAAACCAATCCAGGATATATATATATATATATATATATATATATATATATATATATATATATATATATATATATATGAGAGTTTTATAGAAAGGGTAATTCTACATTACAAAAGCATCCCAACCCAGTCCAATCCAAGCCCATAAGTCTGATATTAGCCCATATGTCTGATACCAATCTATAAAGTCCTCTATAGATCCACAAAACACATGCAGTGACACTGAATGCAGGGCGATCATAGGCCAGTGGGTAGAAAGTCTGTGGATCCAGTGGCGTTGTAAGCATCTCAGCGCTGGCAGGGGTCTCCACGTGGCTTCTCCAGCTTCGGAGGTCTGGTTGCAGGAGGGTAGGTCCATGTGACCTCTCCAGCTCAGGGCACTAGCATTGTTCCATGTGTCTTGTCAGCTGCAATGTCTCCCAGGTGTCTCCTGCCTCCAAGGAGGAAAGACAGGATTTCCCAGAATTCTCAGGAGAAGGTCAGGCCCCCACAGAAACCTCATTGGCTATGATCTGCCTGACAGACTAGACTCCACCCCTTCACTCTTAAATCTCTCAAGTCCCAAATTAACACCAGATTGTGTAACTACCATATCCATTACACCCTGTTGGGTAGCCACTGTGTCTCAGGCCCAGCCTGTTGCTTTACCAACACCACCTCGTCCCATCCTGACTGTAATTCTGGAAGGCAGGTCACATCACCCCAGTTTTATAAAGAAGATTAACCATGGCCCGAGGCTGCACACATGGGGAGTAAGCCAAGCAGGGATTCCTAACCTGGGCGAGGTGATGGCACGTCAAGGCCGGCAAAGATTCAGTGGAATTCACACAATCATGTGTTTGTATTTGTCTCTTCCTGGATGGGAGGAGCGAGGATAACTTTCACAAAGTCTCTAATGACAAACTAGAAACGGAGCCGCTGAACTCAAAGGCATCACAGTAGCTGCGTCTGTTACCCGCACCCCCATGCTTCTCTTGTGGCTGTCTGTATCCCCTGCCATTAGGAGAATTTAGGCATCTTCCTGCTCTGGTGGAGCAGAGGATCGTTCAAATACAGGTGTTGGGCCAGGCCAGGAATGCTTAGCACCTACATCCAAGTCCCCTCTGCTCTCTTCATTGGCCCCTGGGAGAAAGCGTGGTTGGCGGGTGTGGGAATGAGCCAAAGACAGAATGGATGGGCAGCCTTTGATGGCTTTCCTAAGTTGCTGCAAACTGGGGGGAAGCCGCAATCAGGTCTGCTAGGCTACTTGCCAGACAGACCAGACCGGAGTCTCCTCAGCGACTCTGTTCCTCTTTCCCGGGGGAGTGTGGCCTGTGAGAAGGTCCAGTTGGCCTTCCTGGAGGTGGTGTCTTCTTCCCTGGACACTGTGGGACCTGCCGTGGTTTCCTGCATCCAGACATCCATTGCCTTGTCGCTAGAGGTTGCTCCTTGGTGGGACCCTCACTAAGTCATGTGTGTTACAAAGAGCAGCAGACCCTCAGTTAGTTGTACAGCTGAGAAAAACGGAGGCCAGACCCTCGGACTGCCTGACCCAGGGCCACAGAGCTCACGAGCTGGGCCTGGCCCTCACCACATCCTCATATTGCATTGCCAAGCCGCTCCAGGAAGGTCTGTCCTGACGCCCCCCCCTCCCACGCCCCCCTTCAGGCTACAGAGTTGGCTTTGGCCCAGCCCGGTCTCCCTGAGGTTGTCTTTCCTGGTCTGAGGGGGTTGGGGCGGGGGTGCTTCTGGAATATCCAGGGGGCATTGAGGGACTTTGCAACCAGCTGAAAGCTGGTGGGTTCTGGCGTGTGCGGAAGTCTGGGATGCTTTCCCCCTTCCCACCTACCTGCACCCTTACTGGGAGGAGCTGTGTCCATACCTGACACGTCATTGTCCGTCCTCCTCTCTGCCCTGTACCTTGGAGTCTCTGGAGAACCGGGGACTGGCCCTCTTCTCCCGGGGCCTGTCCCCTGCTGGGTGGGGATGAGGTGTAGGATGAGTGGATGCCTGAGAGTCCCGGGAGGTGGGAAACCTTGATCAGTGTGTAAGTCCAGGTAAACTAGAGAAATAATTCATAGACGCTCATATGTGTATAAGAAAGAGTTTTTTAAAAAGTTTTATTAGGGGCTCATACAGCTCTTATCACAGTCCATACATATACATACATCAATTGTATAAAGCACATCTGTACATTCTTTGCCCTAATTATTTTCTTTTCTTTTTCTTTTTTTACATTTTATTAGGGACTCATACAACTCTTATCACAATCCATACATATACATACATCAATTGTATAAAGCACATCCATACATTCCCCGCCCCAATCATTCTCAAAGCATTTGCTCTCCACTTAAGCCCTTTGCATCAGGTCCTCTTTTTTTTCCCCTCCCTCCCCGCTCCCCCCTCCCTCATGTGCCCTTTGTAATTTATACATCGTTATTTTGTCATTATCTTACTCTATCCGGAGTCTTCCTTCCCCCCCTTCTCTGCCATCCCTCTCCCAGGGAGGAGGTCACATGTGGATCCCTGTAATCAGTTCCCCCTTTCCAACCCACTCACCCTACACTCTCCCAGCATCGCCCCTCACACCCTTGGTCCTGAAGGTATCGTCCATATGTACCAGTGTACATATGTACCAGTGTACAGCCTCTGCCCTACCCAGCCCTGCAAGGTAGAATTCGTATCATGGTAGTTAGGGGGAGGAAGCATCCAGAATCTGGGGGAAAGCTGTGCTCTTCATCGGTACTACCTCGCACCCTGACTGACCCATCTCCTCTCCTAAACCCCTCTATGAGGGGATCTCCAGTGGCCGACACTTGGGCCTTGGGTCTCCACTCTGCACCTCCCCCTTCATTCAATATGGTGTATATATATATATATATATATATGCACACATATATGTATATACACACGTATTCTTTTTTTTTTTTGCATGATGCCTTATACCTGGTCCCTTTGGCACCTCGTGATCGCACTGGCTGGTGTGCTTCTTCCATGTGGGCTTTTTTGCTTCTGAGCTAGATGGCCGCTTGTTTATCTTCAAGCCTTTAAGACCCCAGACACTATCTCTTTTGATAGCCGGGCACCATCAGCTTTCTTCGCCACATTTGCTTATGCACCCATTTGTCTTCAGCGATCCTATCATGGAGGTGTGCAGCCAATGATATTATGATTTTTTGTTCTTTGATGCCTGATAACTGATCCCTTTGGGATCACTCGCTCACACAGGCTGGTATGTTCTTCCATGTGGGCTTTGTTGCTTCTGTGCTAGTTGGCCGCTTGTTTATCTTCAAGCCTTTAAGACCCCAGTCACTATCTCTTTTGATAGCCGGGCACCATCAGCTTTCTTCACCACATTTACTTGTTCACCCACTTTGGCTTCAGCAGTTGTGTCGGGAGAGTGAGCATCATAGAGTACCAATTTAATAAACGAAAGTATTCATGCATTGAGGGAGTGCTTGAGTAGAGGCCCAAGGTCCTTCCGCCACCTTAATATTAAACCTATAAGTGTAGACAATTGGATCTATTTCCCCATCCTCATATATATGTTTGCATGTACATGTCTTTGTCTAGACCTCCATAAATTCCCCTTGACTCCCAGCCCCTTCCGCTATCTCCCTTGACTTTCCTCCTGCCCCACCACCATGCTCCGTCCCCACCTGGGCTACAGCTATACCTCTTCTCTATGCAACCTTACCCTTGATCGTTCCCCATCAGGCCTGCCACTCCCCCCTCACTACCATTTTGGGTCCCATGTTGTTCCCTTGTCCCTGTGTTTATTAACACCACTTCCTTACCCTCCCCCCCTCCCCCACCCGGAACTGTCTGTCCCCCCGGAACTGTCCGTCCTATTGTTTTTCCTCCAGATAGTTCATCCAGCCTGCCCTATTCAGACAGACCTGTGGAGACACTAACATGCACGAAAACAAGACAGAGGAAAACAAAGCAACAGTATACAACCAGACAATAAAACAACAAAAACAAACCACTGACAAAGAACAAAACAAAACACTTCACAAAAGAAAGGCTTGTAGTTCGTTCAAGGATCGTTTGCTGGCCCTTAGGAGCGTTTTCCAGTCCAGTCTGTTGGGGCACCACGCCCTGGCCCCAAAGTCCACTTTCAGCATTCCCTGGGGACCTTGCCACTCCATTCCCTTGCTGTCCCACTACACTCCCCCAGTGATTTGCCTCAGTGTGGTGGGATCAGGTCAGGTGCATTTCCCACACTGTGTCTCCGGTGCTGTCCCCTGTATTGCCCTTAGTCACTGAGGGGCATCATGTCTCATAGTAGGGCCAGCCACGTTGTTCTCTCTGTGGACTGGCTGCTCTACTCAGGAACATCATCCTCACGGCCTGGTGGGCCAGGCTGTGCTCCACTGTCTCCTCCTGCCCCTTTATCTGCTCCCGTGTGCTCTGATCAGATATGTCCATCTCCCGGGGCTGCAGAATCAATGTCAAGAAAGAGTTTTATATCAAAGAGTAATTGTATATTGAGAAAACATCTCAGCCCAGTCCAGATCAAGTCCCTAAATCCGATGTGAACACATATGTCAATACCAGTCTATAAATTCCTCTTTAGACTCACACAACACATACGATGTCGCCAAATTAAGCAAGTCACAGGCCAATAGATGGAAAGTCTTGTGGATCCAGTGGTGGTAGAAGCATCTTAGCACTGGTGTGGGTCTCCATGTGGCTTCTCCAGCTCAAGGGCTCTGGCTCCATCAGCCTAGCTCCATGTGGCCTGTCAACAGGATTGTCTCGCAGGGAGTGTGTGAAGAATCCTCAGGAGAAGGCCACGCCCACACAGAGGCCTCATTAGCTGTGACCTGATTGACAGGCTAGACTCTACCCCTTCACAAGTCGACAGATTATGTAACTGCCACAGTCGGTCTTGTCCTCTTTTTGGGTCTCAGTTTCCTCGTTTGTAAATGGGGAATGTTGGATGAACTGATAGGAGGCCTGGAGGTGTGCAATGTATGAAGTGCTGGTTTGTGGACCCGTCGGTGATTCCAACCCACTCTTGCTCTCTCTGCCGGAGGACGGCGAGGCCGACTGCTCCGGTAAAGGTTCTCAGGCTCGGAAACCCAGAGGCAGTTCTACCCTGTCCCTACGAGGTGGTCTGGACTTGAAGGGAGAGGGTTTGAGGGACACCCGGTGTGTTCAGCCCATGAGAGCTTTGGTTCTGGGGGGTGGAGACAGGCAGTGGCGTGTTCTGCCGAGAGCGGAGGGGACCCCTGAGGGCTTGGCCATGTGTGGCGATGCACAGGACCCTGGATGGAGGCACTCACAGGCTGGGACGGGAAGGAGAGAGCAGGCAAGCCCGGGAGGCTGCTCTGTACAGCTGTTGGCTTCTGTTTGTCTGACAAACCACGCGCCCAAGCATTGCCTCTGGGGAGCTGGGCCACGGGGCACTGAGCTGCATGTTCACTGGGCATCCCTGCTGAGCTCTTTGCTTCTGTTTCTTGCAGATCATGATCGAGTTCTGTCCTGGAGGCGCCGTGGACGCCATCATGCTAGGTGAGTCTTCCTGGGTCCAGCCTGTGTGAGCACCTCCCACCATTGTCTCCTGTGGGAGAAAACAAAATGCTTGTTGGACGAGCAGTAATACCCCTCAGGGCCTGCGGAACGGGTCACTCACTCTCTTGGGTTCCCTTGCCCACCTCTCCCCAGCATTATTACGGGTTAAAAGGAGAGAGCCGAGGGAGGATATTTTTGGAAATGGGGACGTTTTGTAAGTGGCATGTGACATGTCGGGTCTTGATGTCCCGGGCTAGTGTGAGCACTCAAAAGCTCACTGCATCGAGTCGGTGCTGACTCACAGCTGCCCTGTGAGCTTCTGAGACTCTACTGCTTTACTGGAGTAGAAAGCCCGTCTTTCTCCCAAGGGGTGGCTGGTGGTTTTGAACAACGGACCTTGTGGTCTGCTGTCCAATATGTAACCACTACACCACCAGGGCTCCTGCACTTGAGCACTAGCAAGAGGGGAAAAAATAGTGAGCACCAGTGTGTTGCACATTTTCACCATGTGCCAGAGATCATGAGCATCTCAGTCATGTGTATTACTTTTAATCCTCACATATAAAATTTGGAAGAATAGCTCTGATTATTCCTTTGGGGTGGGGTGGGGGGGTGGAGGGGCTCTGTATAACTTTTTTTAAAGGGTTAAGAAATCAACATGCTCTTGGGTCTCTACTCAAGCACTCCCCCACACTTTGTTCTGATAACCCAGCATTCTGTGATACTCACCTTCCCTAACAATCACTGAAGACAAAGCTGGTGCATAAGCAAATGTGAAGAAAGCTGATGGTGCTCTGCTATCAAAAGGTACAGTGTCTGAGGTTTTAAAACCTTGATGATAAACAAGCGGCCATCTAGCTGAGAAGCAACAAAGCCCACATGGAAGAAACACACCAGCCTGTGTGATCATGAAGTGTCGATGGGATCAGGTATCAAGCATCAAAGACCCAAAACAAAGAATAGTTTCGATGTGAATGAGGGGGAAGGTGGAGTGGAGACCCAAAGCCCATCTGTAGACAATTGAACATCCCCTTACAGAAGGGTCACAAGGGAGAGATGAGCCAGTCAGGATGCAGTATCATACCAATGAAACACACAACTTTCCTCTAGTTCTTTAATGTTACCCCCCCTCCACTAACAAGACCCCAATTCTACTTTACAAATCTGGCTAGATCAGAGCATGTACACTAGTATACATCAGAGCTCGCAACACAGGGAATCTAGGACAGATAAACCCCTCAGGACCATTAATGAGAGTAGTGATACCAGGAGCATAAGGTGAAGGTAGGGGGAGAAGGGGGGAAACCAATCACAATGATCTATATATAACCCCCTCCCGGGGGGGGGATGGACAACAGAAAAGTGGGTGAAGGGAGACAGCAGTCGGTGTAAGATGCAAAAAAAATGTTTATAAATTTTCCAGGGATCATGAGCGAGGGAAGTGGGGGCAGGGGAGGAAATGAGCAATACCAAGGGCTCAAGTAGAAAGAAAATGTTTTGAAAATGATGATGGCAACAAATGTACAAATATGCTTGATAGGATGGATTGTGATAAGAGCTGTAAGATACCCCAATAAAATGATTTATATTAAAAAAACCCATCATGTTCACAGACCTCCACGTGAACTATTTAAAAGTGAGCAGTGAGAGGCACTGAGCACATCACGCTGCGGAACGGCAGCCCCTCCGTCGAGTCCCAGGGCCTCCCATCACTCTAACAAGCCTCCTGTCCGCTGGGCTCGTGCCTTGGTGCTGCAGTGACCGAGGGCCACAGTGTGCATGGGTGTCAGCAGTGGACTGTCTCGGTTCTGAGGCTGGAGGTTCAGAGTCAAGCGGGGCCGCACTCTCTCTGAAGCAGGCTCTGGGAGAGAGTGTCCCGCATCTTTCTTTTAGCGCCTGGAGTTGTTGGGAGCCCTCAGCATGCCTTGGCTTGTAGCTGCATCACTCCGTGTTTGCCACCACCGTCACCACATGGCACTGTATTTGTCTTTCTCCTCTTCCTGTACAGACACCAGTCCCACTGTGCTAAGGACCCGCCCTGCTGCTCCAGTAGGATCTCTTCTTACTCATGACCCTATTTCTAGGCGAGGTTGCACTGGGCGGACATGCCAGGAGTGCCACTGTGAGAACGGCGCAATAGTGGCCACCTGAGGTCCTCCAGCTCTGAGGGAGGCAGAGAGCCAAGATGAGGAGCTCACTGCTGATTGCTCCGAGATAGAGTCAAGCAGCCCTCCTCCACCCTGCGGCCTCATGCATCCCCCCACACTCTCTCCCCCACGTCGTCAGTGGCCATGGCCACACTCCCAGGTGTGATGTTTATTAGGGGAGCAACGGGTTAGAATTAAGGACCGGAAATGAACCAGGATACTGATCTTCCATCAGAATAATGCCTGTTCAGCTGTGCTTACAGGAAGGCCTCTCTGGCCTTCAGCCCCTCAGCCGCCTCAGACTTAGGCGAGTCACAAAGCTGTTTAGCTCTGCCAGGAAGTACACAGGGGATGCTGCTCTGCGCCCAAGCCTGCTGCCCAAAGGTGTTTCTGTGGATGGGTCAGCGCACCTGCTGTGGCTGCCTTGCTCCGTGCGGAAGCCCTCTGCAGCTGCCTCTGGCTAGTCTCCTGCTGCCACCGCCACTGCCACCACCGCCACGTCTATCTGTGTCAGTACCATTTACCACCTTATCTCTTGCTACAGCTCTCCCTGTTCACTGGATCTGGAGATTCTTGGAGCAGGCGACCAGGGTCCAAAGGACAGACCCACTTCACTCTTGGTTCTTGCCCTGGTGGGACAGTGGCTAAGTGCCTGGCTGCTAGTCAAAAGATGGGTGTTGTGATTCCTCCCACCCTTCTACAGGAGAACGATGAAGCAGTCGGCTTCCAACAAAATCGCAGCCTTGGAGCCCGAGGGGACAGCGTTACTCTGTCCCACTGAGATGCTGTGAGTTGGAATCCACTCTACAGCACTGGGTCTCTAAGCCCAATGGGATGGCAAAACTGACCCATCCCCTTGTGAGGGCTCATACACCTTAGCTAGGTGGCCTCACTTCCACTGGGTTCCATGTGCCTATTTGGATTAGCAGGTCACAAATATCTCATTGATGTAGTCCCATTCAGTCACTTTGTGGAAGTCCCTAGATCACTTAACTTGCTTTTCAGTGGGTGCCGCTGAACCGGTTCTGACTCTCAATAACCTGTGTAGACACCAAAGAAAGGCTGCCTGGCCTCCTGTGCCATACTCACAGTTGTTGTCATGTGTGAGCCCCTCGCTGGAGCCATGGTCTCAGTTCATCCTACTGAGATTCTTCCATTTTTCACTGTCCTTCCGCTTCACTAAGAATGATGTGCTTTTCCAGGGGCTGGTCCCTCCTGATCGTCTGTCCAGAGTACGCGAGATAAAGTCGCCCCATCTGTGCCTCTAAGGAGAATACTGCTTGTGCTTCTTGTAAGACAGACTTGTTTGTTCTTCTGGCAGTCCACAGTATTTCCAGTGTTGTCAGTATCATAAGTCAAATACATCAGTTCTTCTCCAGTCTTCCTGTTCCTGGACGTACAACTTTCATAAGCAATATGAGACGATTGACCATACCATGGCTTGGGCCCTATTAGGTAATTTCCTGTACCACAGATGTGAATTTGTTGGCAAACACTGTTGAAACCAGTACACCCATTAGGCAGTCTCTCCCCCTTCTCTGCTCCTCTGAGCCCCCAGGAATCGCCCATCTGCAGTCTCTCTCTGTGGACTAACCTTGTCAGGATCTTTCCTCCCAGTGGAGCTGTTCAGTGTGTGACCTTGTGAGTCTAGCTTCTTTGGCTTAATATTATCTTTTTGAGAGCCATCTTTTTGTAAGCGCTCTGTTCCTTTTGATGGCTGAGTCTTACAGGAGGATGTGCACTAGATGGTTCATTGATTCCATGAACAACTGCCTCCTTAGCTATGAATGAGACCAGTAGAATTGGATGGTACCCGACTACCTAAGTGAGCATTTTGGTTGAAGATTCTATAGCAGAATCTTGATCAGAAGGGATAATGACAGGATTTCCATTTCCCCTGGACTGCAGACTTCCTGGAGCATGGAGGCTGGATGAAGGCCTGTAACTGTCACCCTAAGATGATCTTTGAACCTTAAAGCAGACATACCCCGACGTTTTCTTAAAACCAAATGGCAATTTAGCTTACTCTTTACCTTGAACATGACCCTCTGAAGTACGGCGTGTATGGGATTGATTTGGCAGCAGCAACTCTAAAAGGTAGGTAGGAAACTTAGCAGACAGGGAGCGTAGGTTAATGAGCGTTAAATGATTCAGAAAAGGAAAGTGGAAATGATTACAAACCTTAATGTATGTCATCAAGGTCACTAAATGTTACGTGTAAAAACTGTTGAATTGCTGTATGCTTTGCTGTGTGCATGTTCTCAACAGCAGCCACAGAATAAATCAGATTTAAAAAGAAAGTCCTTAGGAATACAGTTGTGCTCTGGATCACCACAAGTTGGAATCAACTCAACAGCAACTGGTGGTTTGAATGTCACACATGTACAGTGTCCCTGTTCTCATCCTGAGCTGTAGGAATTTGGGACTCACACATCTTCTCTGCCGAGCCACATGCCGCTCTCAGCTCCCAGATGGATAAATAACAGTGGAGAGGAGGACACAGGACAAGCATTATATAGCCCTTGGGTGTGCCTTCTCTCGGCAGAGACTGCCTTTGACGATTATTATTGTTCTGGGTAGAAGCCAATGAAATAAAAACAGTAGTGTCGTCCAAATTAATCTTCTCCAGGTGATAAAGGGCCAAAGATGGTTCAGACTGGTTCCTCACTAAATTGCCATTGAGTGCTTCCAAGGCCTCGTCCCCTACACCAGGAGGGCTGTTCACTGAACAGGTTGGAGGGTCAAGCCCTTCCAGAGGCACCTTGGAAGAGGCCTGGCAAATCTACTTCTGAAAAGCTAGACATTCGCAGTACCTGGAGCATAGTCTCCACGAACCCACGTGACTCACCGGAAGCCCGTCCGCTCCTCTGCAGCTGATCCCAGGCTGAAACACTCATGCGCTCTCTGGTGGGGGCCCTGACTGCGGTGGTGATGTTGTTGTCGGGGGCTGTTGAGTCGAGACACCAGCTGACCCTGTACCGCCCCCACAATTGCTCTTAGGTTTGAGCCCCTTGTTGTCGGCCTAGTGTCCATCCATCTTCTGGAGGGGCTTCCTCTTTGTGACCTCTCCTCCACCTCCCCAAGCATCAGGCAACATGCCCAGCGTTTGGCCTCTAAGGAACATCTATCTGGCTGTACTTTTTCCAACACAGATTTGTGTCGTTTGAATGCACGGCTTTGTCTTTGGTCTTCCTTATTCCGTGTCTGACTGTCACATGCATGTGAGCTGACTGAACATACGACGGCGCTGTAAGTCCCCCTGCTCTACAGGAGATGGGGACCCAGGGAGGATGCGGGGCTTGCCAGCAAGCACGCAGCTAGTGAGTGGTAGTGCCTGGGCTCCAGCTCAGTCAGTGTGGCCTGGCCCCAGCTGGGGCAGAGAGGTGAGAGAGGAGGCCGCAGGGAGGAGCGCAGAGAAGCCCCGTCCTCTGGGTCTGGCTTCCCAGGGCACCCAAAGTGGCGCCTGCACTCCTGGCTCGTGTCTATATTTATCACCTCTGGGGGACCGGAGCACTGTGGATTCCCGGCCAGGTGCCTGGAGGGGAGATGCAGAGGTGCCGTCTCTCCCAGTGGTCTCCCCAGAGGGAGGCCTCGGAGCTGCTAAGGAGCATGGTGGCCGTGCTTCTTCAAGACAGGAGCGCTCATTCTGCGGGGGTATGTTCACTCTTCGTCATCCAGACTGCACTTCAGATGCCCCCGTTCCTCAGTCTTTCTGATTCATTGTCTGACTCTCGCATGCGAATGAGGCCATTGGAAACACTGGGGTCACCTTTGTCCTCAAAGCGACATCTTTGCTCTCTAACACACTGTGCCAGAGGTCTCGTGCCGCAGATTTGCCCACTGCAACGCATCGTTAGATGTCGTGCCTGCAGCGTCGAGGGGGTTGATAGTGGCTCCGAGTAAAATGAAATCCTTTCAGATGTCAAGCTTTTCACCATTTATTTCACCGCATCTGTCCAGTTTTGAGGATTCCCACCCCTCCTCTTCCTTGGGGTGTAGGGCATCCTGAAGGCTGTAGTAGTTAGGGAGGCGTTTTTCCAAGCCCTAAACCAGCTGTGTCTCTGCTTTGCTTAGACTCTTTCTCAGACTGCCCGGCAGCTAGAATGCAGCATGCCCGCCCGGGCCTCGGAGGCCCTGCAGCATCCATCCCTGCAGCCCTCTGGCCTCCCTCTCCCCGGTGGCTAATCCAGCTCCTTGACACATGGCCCCTGTGCATGAAGCCCTCTCCCCCCGTCTCCCCCCATCCATTTCCAGGCCTCAGGAAGGCCCTGGGGGTGTGGAGGGCATGTGTGTCTGATCTCCCGTGGGTGGCCCGCACCAAGGAAGCCCCGGGGACCAGTCCCTCAGGCCTTTCCAGCCTCTCTCATCTCTGGGGCTGCCAGAGAGCCATTTCCTGAACACCAGTTCCTTCCAGCTGCCACACTGCCTGTGCCATGTCCTTGTCCTGGAATGCCCCTGCCCGTCTTTCCCCCGGAAGTCCCAATGTTCTCTCCAGACACAGCTCCAATGTGCTGTCTCCCCCAGACAGAGGACACTGCTGCCCATCCTCCCACACCCCTGCCGGCCCCTCTGTTCCGAGCACAGCGCACTCACTCGGTGCCTGCCAACAACCCAAACCAAACCAATGACTGTGGAGTCGATTCCAACTCAAGGCTCCCCATTTGTGCAGAGTAGAGTGGCTCCTTTGAGTAGCTTTGGTGGCATAGTAGTTATACAATGGACTGCTAAACCACAAAGTCAGCAGTTTGAAACCACCAGCCCTCCCATGGGGGATAGATGAGGCTTTCTGCTCCTGTAAAGAGTTCGAGTTCAGTCTGGGAAACCCACAGACAGTGTTATCCTGTCCTATGGGGTCGCTGTGAGTCAGAATCAACCCCATGGCAGTATGAGAACAACTCCAAATTGTTTCAAGGCAGGAGCCCTGACTGGTTTGAACCACCAACCTTTGGGTTAGTAATTGAGTGCTTAGCTGTTTGTGCCACCCAGAGAGCCTGCTGACAGAATACCTTTCTGACTTGATTGGGGTGGCATTTACCAGCCCGAGCTCTACAGACTCCTGACGTGCTGGTTTGAATCTCAGATCTGCGGCTCCCCACCCGCTCCCTCGACCAAGTTACTTACCCTCCCAGCCTCAGTGTTCTTTGTAAAATGAGGGTAGCCCTTGCTCCCACCTCTCAGAGCTGCTGAAAGAAGGAAATGGGCTGGCACACATAAAGTGCTCACAGGCAAACAGGGCACACAGTGAGTATCCTTGCTCGGTGTTGTCTGGGCTGGCGTTCAGCCACCTACGTGTTTGCTGAACTGTCACCATCTGACTCCTGTCCTCCTGTCTGTTTGCAGAGCTGGATAGAGGCCTCACCGAACCCCAGATTCAGGTCATCTGCCGCCAGATGCTGGAAGCCCTCCACTTCCTCCACGGCAAGAGGATCATCCACCGAGACCTCAAAGCCGGCAACGTGCTGATGACGCTGGAGGGCGATATCAGACTGGGTAAGGCGCCGGCTGCAGGATTGGGTACAATGTGGCCCCTGTGGACAAGAGGGAGCTGCCAGTGACCCCAGACATCCAGCACGGTCAAAGTCCCCCAGCCCTGTTCTGGGCCCCAGGCGTGTCTCACCCCTGTGGTTCGGGCTAGACGGTAGTTCTCCCCTGGGGGGATAGTGCTCTCTCACGATGTCGGGCCAGGTTGGCAGGCAGTTCAGGTTGTCACACTGGGGAAGGGCTGTGTGGTCCGTGCCAGCGCATGGCAACCTGGGTGTGTCAGAGTAGAGCCGTGCGCTATCCTTTTTCGGAAGTACACTGCCAGGCCTTTCTTCTGAGGCACCTATAGATTCAAACCTCCAACCTTTGGGCGAGTGACTGTGCCCCATCACCCCGTGGTGGAGACCGCTATTGCTGTCTAGCGAATGTCCACTCATGGTGACTCTGGGGTGAGTTGTATGGTAGCCAGTGCATTTCAAAGCTAGGGTCTTTCAGACGCAGGTCACCAGGTTGAATGGCCAACTTTTGGGTTAGTAGTCAGCAGTTAATCGACCGCTCTACCTAGAGAACCGTGTTCAACCTCCACCCCCAAATCTGGAACACACCCTAGAGTGTGGGGCCGAGGCAGAGGGGTGTCCACTCCCACACTGAGTTGGCTTGTCATGTTGAGACACCCAGAAAGGTGTTGAGGGCAGCAGGAAAGTCTGGCATGTGGTGGGTGTGTGCACCAGTGTTTACACACTGATCGGAGGGTTGAGAGCTGGGTGGGGGTGCCTTCTAGACCCCGTGGTGCTGATTTGTGGAGGCCTCTTTCCTCCCAGGGCTGAACCTGAGGCTGGGCCCAGGGGAGTAGTGACACTGTCTGCGTGGGTCCCTGGAGGGACACCTCTGCCCAGTCTCCCTGTACAGTTCAGAGGCTCAGCAGAGAATGGCTCCAGCAAACCTTTCTCCCAGCGAGTGTGTCCCCACGTGGAGACAGAACTTGTGGTTCTGAGCTGAGCCGGCTTAGAAAGAGAGACAGCAGGGTGAGCCGGCCGGAGCGCGGGTTCACATCCTGGCCCTACAGCCTGAGCTGTAGAGCCCCGAAAAGTGCCATTAGCTTTCTCACCTCAGGGGTGTCATCTGCACAATGCAGCTGGAGGCAGCCCTTCCTCACAGGGTTGTTGGGGAAACTGGATTGAAGTGTACAAAACCCAGTTGCTGCTTCCTCGGGTTAAGGGTTTACCTCTGCCTAGGGGTTTCCGGCTTCCTCCGAGAACCAGGTGGGCTTGGCCACAGAAAGCCCAGGTCCAGCGCCTGGCTCCGGCGAAGGAATCCATTTGTGGGAGACCACGAGGAAGGCCCTCTGTGCAGAGATAGTCGGGGTGCTAACCAGGGAGTAAGGTGAAAACACTTCCTGCCGTCAAGGCAATCCCGACTCCTGGCGACCCTGCAGGACTGGAGAGAGCCGCCCCCGTGGGCTTCCAAGACTGACACTCTTTATGGGAGCAGAAAGCCTCCCCCTTCTCCTGAGAAGCCGCTGGTGGTTTCGAACTGCCGCCTTCTCAGTTAGCAGCCCAACACGTGACCACTTCGGCACCAGGGATCCTTGAGGTGTGGAATAGACTCTCACATTTTAAGTCCCTGTTTGTGCTACCACTGGCAGTTGGATGACCTTAAACAAATTAACCAAGAGTCCAGAGATGATGTTTGATTGGACACAGCTGTGGGGGGGGGGGGGTTGTGTCTGTGATGTTGATGACCGCTCATCTAGGCATATGGGTGACAGGTACCAGGTGCCCCACAAAGCCTAAAGGAGTTCCTTTCGGGCCCTTTACAGAAACTGTTGACTAATTTAGATGAATCTCCTCACCTCCTGGAGCCTCAGTTTCCTCGGTTGCAAGGGGCAGGTATGACAGTGCAGTGTGGGACAGCCCACGGTGTATCCAGTGCCCAGTCACCAGGTGCGCCTGCTGCTGCTGGCTCCGACTGATGGCGAGCAGCCCCGCGATGTCAGAGCAGCACTGTCCTCAGAGGCTTCAGCTGCTGGGTTTTCAGAAGTAGATCACCAGGCCTTTCTGCCAAGCCACCTCGGGATGGACTCGACCCTCCAACCCTTTGACTAGCAGTCAGACAGTTGCACCACACAGGATGCCCCAGCACAGCAGAGTCCTGGGTTGAGCAATGTTTCCCATAGAGTTCCTCACCGTCTCCAAAGCCCTGGTGCCTACAGGCAAACAGGGGCCCTTTTCTCATGTCAGGCGGCAAAGGCTCTTTCAGGCTCTTTCAAGTTCCAAGCAGAGGTCAGATGGTAGTTTGAGTTGCCTTAATGTGCCCAGCACAGAGCCTGACAGGTGCTCGTGGCAGGCTGCCCACGTTATCAGGGCGGCTTTGTTCCTGGCCATATGTATCTAGTTGCCTGGAAAACAAAAGGAGATAGGAACAGAAGCCTTATAATGGACGCTTCTTTCAGTCTCACATATGCTCGTGAATCTGAGCCCCTGGAAAGACGAGGAAGCGGAGGGCCCAGAAAGGAGAAGCCACCTGTCTCAGGTCGTACTGTCATCTCCTGCTTCCCTGCCTGTGCTGTTTCCCTGGAACCCGCCTCTGGAAGCATCCAGTCATCGGAGAAGTCACCTGAGTGCCCAGATGGACACCTCCCTGTTAGCGAGCCCAGAGGTGAAGGGCCACCTCGGCCTGAGGGAGGAGGCCCGTGGGAGGGCAGGCAGGCCTGGACGCCTGGGCTTTCCTCCCCCACCCCAGTGTCAGAGAGCCATGCCCTCTCCTGGCATCAGCTTTCCTATCTGTAGCACATGACCCTGGCTAGTGTTTGTCTATAAGGCACTGATGGTAATTTGGGTAGAATGGTTTTCCATGTGTGATTCCCGGGCTCACTGGAATCCCCAGCTCACCCACCCTTCTCCATGTATATCCAGAGGCCCGGAGATGCACCCTGATTGGGATAGGGGCTGGACGAGTGAAGGGTTGGGGAGCCAGGGGAAAAGGTGAGCCACAGAACTGCACTAGGACAGTGGCGTGGCCTTCACTTGCCTCGCATTGTCAGGAACGATGGTTCCCTCACCTTGGAGTCTCTCAGTCACCTGCGATTCTCTTCTCTATTGCCATCCATTCAAAGTCCGCTGCTGTGTACATGTGTCTATAAGTCTCATAATGTGCAAGGTCGCTCAGCAACATGTTAGGGATAGCATGTGCTGGCCGCCCTTCCAAGGTGGCACTTACAGATACAGCCTCTCTCTCTAAGGGCTGGGTGATCGAGACAGATGGACCGCAGTGCACGTGACCCCTCACCAACCACGCTTTAGGTTGCGTCCAATGTTTGACCCTTTCACACGATGCTATTAGGAGCAGCCGTAGCCTAGCCATCTCTTCTGCAGGATCCGTTAGAGGACATGGGTCGTGTGGTGGTAGAAGTCTCGCCTTCCTTGCAGAGGCCCCCGGTTCGATTCCTGGCCAGTATACCTCCGGCACAGCTAAGTGTTGCTGTGACGATGAGCAGGTTTCAGTGGAGCTTCCAGAATAAGACAGACTAAGAACAAAGGCATCTTCCTTCCTTCCTTTTTTTTTTTGGTTGCAGTGGGAATGGCTTGCAAAGAGACTTCTATTCAGTGACTCAGGAGGAAGAAAAACCTTTCCAGCCTGCATGGCCAGTCTTGGTATTTCTGAGTAGGGAGAAAGCTCTATTTCTGACAAACGAGTTGATGGAAACACTGCAGATCACAACAGCCTGATCGCCATTGTTGGCGAACTCCGTTCAATGGTGAACTGGGCAGCAGTTTGATTCATTGTAAACGGTGTCGCCACCCCGTCAGGGATCAAGCTGATGGCAGCTAACAATCATGTTCCCAGAAATAGACCTGCTTCAAGCATTTGGTTTACAGCCCTGTTTTATGTTACCCCTTTTCTAACATGTATGACTAGAGGAATTCTGGCCACGCTTGTCTATTCATTTATTCCTTTGTAAACCATGTCTGACATCTGTTGTGGCAGATGCTATGCTGAGGCTACAGCTGTGGACAAAGCAAGGACCGGCTCTTCCCTTCTGGACATGACAGTATTATCAGGCGCAATGTCCTACCTCCCCAGAAACAGGCTCTGATTCTCGTTTTAAAATGAAGGAAGGAGAGTAGTGACTGGAATCTTAAAAGCTTGAAAATGTCTATCTGACATACATGTATCACTATTGTTCTCTTCCCATCCAAAACAAAGAAGATTGAAAACTCAAGCAAACAACCCAGATGACCTGTAGACCGGAGGTTCCGCAGGTCCGGCCACCACTACCAATCCTCTAACTGGATTCACAGTAGAAGGGCCTGGACAGACTAGGAGATTAAGGTAGAACAAAAGTCACAATCATTCAGAACCAAACAGCCCCCAGACTGACTGGTCTGGTAGAGGCTAGTGTCAGACCTTTGAGATGGCAGCTCTGGATGCCTTTCAAACCTGGGACTGAACCCACTCGCTGAGCTCACTTCAAGCAAACAATAGATAGGCCTATAAAGTAAACATTAATACCCACACAGAATGTCCTCCTCAAAACAATCAATCCTATGAGCCGGAAGGGTGCCTTTGCCTGAAAACACAGCACCAAAGGCAGGAGGGTGGGCAGGTGGCTCAAAGCAGGGGACTCCTGGAGATGTGGGAGGAGCCCTTTTACATGGGGTGGGGGTGGGGGTAGGCACTGCACCATTGTCACAAAACAAAAATGTGCATAAAACATTGAGTGGAAAACCAAAGGGCTTGGTAAACATTGCCCTAACCCACAATTAAAATTTGTTTTTAAAAATTAATAAAATGGGTGAAAGATGGGGAAGCTGCAGCTCCCCAGACCTCTGCTGGGCCCACAGCAGGGAGGGCGTGGGACCGACTGTGTGTCATTGTGGACGTTGGTGTTTCTGTTCCTGTACTTGCAACACCGGCCCCACAGGCCCTGTGCCGGGGATAGGCACCCTCTGCCTGCCTCCTAGAAACCCTGCCCTGGGGCTCGGGCCCGCAGCAGCGATACTACTAGAGGGAATTTTGCCTGGCATGGATCTATAGTCAATGCTTATGGAAACGATAGTCCGGAAATCAAAGGCCACAGTGCATTGGGTCCATCTGCACAAGACCTCTTTAGAGTGCAGAAGGCAAGAATATCCCTCTGAGCACCAAGAGGAGTCAGTCCCAGGGCGTGGTTTTTTTTAACTGTCTCATATACACGTGAAAATTGGGTGGTGAATAAGGAAGACCAAAGAAGAAGGGACACATTTGATTTGTCATGTTGAAGAACCCTGCCATGACCCTGAACTTCAAAAAGAAGACGTGCAGCCAGAATGAGCCTTACAAGGGATGAGAGCCCTAAGACTTGGTCTTACTCGCTTTGGACGTGTTGTCAGGAGAGACCGGTCCTTGGAAAAGCACACCAGGCTTGGTCAAGGAGAGCGTCGCAAGAAAGATGGAGACCCTGCAGGAGACGCTGGCTGTCATGGCGGCGACAGGGGGCTCCGGCACAACGGTTGAAAGGCTGGTGCAGGACTAGACGGTGCTTGCCCTGCTGGGCATCAAGTGGCTGTGAGCGGGGACCTAAACACCCACACTGTGCTCCCGGCAGATCTGTCGCTGTTGTCCAGTTACCACGGCACATCGAGGCATGCGTTTCCACGACACCTGCTGCTCGCACCTGCCGTTGTTGTTGTTGTGCGTACCGTGTTTCTACAGTCTCTCGTATTAAACACTCCAGTGTTTGAGCTGTAATATTGTGGTAATTAGTAGTTGTGAACCTATGTCAATAACTTTTGAGAATGAAGTAGTAATTAAAGGGAAAGGAGGGGGAAAAAAACCTGTTAAAGGCTTCTGCTCCGTTACTAATAATGTTATAATTAATGTCATTCAACAAAGAATGATTTTACAAGATAATTAAGCTGCTAGGCTTCGTGTAATCTAAGAAGCGCTCCATCGAAGCCGTTTTAACTATGTCACGTATTCTTCTATGCTGAGTGTTACTAGGAATTCTTTACGGTCTCCTATAGGCGGAGGCCTTGCACTAGGTGACACACCCCTCGTAATGCCTAGTCCCTGTGCCCAAAATATTTCCTGGGAGGTGCCAGCTGTTGGCATTAGCTGGGGAGCCAGGGCCCCATGGGATCCAGGCTTCTCAGCAGGAAGGGGTGATCCGAGCCCGTAAGCCACTGGTTTTCACCAAGGAGCCCAAGGGGCAGTCGATACCTTGCCCACAACCCCTGGGCTCTGCTTTTCCTCTCAGCGGCCGCAGTTGCTGAGTTCCACCTGGAGAGTACCAGGGCGCCCCACCCAGCCCCTCAGCAAGACTCTCTCCTGTCCCGTGGGCTCTTGTCAGCTATGATCCCTGCTTTTCTGACCATTCCCAGGACGGAGAAATTCCCAGGACAGCCTCGGCCTTACGCCAGTTGCTGTCGAGCGGATTCTGACTCCCAGCACGCCTTTGCGTGTCAGAGGGGAACTGAGCTCCAGCGTGTTTCCAGTGGCTGATTGTTCACAAGTAGAAGGCCAGGTCTTTTTTCCGAGGCACCTGGGAACGTGTTTGAGCCTGCAGTCTTTTGTTGAGTTGCTGAGCATGCTGGCTGCTGGCACTACTCGGAGACTGCACCTCAGCTTTGACGAGCAGAACATTCCAAGGCCAGGCCAGCTGCCGTGCCCTTAAAATAATCTCCATCATCTCCACTCCCAGAACATTTACCGTGAGCCAGGCTGGAGGTAGCTGCTGGCTGTCTCACAATGTGAATATTCTTGACACCCCCACGAGGTCATGCAGACGGGGAAACAGAACTCACAGCAAGGACCTCTACAGGGGAGCAGACAGCCGCCTCGTTTTCCTTAGGGGTGACTGTCTCTGGGTGCGAACTGTCAACCTTTCAGTTAGCAGCCGAGTCTTAACCACTGTGCCAGCAGGGTGCCTTACAGCCAGAGGCACGAGGGGTGGGGCTCCTCTGTACAGTCCTGCCCACGTCCCTCAGCAGCAAGGGTTCGAAGGGAACCTGCTGGTGGTGCTGGGCTGTGTTTAAAGATAAGCTCTATTTACTCCCTATTGGTTAATCTTGAAAATAATACCTCTCTATCATAGCAAGCTTACGGGATTCGGAAAAGTAGAAGAAACCTGGCTAAGTCTTACCACCCACGGACAGCTGCTTCCCCGAGGCAGGGGGAGGGAGATGTGAGGAGGCATAATACTGATCATGCAACCGAGTCAAGAGTGCCCCTCTGTGTCCTGGCTTCATGTATCAAATACCTAGGTGCCGGGTTGTATAGCGAAGCTTCAGGAACTCATCTTAGTGACTACAGACTACTCTGTTGGTGAGATAAATGCTTCTCTTGATGATGCTGCTCAGTTGTTCACTTGTTGCTTATCTTTTTTACCTCTTCCGATTTGCCTGTGCACGTGTGTGATAGACCATCATCTCGGTGGCTTTATTGTTGTGTGTGCATCGCCAGGTCTTCTCTTTTCAGGTGTAGAGTTTAGTGTCATCGGTGATATGCATCCTGCTGATACTCCATCTTAAGTTCTTTTTTAGATGAGGCAGGCTGGTGTGATCTGTTGGATGGACAAAATTTTCTTTTTTTATATAACTCATTTTATTGGGTGCTCGTATCACAATCCGTCCATCCACACATTGTGTCAGGCACATTTGTACATTTATTACCATCATCATTCTCAAAACATTTGCTTTCTACTTGAGCCCTTGGTATCACCGCCTCATTTTCCCCCTCCTTCCCCGCATCCCTTCCCTCACGAACCCTTGATAATTTATAAATTATTATTATTTTGTCATGTCTTACACTGTGCATTGTCTCTCTTCACCCACTTTTTGGTTGCCCGTCGCCTTTCTACCCCACCATCCCTTTACCCTCCTAGTATCTCTACTCTCATTAGTGGTCCTGAAGAGTTCATCTCTCCTGGATTCCCTGTGTTTCCAGCCCTTACCTGTACCAGTGTCCATCCTCTGGTCTAGCCAGATTTTAAACAAAGGTTTCTAATCACTCCCCGACAGGTAAGCAAGCATGATGGTTTTTAATCTGTCCCTAATACAGTTGGCACAATTTTTTGGGACATGTTTTTATGAACATGTGTTGGTAAGGTTCTATCGAGTCAACTCTGCCTCAGAAGCAGACGGAACCACCGCTTGGGCCTGCGCCATCATCAGAATCATTCCTGTGTGCGAGCCCATTGTTGCAGCCACGGTGACCGTCCATCTCTTTGACTATCATTCTCTTTGTTGTTGACCCTCTACTTTCCCAAGCATGATGTCATGTTCAGGGGACTGGTTTCTTCTGATAACACGTCCAAAGGACCTGAGACGAAAGTCTCCACTTCCTCTCCCCTAAGGAGCACTCTGGCTCTCCTTCTAAGAAAGATCTCTTTGTCCTTTCCGCAGGGCATGTCACTTTTAGTATTCTGTGACGGCACCATAATTCAGATGCGTACATTCTTCTTTGGTCTCTGTTATTCCGTGTTCAGGTTTCACCTGCAGACGAGGTGATTGAAAGTACCATGGCTTGAATTGGGCCCCTGGGTCCTCAAAGCAACGTTGTTGCTCTTCGATATTTTAATGAGGTCTTGTGTGACTGATTTACATAATGCAACGCATCATTTGATTTCTTGACTGCTACTTCCACAAGCAGGGGTTATGGATCCAAGTAAGATGACACCTTCTGTCTTTTCTCCATTCATCACGATGCTACCTAGTGGTCCACTTGTGAGGATGCGGGACTTCTGTGCACTGAGCTGTAACCCTACTCATGGGTGAGATCCTTGATCTTCACCAGCAAGTCCTTCAAGTCCTCCTCACTTTAAGTAAGCAAGGTTGGGTCAGCTGCATAGAGCAGGCTGTTCATAAGCTTTCCTCCAATCCTGATAGTGAATTCTCCTTCATAGAATCCAGCTTCTCTGATGGTTTGCTCAGCACACACATTGCTTCAGTGTGGCGTGAGGACACAACCCTGCTGCACACTTGTCCTGTTTATAAAAGAGTTTGAGCAACTGCCTCTTGATGCATGTACAGGTGCCGCAAGAGCACAGTGCAGTGTCCGGTACCCCATGCTTCTCAAGGGTATCCATAGCTTGTTTGGATTCACCGTCGAGTGCTTTGCATAGTCAAAGGAAACACACACACAAACATGTTTCTGGTGCCCTCTGCTTCCAGTCAGGAGCCATCTGACATCAACAGCTATAGCCCTTGGTCCACATCTTCTCGTGGCCGCAGCTTGAATTTCTGCTTGGTTGTTCACAGCAGGCAGCGTCCTGTTGATGTAACTCCTGCACTGTTGTTGAATGCGCTTCATCAAAATCCGGCTTGTGTTTGATACGGATGATGCAGTTTGAGAAGTTACACTTGGTGTTTACAAACGGATCCCTTCCGATTGGCTGCCCAGGTAGCTGCCTTCCAAATTTCCTGGCGAAGACAAGTGTGTATTTCCTGTGCTTCGTCAGCTTGTTGAAACATCTCTATGGGTTTGCTGTCACTTCCCGGGGCCTTGTTTTTGGCTAATGGCCCCAGTGCAACTAGGACATCTTCAGTCATTATCTCTGGTTCTCGGTCACATGCTGCCTCTCGTCGCGGCTGACGTTGACCAGTTCTTTTTGGTCCAGCGAGGGCGTGTTCTTACTGTCATCTGTCAATACCACCTGCGTCGTTCAGTATTTTGCTTGTAGAATATTTCTCTGCTGCCACTGAAGGCTTGACCTTTTTCTTTGGCTCTTTCAGCTCAAGATGTATTGAGTGTTTTTTTTTTTTTACTTTCCTTTTTTTGTTTTAAAGATCAGTTTCTTGGGGGCTCTTACAGCTCTTAAAACAATCCATACATCAATTTTATCAAGCACCTTTGTACATATGCTGCCGTCATCATTTTCTAAATGTTTACTTGCTATTTGAGCCCTTGATATCAGCTCCTCTCCCCCCCGCCACTTTTTTGACTCTCTAGCCCCAGCCTTTGCGCATTTCATTGTAACATGTTACATTGCTTCTTCGCTGTCCTTGGAATGTTCCGTTCAGCTCTCTGAACTTGATTCCTTCCCTGTGCCTTAGCTACTCTCTGGTCAACAAGTTTGGGTCTCTTCTGACATCCACTTTTCGCGTTTATTTCTTTATTCCCTCCCTTCCTTTCTTCTTGTCTTTTTACCGTGCCTTTGCTTTCTCCCGTGTGATGTTTCTGATGTCATCCCACAGGTGGTCGGGTCTTCTCTCGTTAGTGTTCAACGTGTCACATCTGTTGAGATGCTCTTGAAACACAGTTAAGGAGGGACAAAGGGACTGGGAATACCACATTTCACTGCGGGCTCGGCTGGAGCATGTGCACAGGTACAGCTAAGAGCTAAGAGCCCACGACACATGGAGTCCAGGAACAGGAATTGGAGCAGTGAGACCAGGAGGGCAGGGGGGAGGTGGGGAGAGAGGGGACGAAGGGGGAACCGATCTCAATGATCGGACACATAACCAAACACACACCCTCCAGGGGACGAACAACAGAAACCATGGCGGAAGGGAGTCAGCAGTTGGTGTAGATATGAAAATAACAATCATAATTGATAAAGGGGTCACAAGGGTGGGGATGGGGAGGGAGGGAAAAAAGAGCTGATACCAAGAGCTCAAGTAGAAAGAAAATGTTTTGAGAATAATGATGGCAACATATGTACAAATGTGCTTGATACAATTAATGTGTGGATTGGTCTGAGTTGTAAGGGCCCAATAAAATGGTCTTTAAAAATGTTTTGAACTTGATGGGGCTATGTTGAAAAATTGGGTTCATATTTTATTTTTCCTTTAACTTTATTAGTAGATATTACATATTCGTGATGACTACTTTTCTTAGCTAGGAGGGGCATCTGATGGTTGACTTGGGCTGTGTGTGCCTGGGTCGCCTGCAGGCCTTGGCACCGAGGGCTGTGGGTGCAGGAAGGTCCATCGAGACTGACGCTGAGGTTTGCCTTGCAGCCGACTTTGGCGTATCTGCCAAGAACCTGAAAACTCTGCAGAAACGGGACTCCTTCATCGGAACGCCTTACTGGTGAGTTGTGCTGCTTCCGGACACTGAATGCTCAAGCAAACTTCAGACCTCACAGTCCCCCAGGGACCGCCAGCGGGTCAGAGGTCAGCCTCCATCACTTACCAGTGGTTCCACCGTAGACATGTTGCTTCCCTCCTCTGGGTCTCGGTTTGCCCACCTACCCTGGGAGAGAACAGCACCTGCTTAGCGGGGTGAAATGAGGGGACGCAGGTAGGACCTGCTTCATTCTTAATAACCAATGTGGGATCCCTTGGAAACGGGGTCGGTTCTTGATTGACTGCGCAGGGGTTTATTGTCAGGCACGGCACTAGGGAGGAAGGGTATATACAGTTGAACAACACAAGCTCGATTTTCACCCTGACTGAAGTCTCCCTGCACGTCTCTGATTCATGTTTTCTCTCCTTTTCCTTTCTAATAATAGGCCGTTTAAAAACACCTCTCTTACTCAACTTCACGCGTAACTACTTTCTGTTTTGTTCTGTTTGCAGTTTTTTTTGTGAGGGTGGCTTCCATTTTTCTCCAGAGTAGTTCATCTTGGGCTCCTTTCTTGCTCAAAGGAGCCCTGGTGGTGTAGCTGCTAGCCACCAGGTCAGTGGTTCAAGCCCACCAGCCGCCCCAAGGGAGAAAGATGGGGCTGTCTGCTCCTGTAAAGACTGACAGTCTCGGGAGCCCGAAAGATCAGCTCTACTCTGTCCTGTAGGGTCGCTGTAGAGTTGAGAATCAACTCAAGAGTGAGTTTGGGTTTCTGGCTTATTACTCATCCTTTCTTTCTCTCTCTACCCTTTTATACCTCTTTTTCCTTTTCTCTCTCATCCCTTCTGTCTATGTCACTATATTCTCTCCAGCCTTCCTAGCCCCCCATTTTTCTTCCTCTTCCCGTCTCACCCCAACCCCTTCCCTCAGGACTCTGTTCTGGATTGCTGCCGCCACCTTGTGGTAGGCATCGGAAACTGCAGGAGGACACGGAGGCGGAGCAGCTTGGAAGGAAGGCATTTTTCTGGGTGCCTTGAAGCCTGTGAGGAAGACAGTGGGATGTAAAGTAATGCAAACGATGACTCAGGAATGCCTCCAACACCATGGCTTTGGTTGGCGGTGGTTCTTGACCTCGAATCTCCAAGAGGCGTCTGGGAAAGCCAGATGCTGAGCCTGTGTTGTCCCTTGGTTGGTTCAGGATGGCCCCCGAGGTGGTGATGTGTGAGACCATGAAGGACACCCCGTACGACTACAAAGCCGACATCTGGTCCCTGGGCATCACGTTGATTGAGATGGCGCAGGTGGAACCCCCGCACCACGAGCTCAACCCCATGCGGGTCCTGCTCAAGATCGCCAAGTCTGACCCGCCCACGCTGCTCACCCCCACCAAGTGGTGAGGCCTTGGGATGGCTGGGGGTGGTTGTGGGGCGGGGCGAGGTCAGGACATGCTGTGGGGGGGTGGGGGGCGGGGCGCAAGTCAGCAGGCCGAGCTGGGACTAGAACAGGAGCTGACACATGTTTGAGGTGGAAGAGCCAATGCTGTCTCTCACAATTTAAAAAGTATTTGATGGCCATAACTATGTTTTCACAAAGGAGATCACCATTAGCTGACTGATGTCCGTTAAACGGTTTCCATTGTATGTGCACATGCTGGAAGACCCCCACATGGCTAGGTTTGCCCATCCTGTGGTGGAAGGTTCATTGGATCTGAAGGTTCAGATGGGCTTGAGTGGAACTAGGGCAAGGATTTCAGGTCTCAAAGTATCAGAGCAGTCGGGGGGCGCACAGCACACACTCAAGTCCCCGTACCTCTTTCTTCCACCGTGTTTCCTATTGAGATCCCCATGTAAGCCAACCAGGAACCCCTCAGGAACAGGAGCACACCCTGGGCTGGAATTCGGGTGCTATGATTCAGTGGGTGACACTGCCGAGGTCCCTGCCTGTGCCCGTTGCTGTCTCCCTGAAGGCCTGCCACCTCCGTCTGCTTTGTTCTTGGGGGTGGGAAGGTTTGGGACAAAGGCAAGTGGAATCTGTGACGTAAAGGGGGGGTGGTTCCCCCAGGGCTCTCCAGCCCACATACTGCTCCCAGCTCATTGACCGCACCTGTCCTCCAGGTCAGCCGAGTTCCGAGACTTCCTGAAGGTGGCCCTGGATAAGAACCCGGAAAGCCGGCCCAGTGCCGCGCAGCTCCTGGAGGTGAGCTAGCCCCTCTTGCGGAACACAGCTTCCTGCTGCTCTCCGACCCCAACTTCCTGTGGAGGTGGGAGGTAGGCGAAGGCAGTTCCGGTCCTCAATGACCTGGAATGGGACTGCCCCCCTGCCTTGCCAGCGATAGCCCTGAGGAATTTCCAGCTGCTAAAGTCTTGAGTCTGGTGGCTTGTGCTGGAATTTGTTTCCAAGTGGGTCCAGATTCAAATGAGTAGCCAGACTCCTGACTGCGGTTCCAGTAAGTAGCAGTAGTAGGGGCCTGATAATAGTGGTGTGACGCACGAAAGGATGCAGGGAGCACACACTCCCTTACCCTAGTGCAGCCCCGTGGCGGGGGGTGGGCTGGGTGGGGTGTCATTGAAAATAAATGAGGGCAGCTCGCAGCACGCACATACTCCAGCCAGCCCTGCTCCTGGGGAGTCTGGAGGCTACAGGGTGGCAGCTAAACCTCTGTCTCTTCCCTCTGCTTGACTGAGTCTTCATAAATCCGAGAGGTCAGAGGTCTGGTCACACTGAGAGAAGCCAAGAGCTAGAACCACTATGCTAGTAATTCAGTAACCGGTCAGCCTGCAGGCCCTCTTGTTTCCTCCCGGAGCGCAGTAGCATAGCTGGCAAGGGCCGGCGCCAGCACCGGGGCGGGGCGGGGCTGCTGGTGAACTGGAGCGCATGGCTTAGCCTGACTGGGCCTCAGTTGTCTTATCCGTTGGGTTATTGTAGCTAATGTCCTCAAGTCACTTCTAACTCTCAGGAACCCCGTGAACAACAGAACAAACCGTGGCCCCTTCCTGCTTCATCTTCATGGCCGTCCGTGCACTCAGGGCCTTTGCGGTGGCCCCTGTGGTTTGAGCCTGCCGACCTAGGGGCAGGCCTCATCGTCCCGCAGTGTCCCCTTCCGGGCTGCAGGGCTCTCCCTGGCTGATTTGGGGAAAAAGAGCATCCCCTTGGAGCTCCCCTGAAATCTGCCAACCACGGTGCCCCTGGTGGTCAAGTTGCCAGCACCATGCCCCATGCCAGCCAGCCCAGTACGACAAGCTGACCAACACAGTGCCATCCTCACAGGGCTGTGAGGATGAGACAGGCTTGTGCAGGCGGGATGTGGTGGTGGGAGCTGCTGTCGAGCTGGTTCCGACTCCCAGTGACCCCGCTTACGACTGGAGGAAATACTGTTTGGCCCTGCACCAGCCTCACAGCCCTTCCCCTGTCTCAGTCCATGGCCGTAGCCTCTGTGTCCATCCACCCCACGGGCAGTTCCTCCTCTCCTGATAACATGCCCAAAGCACATGAGACGGAATCTCCTCATCTTTTCTCCTATGGAGCGTTCTGGCTATATGTCCTCGAAGGTGCATTTGGTCATTCTTGGCATAGGATAATTCGATGTTTTCTTGCAACACTGTAACTTAAATGCATCCCTTCCACTGCATCTTCCTGTCGTCATGGGCCACCTTCCACATGCATGTGAAGTGGTCAGCAGTACCAGGGATTGGGTCAGGTGCCTGCACCTTCGTCCTCCGAGGTCATGTGCAGCAGAGGCACCCGAGGCCACCTGCCGTTTGATTCTTGGCTGCTGCTTGCACAGAGCTTGGTTGGTCATCTTAGTCAAATGAAATCTTTGGCAATTTTTCTCTTTTCTCCATTTTATCAAGAAGCTGCTTACTGGTCCAGTTGTCAGGAATGTTGGTTTCCCCCCTGTTGTGCTGTGATCCATCCTGAAGGCCGCCGTTTCCGTCTTCATCCGTTAGTACTGCTCGGTCTCACTTGCAGCAAGCAAGGCAGGGCATGTGTAGCGCGGGGGAGCACTTGCTGAGTGTGTCCACCCTCGCGTTAGGTTGGGGTCTCAAGGGAGGCAGGACCACCGATGCTTGAATGTGTTTGTAGATAGAAAGATTTCTATCAAGAACTGGCTTGTGCGATTGTAGAAGTAGGTAAGTCCGGACCAGTTCAAGGCAGGCTTCTCCTGCCTCGTGGAAGCTGATGAACAGGAAGCAGGATGGTGAAGCAGAGACAGCAGGGACACAGGCTGGCGGGTGCAGAGGCCTGAAGTCAGCCAAATGAATCCACCATCGGGAGTCTGCTGACAGCTCCTGGGATCGACAGGTAACACCCAGGAGATCAGGAAACCAGACTCAGGCTCTATCTCTGGCAGAAGGCAGAGGCCCAAAGAGGAGTCGATTCTGCTCAGTGTCCTTACATAGAAAGGCTCAGGGCACCAAGGAGGCGTCATCAGGCTGTGACCCAATTGATAGGCTGAGCCCCACCCCTACCCTTACCCAGGATTGTCTAATTGGCATCACTCCTAACCCTCACCATGCTCCTCCTCATCAGTGAAAAACAGGTGAGAGTCAAACTGCTTTTAAAACCCTGTGGGCAGTCAGTGCACCCTTTCCTCGCCTTAGTCTTCTCCCCAACCTACCTCTGTGTCAGAAGCGTTTGCTGTCAACACGCACGGTGATGAAACAGTTATGAGCAGAGACTGGGGTGCCTGGGCTGAACGGATGTAGGGAGTATTGCAACGAGGCATGAAAAGGGACGCAGCCGGGATGACGTGGGGTCTGCCTGCTAGGGCGTCGTCCTGGCCCCTTTAAATCTCTGCGGGTGTCTGACAGCAAGTGTTCGCCACTTCATTTTCTGGACAGAGTGGGGGTACAGCATCAGGCTGGGGGACTGGGACCAGTGGAGCAGTGGATTAGGGAGCCACTGACAGTCAGATGCAAGATCTCCCAGCCACTCGGAGCCAAGTGTTTCCTGTGAGCAGGCACCTCCTGCCCCGACACATCTGGCCTCCAGAACATTCCCTCGGGAAGAGACCAGCTGTCCTCTTGCCCACACAGCAGCCCGGAGGCTTAGCCTGCGCCTGGATCCCATCAGATAGCCGGAACCCATCCTGCCAGAGCATCGCCGTGTAGAGCGCAAAGCCAGGAGCCTCTTCCGCAGATCAAGCAGCTCTCCCGGGGTGCTCCCCCGCTCGTACTTCCTGTGTGCCCTGGGTCTGCGTTTGGTACACTACGCAGGGTATTGCGGTTGCCTTGTACCCCTCCGGCAGTTCCCCCATCTGGTGGGGTCACTGTGAGGCCAGTCAGCTCACTAACGGGTTTGGTTGTTTTGGGTTTTTACTCCACAGAATGGTGGGTGTGAATGAGATTCTCCGAGTCGCTCTATTTTTTCTGTTAATTTATTTTTATAAATTGTTGTAAACTACTCAGAAGGTTCGTGGGAGAAATCCGTGATCCTTTTTAACTCTGCTTTTCCACACACTGTTTGAAGTTCGCTCTAGTGTCTGAGTGACACTAGCTGCATTCCCCAGGGTGCAGCCATCTCCACTATCGACTCCTGGACGGCGCCTCACTTTTGTAGCGTGCCAGCCGTCTCGTATTTGTGCCTTGTGAGCCTCACTGCTCAGCTTGCCACGCGGTGGTGGCTGGTGTGTGACTGTGAAGCGGGAAGCTGAACCACGCGTTGCTCATGGGGGACAGGTCTCAGTGACGCTTCCAGACTAGGACGAAGCAAGAGGCGTCTGAACAGTCAGTCACTGACAACCTGGTGACTAGCGGTGGAACCTTGTCTGAGATAGTGCCAGAAGATGCGCTCCTACCTTGGAAGGCACTCAAAATACGACCGGGGAAGAGCTGATCCCGCACACTAGAGTCGACCTTGGCATCACGGGGGGAGAAAAGCTCTCAGGACCTTCCTTTGCTGGCAGGGCCTGGCTCAAAATGAGGACAGCTGCAGATATCCACCGATCATCCGAATGTGCAGCGCAGACTGTGAGTCCGGGAACACCGGTAGTCCTCAGAGATGAAAGGAACACATCAAGATCCGATACCCTGGGTCTTGATGAGCCAGAACGGACCGGGATTGGTCCTATTGAGTCAGTCAGTCCCATGGTCGACCGTTTCCCAGCATCCATGGGAGAAGGAACGTTCCGAGATCAGTTCTGAGTACAGAGCTATCCATGGTAGAGTGATCCCTCTATACCCAAAGGAAGACCTGCCTACTCAGGTTTATACGCATCCTCTAATGCCAGTGAGGAGGACACTGAGGATCTCTGCGAGCTTCTGCAGTCTGAACTTGACCAAGCATGCCACCGAGACCCCTGCTGATTAGAATGAGACAGCTGAGAGCAACGAGGGAGTATCTGCTGTTGGAAAGCATGGCCGTGGCGGTTGAAATGGTGCCAGAGAGGGCATGAGAGAATTTTACAAGACCAATGACTTCTCCACTGCAAATACCCTTTTTGTATTTTCAACATAATGAAAATTTCCAATACACACCTACCTGGCCAAATGGAATACATCGATCAAATCAATCCCACCTATGGAAAGAGAGGTTGGGGAAGATCAGTATCATCCATCAGAACAAGGCCAGAGTGGCTGACGTGCAAGTTGAAATTGAAGCTGAAGAAAAATAAGTACACAAGAGCCAAACTGTGACCTTGGGTTTATCCCACCCGAATTCAGAGACTCTCAAGAAGAGATTTGGCACATTGTACACCATGATGTGCAACGACGAAAGCAAGCATCATTAAAAAGAGCGGGAAGAAAGGAAAAGCCAAAAATGAATGTCAGGAGACTGGACACCTTGCTCTTGAATGTGCACCAGCGAAAGGGAACGGGGGAAGCGAGGACGTCACAGAGCTGAACAGCATCTTAGTGAGCAGCTTGAAGAGGTAAGTGAAGGTGCAGAGACCCGAAGTCAGAACGCCGAAAGGCAAGAACACACTCGGAATTTCTCAAGTGGAAAGAACCGAAGAAAAAAGTTCAAGTCTTGAGTTGGAATATTGAAAGATTCTATAGGCAAATAAAGAGCCGTGGTGGCATTGCCGGGTGTGAATTGGGCTGCCATCCGGTCGCCTTGAATCGGGATTTACGCAATAGCTCTGAGTTTGGTTTGGTGTGGGCAAAATATTGAACACACGAAGCATCAAAATAAAATGGAATACACCGAGTCACGGTCCCAAAAATATCCTCAACCATTTCAGAAGGCAGTGCCTGATCAAAAACCGATGCTTTTGAAGGAAGAAGTCCAAGCTGCACGGAAGCATTGGAAGAAAAAAAAAAAAGAAAGAAAAAAACATACCCCAAAATGGGTCCAATAATTGCCAGGATGCCATTTGAAGTATTTTAACAAACGGATAACAAGATATTTGGAAGACAGCCAGCAGAGTGGAAGAGATCCATGTTTGTGCCCATTCCAGATAAAGATGATCCAATGGAATGTAGAAGTTATTGAAAGATATCATTAATATTGCACACATGTAAAAATCGCTGAAGGTGATTAAAAACAGTGGCATCAGCAGGCCGACAGAGAGCTGCCAGGAATCCAAGCCAGATTCACAAGAAGTGAAGCAAGACCATCAGTGCTGATAACAGATGGACCTCCACTGGGAGCAGAGAATATACCAGAAGGATGTCCCTTGTTGATGGTGCAAAGACACTCAGCTGTGCAGATCTGTGAAGATCGGGGCTTGCAGACACTTCATCATGCTCGTGGGGACCTGCACAGACATAGACCGCGGGGCAGTCACTTGAGCACACCCATGACTGTGTGGTTTATAACCAGGAAAGGTGTGTGCAGGGAGGTGTCCTTACTCAATCTGTGTGCTGAGCAAATAATCCAAGAAGCGTGGTTATGTGAAGAATCGCGTGGCATGAGGCGTGAAGGCAGGCTCGTTAATGACTTGCAGTACATCACCCTGCTTGCTGAACGTGAAGAGGATTTGATGCACGTGTGAGGAAGGTCGAAGAAGATGGCCTTCATTATGAATTACACTTCAGCATAAGACAAAAATCCTCACAGCTGCATCGGTAAGCAGCGGGGCCATGGTAAACACACGGCGAGAGTGATGTGGTCAGGGAGTTCATGTGACTTGCGTTTGCAGTCGACACCCATGACTTGCTGGAGAAGGACGCCGTGCTTGATAAAGGGAGGGGCGAGCCAGAGGGCACAGGCCCTGATGAGACAGACTGACGTGGTGGCTGCCGCAGCGGGCTCAAGCACAGGGACGGTTGTGAGGCTGGCCCAGGACCTGGCAGTGGTTCATTTCGTTGTACGTGGAGGGGTCTCTGTGAGCTAGAACGGACCCGAACATACACTTACTGGATCTACTCAGGAGGTGCTGTTAGCGGCACACTTGGATACTAACCAAAATAATGCTGATTGTGGTTTGGGTCCACCCAGCGGTGCCCCAGAAGAAAGGCCTGGCGATCTTTCTTCAAATGAGCTGTGGAGCCCAGTTCTGGGGTTCGCATGCATCTCCGTGAGTCAGAGTCGACACCACAGCAACTGATGTGGTCTGAATACGCGTTGAATTTGTCCGTACAGCCAGTCCACTTCGTCTCAAGGGTTCATGTCCCCTGGTGATGATGCTGAATGTGGGGATCAGACCCCGGGGCTTGTCTTACCCAGCCTATGTCAGCCACAACTGACCACCCTCCCTGGGAGCCCACTCAGATCCGCCTGCCTTCTCCCTGCTTGCTCCTTCACTCACTCTTCTCTCTCTGGTGAATGAACAGAGCAGGGTGGTGTACCTGGCCTCAACCTCAGCCATCTCAGCCAGCCTGGCCTGCTTGTCCTGCACCAGCTCCTGGCTCCAGACGCTGACATGTCTTCACATCGATGTCCAGTAGACTCTGCAAACCTAATCGAACCGCAGCGAGTGTCCAGATCTGCCCTGAACACCATGTGCTGGATCAGCCCCCTATCTCCCACGTGGCAAGCACCCTTGACACCTCTCCAGTCTGCCAGCCTTCTCCCTCCCTGCTGCCCAGAATCTGACCCCTGTCACCCCTGCAATGCCACCGCCGTCTGGGCAGCCAGCATCTCTGACTCAGATGACTGGTCTCCTGCCCTCAATCAGTCTGCTCTCAGCACCCACACACACCAATCCCCCTGCCTTCGAGGCCATGCCGACTCATAGCCGCCCTCCAGGGCAGGGTCGAACTGCCCTGTGAGTCTCTGGGACTGTCACTCTTTGCAGCAACTGGTGGCTTCAGACTGTTGACCTTACAGTTGGCAGCCCAGTGAATAACTCCCGACCTCACCAGCCTGTCACCAGCACTTCTTTTAAGACTTCAAATCAGCTCGTGCCCCTCCCGTCTGAACCCTCCAATAGCTGCCTTTTCACAGAGGTTGAAGTCCTGAGTCCTGCTGGCCTCCAAGGGCCCATGTGACCTACCACCACTGATGAGCTGCCTCTTGAAATGCATGAAAGAGAAAGAGGAGGAGGGGCTGGGGTGGCGGGGGCACTGAGAGTTGCTGATGCGTAGAAGCCCGTGGCTGAGTTTCACGGCGCACCGAGGTTAGCTGAGGGGAAGTAGGCCGGAGTTCTTGGAAAGGATGTCTGTTTAGGAGGGCCGGTGCCAGCTGGAGAGCTCCCTGCCTTGGCATCTCAGGGCTTCCAGCAGAGATGCCCCAAAGAGCTGCTCCTCTTCCTGAAGGAACAGGCAGCTGGCCCACTATGGTGCAGGCCTTCTGCTCGGACGCCCAAGAGCCCTTTCCTGGGACCATGCAGGCGCACGTCCAGCTTGGCCACCCTGGGACGACGGTTCAGGGCTCTCCCTTGCAGCATAGCCAGGGCTTTGTCTCTCTAATGGGACTTGGCGGTTTGCAGACCTTTTCTAAGCGCACCCTGGAGGCAGCAGAGCTGACGGAGCTGGGGAGACAGCCTGCGGGTTGTGTCCCAGGCAATTTGTAGCACAGTGCTCTGAGCCTGAGCCGCCATGGAGGGGCTGCCGCTATGGCCTGCTCTGCTCTCCCTGGACTTGCGGAGCTCATCTGGCCCTCTTGCAGAGGCCTTCTTAGAACCCACCCTGACCCCAGCTGCCCCTCTGCTGCTCAAGGACCTGCGAGCTCACGGAGGCGGTGGAGCAGATCCAACCTCAAGAAAGCAAGGCTCCTGGCCCTGCTGGAGAGCCACTGGTGTGGTCAACGGGTGATCCTCGCACCCTGATGAAAAGCTGGTATTTCCAGAAGCCTGGGCCTCTGGCCGGTCTGCCTCGGCCACTGCAGGGAAGCATCTCGTGGCTCACGGGCAACATGAAGCTCACCTGCTCCACCAAGCCGTGTTCAGTGGGCGTGCGGGAGGGGATGGCTATGAGCGCAGAAGGGGCCCCCGAAAGGCTTTTCGGATTATGAGCCTGCTACTGCTGGTGACGGGGGTGGTGGTGGTGGTGCTGTGGGTGAAGGTTGTAGGAGGGGGTGCTCGTGACAACAGTGGTGGTAGTGCTGATGCTGGCAGTGAGGGTGGGCTGGGGAGGATGGGGTTAGCTACCATGCCACTTCATACAACCACGCTCTTAATCGAGTGAACGAAGGACCAAACAGGCTCAGAGACATGACGTAATGTGCCTAAGTTGGTGGGGGAACCTGGATTTTATCCCAAGGAGCCCCTGGGGCGTAGTGGGTTAGGCATCGGGCTGCTAACCACAAGATCAGCAGTTCACTTCCACCAGCTGCTCCGAGGGTGAAAGATGAGGCTTTCTGCTCCCATGAAGAATGCCAGCCTGAGGAACCCACAGGCAGCCTGCCTCTGCCATATAGGGTCGCTATGAGTTGCAATCTCCTAGATGACAGTGAGTTTTAGGGTTTGGAGACACACTCTAGAGCAGCAGTTCTCAACCTGTGGGTTGCAACCCCCTTGGGGGTCAAACAACCCTTTCACAGGAGTTGCTGGATTCATAAGAGTAGCAAAATGACAGTTATGAAGTAGTAACAAAAATAATGTTATGGTTAGGGGTCAGCACCACATAAGGAACCGTATGAAAGGGCCGCGGCATCAGGAAGGGAGAGAGCCACTGCCCTAGAGTTCAGCGTCCGCACTCTTAGACTGCGATAATGCTCTGCTCTCGTGATGAGTGAACTTCTAGCAAGACCAGTCGAGACATTTGGGAAAGCCCTGGTGGCACAGTGATTAAGCACTCAGCTACAAACCACACGTTCTGTCTGCAGTTTGACACATGAGCCACACTGGAGGAAAGCCAAGGCCATCAGCGTGTGCTCGATAAAGATTCACTGCTCGGAGACGCTGAGGCAGGTCCATGCTCCCCTGCCCCATGGGTGGCTGTGGGTTGGGACCAGCTCCGCAGCAGTGGGCTTCCAGACCTTTTGGCGTGACGTCTGTACAGAGCACTGTTAGTGTCACGCCTCCACTGTCGCGCTTGGATGTGACCTCCGGTTTACCTGGAACTCAGTCCCAGCCCCTCTCCGAGATCCTGCTCCGCCCTCTCCTCTCACAGCTCCTCTGCTCCCTGTTCCACTGCCCGGCAGCTCAGGGCTTTGTCCCTGCATGCACCCCTCTCCGCTCTCAGCTCAGATCAATGTATTAGTCTGGGTACTTTAGAGAAACAAATCCACAGAAACTCATGTGTAAGAGAGTTTTATATAAAGGTTAAATGCACATCAAGAAAACATCCCAACCCAGTGCTGCCCAAACCCACAAGTCCAACATTAACCCATATGTCCAACACCTATCCACAAAGTCCTCCATCTCACAAAACTGATGCAATGATGCCGACTGCAGGAGGAAAGCTGAGTCAGTGAATATGTAGCATCTCAGCACTGGCAGGGGTGTCCACACGGCTGCTCCAGCACCTAGGGCTGCATCAGGGTAGGTCCATGTGGCTTCTCCTCAGGGATGTCTTGCAGGAAGTGAGCCTTGCCAGCTAAAGCAGGGAACTGGCTAAGACAGCTGCACCCTGGTCCGACCATCAGAAAGCAAGAGACCCAAGAACTAGAAATGTGAGGGTCACTGAGCCATGTATCCCTCTGCCCTTCAATTAACCCTACATGTGGTTATTGGCCAGGTTGGCACAATAAACTACCTCAACCGGTGTGCACCTCTCTCCACTCTCAGCTCAGATGCTGCCTCCCAGAAGGCTTCAGTCATCTCTGACCTCAGTAGCCTTCCCCATGCTGGCCACCCTTCTGTTCCCCCAGGCTCAGGTAGGCGGGGCTCCAGGACAGCTCAGGAATGGTGATTTCTGGTCCCCTCCAGACTCGTGGGCCAGGGAGACACAGTGGGGATGGAGATCAGGTCTAGAAGCTTCCAGTAGACCAGGAGTCTTGATTTAAACTCCGCATCTTCCAAGTTTAAGGCACTATTCTCTTAGCTGGATCGGACCTGACCTTGGCCTTCACTGGCTCACATGTTTACAGCACTGTCTCTCCCACTGAGCCCTCAAGGGCAGGGACCACTTCTGTCTCGTCTTATTCCAGCACCCAGCAAGTTGCTGACCTCAGTATGTGGCTCTAGGAAGAACCCCTTAAATGTTAAAGCCTTTGCTAGTCTGGAGCCCTGGCAGCATCGTGGTTCCGAGCTGCACTGCGGTCTATAAGGTCAGCAGTTCAAACCCATCAGCTGCTGCACAGGAGAAAGATGGGGCTACTACTCCTGTAAACAGTTAACACTCTCAGGAACCCTCAGGGATGTTCCACCCTGTCTAGGGTGCCTCTGAGTCAACATCGACTGGATAGCAATGAGTTTGCTAGCTTGGGCTGACCGAGAAAAAGCTGGGCAGGTTTGAGACGTCTGAATGGCAAGGCTCTTTAGAAGCCGTGCCTTGTAGTTGTTGAACACACTGACTAGGGTGTTGCCTGGTGCCCTGCCCTGAAAGAGCTGAGCTAAGTGCACAAGCAGATAAGAATGCTTTGTGGTGAGCATAATCAGTTGTGAATTACTTTACAAGGTGCTAGGAAACATATCCTCCTTAGGAGTTTCAATACTTCCCCAGACACTGTTTCTCAGCTGATAAGTTTCCTACCCGCCAGAGTATGTGAATTTCACCATAGTCTTCCTGTAAACTTCCAATGAGCCTATTCCAGCTTAGTGACATCAGCGCCACCCCCAGCATTCCTCCCGGAGATCCCTGGGTGAGTGCTCTACTAAGGAATCCCAGATCCTGTCCACACCCTGGCACTTGGGATAAGATGCCTCAGAACAGGATTTCCTTATTTAACATCTGCTGAGACCTTGAGAACAGGAGCCCTGGTGCTGTAGTGGTTATGCGTTTGGCTGCAATCTGCATGATCAGCAGTTCGAAACCACCAGCAGCTCTGCGGAAGAAAGAGCTGGGCTTTCTACTCCCTTAAGCGGATGCATTTCGTGTGGGTCATTATGAGTCAGCATTGGTTCAATGACAGTGGTCAGTTTATAGGCCTTAGAAGAAGCCCTGGTGGCAGTGCTGAATCAACATTGGGCTGCAAACCACAAGGTTGGCGATTCAAACCCACCAACCGCTCTGCGGGAGAAAGATGAGGCTGCCTGCACCCGAAAAAGGACTTGCCATCTTGGGAACCCTCTATGTGATCACTGTGAGTGGCAGGCATTGACTTGCTGGCCATGGGGAGTGGGAGACCTTTGAAATCATCTCTGGGGGGGCACTGGTAGACAGCCCTCAGCCGCTAACCGGAAACTTGGGGGGGGGGGGGGGAGAAACCGCCATAGTGCTTTCTGCACACCTTGTCTCTGACTCTCAATCTGCTCTAAGAAATCAAGCCTGGTAAGAAAAGAAATGAAATCACGGAGAATTTTGTTCAGTGCCCAGAACATAGTCACCCGGGGACCATTGACAGTTTAAAAAGATAAACGACAGGAATTCCCTCTTATTCTGCTGATTATTAATATTTTTTTCTTCTTTTATACAAAAGTTTATTCTTAAATGTACAGCAGGCTCCAAGACAACACTTCATTCTAACTATAAGTGGCAACAAAAGTTCTAGCAGGGAATCCAGATGTCTACACAGGAACAGAATCAAGGGCCATCATTGCCTCAGCTACCAAGAACAGCCAGATTTCTTAATTCCACCTGTGGCCAGGGGCCCCTTCCCCGCAGCCTTCGTCTTTAGCTCCTCCAGTTTCTTTTGTTCTTCCTTCTGTTTTTGCTTGAAAGCCTTATCTTCCTCGTCCATCGCCTTGTTCTGCTTCTTAGGTTGTTTCAGGGGCTGCTTCTTGCCACCTTCGCGGCCCAACATGGCGCCTGCCGCCCCTTCCCCAGACCTGCCACCGAAAGCCGATTATTAATATTTTTTAAAGTCTAGAGAACTCTGCCTTGAAGGACTTGCAACTAATGTTATCAAACTAAATGTGCCTGAATTGCAGACTGGCTTACTGATGCATTCTATAAACCTCCACGCCCACCACAGTGTGAATACGTCCATCTAAAATAGAATGGGACAGGTGGTCATTGACTTCACGGATCTTGAAATGATACCTCAATAAAATATATAGCCCGTTGTAACCATGTGCTGTGGACTCAATTCCAGATCAGGCCGACCCCACGCGTGTCAATGGTTTTTAAGAAGTGATCACCAGAGTTTTCTTCTGAGGTCCCTTCAGGCGGATTTACGCTGCTCCCCGTCCCGTTAGGAGCTGAGCTATTAGTAAAACATATCCCACTGCCATGAGTCGATTCCGACACTTTGTGACCCTGTAGGTCAGAGTAGAACTGCCTCTTTGGCCTACTGAGGCTGTAAACCTTTACTGGAGCAGAAAGCCTCTTCTTTCTCCCAAGGAGCAGCTGGTGGGTTCAAAGTACTGACCTCAAAATTAGTCACTGGAATGCATAGCCTTCTTAATAAAATACATAGATAGTGTATTTGGAGAACCATGCACTGAAGCCTTCTAAAAAGGAAAATGAGCAAATGCCCAAGCAAAACCTCAGGCATTCCTTGAGCTTCTGCTTCGGGCTGAGTGCTTCCATCTGCATGGTCTCTAATCCTCAAGGCCTCCCCCTGGAGCCTGCAGGACTGTCTCCCCTGCAGACTGGAGGAGCCTGTAGCCCAGAAAGGTTCTGTGGAGTGCTCAGTGTCAAACAGCGGGTACGTGGCAGAGCTGAGGTTCACAGGCCTCCATTTCCCTGGGACCATCTGTCTCTGACCTCAGCCCAGAGCTTTGGCTCTCCAGTTTTGAGTGATCCTCTCCACCCCACCCAACTCCACAGTGGTTCTGACTCAGGTGTGTTTTGTGCCCCCAGCATCCCTTCGTCAGTAGCATCACCAACAACAAGGCTCTGCGGGAGCTGGTGGCGGAGGCCAAGGCCGAGGTGATGGAGGAGATCGAAGACGGCCGTGAGGAGGCAGAAGAGGAGGAGCCAGCGGATGCTCCCTCTGTAAGGCCTGGGGCTCGGGCAGGAAGGGAGGTTTCTGTTCCCGTCGAGCTCGGAGTCCAGACGCCCACATCGCCGGTTACATAAGACAGGCTCACAGGCCAGGAAGACATCATGGGAGCTAGGGGTCAGAATCTAGAACAGTGGTTCTCAACCTGTGGGTCTTGACCCCTTTGGGGAGGGGGTCAAACGACCTTTTCAAAGAGGTCATCCGATTCATGACAGTGGCAAAATTATAGTCATGAAGTAGCAACAGAAATAATTTTATGGTTGGGGGTGTCACCACAATGTAAGGAACTGTATTAAAGGGTCGCGGCATTAGGAAGGTTGAGTACCACTGATCTAGAAGTTTCCAGGAGAGAGCAGGAATGTAGTTTTTCTTCACATGGAATGTTCCCATTTTTAAATGCTGGCAGCTATTCCACGCTTCCACACCTCTTTGACCTTAGTTTCCATGATACAGAGTGAGCCTGCTCTCACCCACCCCACTTCAGGATAGACATCGGAGGCCCCACAGCAGCAGAGGCAGCTGGCCCAAGGGCTCTAGCCACCCCAACTCTGCCTGGCTGCCCTGAGAGCCGAGAGGACTCTGCCTTCGTCTATCTGTAGCCCATCTGCTGCTGTAGCACTTGTTAGGCAGCAGTGAGCTCATTTAAATTAAAAAGACACACGTAAAATATGCCAAGCCTAACACATCAGTGGGCCTGATTCTGGCCTGAGCAGCTGCTTTTCAAATGATGAGGCTGCCTGTTCTGAGAGGCCGGGATGGGCTGTTACCTTGTGAAGCAGGAGCTGCCCCTGTCCCCTGCAAGCCCGTACACCGACTTCGTGGAGCTTAAATCAGCCAGGGGTGCACTTAGAAGCTGGTGCAGAGCCTCACCTGAGTGCAGAAGCCCTGAGAGTGTTGTAGGAGACAAAAGAGCCCCTAGGTTCAAATGTCGCTTACAGCGATACAGATACGAAGTCTTAAACAGGAACAGAGACAGTTTATCCGGATAAAGGTGCCCGTCGCCATGAACCCATAATGATGTCCAGGGATTTACAGAAAACGGGCTCCTTAAATCGAACACGGGTGCAAGGGCAACTGCCACAGAGGTGTGCTCGGCAGCGGGTCGCAGCTGCAGGAGGGACTGCAGCGCTGGAAGGGAACCATGACTGGACAGGTCATGAACCATGACTGGAACATTATAACCATGACTGGAACGTTGTACTGCACAGAAGAGCTTACGATACTGGTTCAGGGGCCTCTGACCCAGGCAGCAAGGAGGATATGACTTAGTACCCCAACTCCATCCAGGGCTCACCCTAAGGGGTGGACTGACCCGGGGAGCAGCCACAGTCACTCGCTCTTTTTTTTTTAAAACAGGTTATTACATGTCTTTAGTTTTCTGCGATTCTTTTAAAAAATTGTTATTAATTGGGAGGTAATACATATATCATTCCATAGCTAAATAACATCAAGCAGTATTGTACAATTGCTACCACAATCAGTTTCCAAACATTCTTTTTCTTCCTGGACTCCTCAATATCCATTCCTTTGTACCTCCCTCCTCAACGATGTACACACCATCCCCCACTCAAAACCCCTATTCTGCTTGCTGTTCCCCATGAGTTCATCAATCCTGGGCTTCATATACTGAAAAAGAGAAAAACATATAACACAGCTTCAAGAGGGGTGACCTGCAATGACATACACCTCTGAGATAAACCTTAATATGAATAGACAAAAGCAAGGCAAAGCAAAAATTCAGAAAATGTTGAAAACCAGATCAGGTCCATCTTCCATCAGAGGGGGGATCAACTGACAAAGTGTAAACCATTCAAGTTGCTTTATCCCTGTGGTCTTCTATACTCCTCTCTCCAGTGCACTCTGCTTAGTGACCACTTTCCTTCCGTCCCTCAATTATGGATGGGGAGATCACCGAGGGCGTATTTCCTACACAGTTCCCACAAATCACAGTCACTGTCCTAGTACACTCTGTCTGAGGGCCAGGCCACTCCCTTTGCAGGCTTTAACAGTCGGAAAGAACTCCGTGGAAGCTGGGTTTGTGTGGAGACTCAGAAACAGATTAGAGCTCCAACTGTAAACTGCCGCCTTCTGCAAACACAGTGCTTCAGAAGGGCAGCTCTAGTCCAAGGGCAGGTGGAATCAGCACAGGGGCCACAACTGTGGACTTAGCTCCTTCCTGGGCCTGGGTCCACGAGGCGGCGGCAGACAGAGTTGGGGGTAGGGGCAGGCGGAACGTGGTCCCCGCACCATGCTTCCCCACAGTCTGGGGCCAGTCTTTGCTGGAGGGTCGTTGAACGATTTCAGGCAGGGCTGGGGGTTGGCCGGGGAGAGGCAGTGCAGACCTGAGTTTCAGAACCATCTCTGGGTGCTGAGGGAAGGTGGATGGAATTGCTTCCAGTTGCTGTCTTATCCAGGCTCAAAAACCCAGGAACTGGACCCTAGAGGCTATGCACAGCGTGGTTCCGGTTATTTACCAAGTGGACACGGGGTAAACACTCACCTGCAGCACTTACTCGCCAAGGCGTCCACTCGGACTCAGGCCGTCCGTCCATCCATCCATCCCGTCAGTGCACTGAGCAGTAGGGTCGTCAGCAGCAACTGCTTCTGCCTCGCCATGCCCAAAGGCCGGACCTCGATACCGTCCCGTTGAGGACAGGGAGCAGGCCTCTGGGGAATGCCCTGCGAGTTGTCTATGCGGGCTCTCATTTCCATTCATGAAGCTGGACATTGGTGTCTGACCCTTGGAAACAGGTGTTCTCTGTCACAACAAACGTTTCCAGTGCTCTCTATTTCCCACCCGCTGACAAGAAGAGCCAGACCCACGGAATCACTACGTAGTGGCTGGAAGGTTGACTGCCACCCCTGACAACTAGTCTTTGATCGGCCTTTGTGCAGCTTTAAGACTTGACTGGCAGCCATCTAAACATCTAGAGCGATGAGTAGAAAAATCCAGAATTCTAACTTCTAAAACATCGCAAGATCTGGCCGCAGTGGGCCCAGCCCCCACATTGCCACACTTGAGCAGACTGACTGGCTGCTGTCCCTGAGGCAGGGCTGGAGCTTCTGGACACAGTTGCTCCTGGAAGGGCCACCACCAGCCAGTCACCTAGTCCCCAAGGAGACTCTGACTCATGGCGACCCCAGGTATGTCCACAGGGTTTCCAGTGGCTGATTTGTCAGAAGTAGATCACAAGGCCTTTTCTTCTGAGGTACCTCTAGGTAGACTTGACTCCCTCGCCTGTCAGTTAGCAGCTGAGCATATTGCCCATGCCTGTCATCCCAGGACTCTTCCTACAGCAAGAGTAAGAGCTATTAAACGAAGCTGGAATCATTGACTGGCACCTTCCTGTCCCTTAAAACAGGGATTGTGTTGTTGGTTAGGCAATAGGGAGTGGTGAGGACTGTGTCTTACTAGAGACTAGTGTCTTTTCCTACCCTGGCCCTAAGCCACCTGGTTGGGGTCTGGCTTCCCAGCCCTGCTGTGTCTCTGCCTGTCCTTGCACGTGTAGTGGTGGCGGCAGGACTGTAACAGTTGGCTTTTTGGTTTTGTATTTCTTTCTAGTCTCTGGTGAACCACACCCAGGACTCTTCAGAGGGGAGTCAGCTGAGCACCGGTGCTGACGAGCCTCGCGCAGAGTCGCCTTCTACCCCGTCTGTGCCCAGCGAGCCTCAGGACCCAGTGAATGGACCCAGTGGCGAGCCTTCTGAGGACAAAGCCCTCCAAACCACCGGTCCCCCCGATGTGGCTCCTGGAAAGAATGGCCTGGCTGTGCCTGCCCCCCTCCGGAAGTCCCGGCCCGTCTCGATGGATGCTAGGATTCAGCTCACTAAGGAAAAACCGGTCCCTGGCTGGGGTGACCTCAGTCCAGCCACTGACAGGTCCCACAAACCAGGCCAGAGCCGGCCCAACAGCAGTGCCCTGGAGACCCTGGGCGATGAGAAGCTGGCCAATGGCAGCCTGGAGCTTCCCACCCTGGCAACTCCTGACCCAGCCAAGAGGGACTCAGACTGTGCCAGCCTCTCCACCTCCGAGAGCACAGAGTACAGCACCTCGCTCTCCGCCGACCTGTCCCTGAACAGAGAGTCAGGCTCTCTGTCCATCAAGGTAAGGCCGCCACTGGCCCTGCAGACGGGGAGCAGGGACTGCTGCAGGGTGCTCTCTGGCCCCCTCTGTGGTCCGCGAAAGCACGTCGCCACTGCTCCCTGTGCAGTGGCTCATGAGGATTGCCTTTTCTTTAAGGAACTTGAATGTAGGTCCATCCACAGGGGGGTGTGGTGGCTCAGTGGTAGAACTCTCACCTTTCAAGTACTAGCCCTGGGTTTGATTCCCAGCCAGTGCCCCTCATGGGCAGTCTTTGCAGTTGCCATGGTGCTGAACAGGTCTCAGCGGAGCTTCTAAGCTAAGACATAGAAGAAAGGCCTGGTTAGCTACTTCCAGAAATCAGTCAGTGACAGCACTGTGGCGCCCAGCAGCCCAGAGTTGGCATGAATTAGGGGGCAATTGGAGAGCAGCTAACCACAGGAGTTTGACTCATAGCTGAGTCTCCCAAGTATTGGGGTTTGGTAAGGGCTTAGTCATGTCCGGCGGCTGGTCCGTGTGTGGGCAGAGGCCTTGGTGGAGTTCAGGAGCGTGAATTGGCAAAAAGAAAAAGGACTCTTGAGTGTTTGCATGAGGACCCGTGGTGGTGTAGGAGGTTCCCATTAGGCTGCGATGGGCAAGGTTTGCCGTTCGGAGCCACCAGCAGCTCCTCAGGAGCAAGGCCAGGCTCTCTACAGCCACAACCAGTTACGGTCTCAGAAGCCCACAGGGGCGGTCTACCCTGTCCAATAAGGTCGCTGAAAGCCAGAGTAGACTTGACAGCAGTGAAGTATAGAAACAGGTTAGTTTTTTGCTTTCTTACTGGGGTTAAAGGCAGGCCCTGGAGGTGTAATGGGTACACATGGGCTGCTAACCATAAGGCCAGCAGTTTGAAACCATCAGCTGCTCTCAGAGAGAAAGACTGGGCTTTCTACTCCTATAAAGAGTTTTATTTTCAGAAACCCACAGGGGCAGTTCTACCCTGTCCTATAAAGCCACTATGAGTCAGCACGGACTATGACAGTGAGTTTGCTTTTTTTATTTTTAAAGGCCTGCCCCACCCCCAGCAGGGTGGGGGGACATACCTCCCTGCACTGGCTGGCCTGCAGTGACCTGGGCTGACCTTGACAGGCAGGGGATGCCTGTCCCCGCAGGGAGAACTTGTAACCAGGACAGTGTTATTTGAGGGCTGTCACCAGGCCCCCCCTTTCTCCCCTGCACTTCTCTCTTGCCAGTGTCCATCCCTCCCTGTCCCTTGGACCCATCTTGAACCAAGCCTGGGCCCTGCAGGGGGATGAGAGTCAGGGGTGTCTGAGGCCAGGTGACATGGGAGATGGAAGAGTGTAGGGATGGCCCAACCCTCAGCAGCTGGCAGTGGGCTAGTCTCCACCGAGCAAGAGTGAGATCAGAGCAGCTTTGAGGGTACAGAGACCGACTGCTGGGGCCAGCCTGGCTGGTGGGCTCCTCTCTGAAAGACCCCATGAGGAGGTACCCCAGCTGAGCTGCCATGGTGAGACCCTGTAGGCACAGGCCCGCCCCTGAGTCAGTGCAGATTTTCGGAGGGTGCCGCAGGTTACTGGCTCTGTGCCGTGCCAGTCAGGGTAGAGGTCAGAGAGGCGTCCAGGTCAGATCAGGCTGCCTGCTGGCTCGGTTAGGAACCAGCTCTGGGTCGCCCACGTTGGGTGTGGGCCTTGCTGATGGGAGTCTCGAGTCCTGGAATGACAGCTATGAGGCAACACTTGCCATGAGCCAGGTGCTCCTCCATGTGACTCCGTGCCATCCCAGTGATGGTGAGGCAGGGACTGTTGTTACCCACCTTTGAGGAAATGGAGACTCAGACAGCACAGGTGACCTGGCCAGGTCACAGAGGAGAGCCAGCGTCGGCACCCAGCTCTCTCTACCATCGCTACCTGCAGGAGAGTGTGTGGGGCAGTGGCAGGGTGGGCAGGCCTCAGGGCAGTGTTTGAAGACTAAGATTGAGGTGGGACAGGGCTACACTCAGGCCCTCGGGTGGAGAAGCTTGAGACGAGAGAGGGGCAGCGGACTCCCACGTCCTCTCTGGGCTGGCCTAGGGCGAGCCTGGGGGATGGGAGGCCCCTCTCTATATGCCTGCAGCTTCTCCGTTGAAAGGCTGAGCTTTGCCTAACGACTTTTCCCACCAGGACTCCAGGCTGCACAAGAAGACCCTCAAGCGGACGCGCAAATTTGTGGTGGACGGAGTGGAGGTGAGCATCACCACCTCCAAGATCATCAGTGAGGATGAGAAGAAGGACGAGGAGATGAGGTTCCTCAGGTGCGTCCAGGCTCCCATTACGGCCACTGGGGGCGTGGCTGGAGGTGTGCGTGGCATGTGCGTATGCAGTGGCTTTGACTGAAGACTGCACATCCCCGTGTATGTGTGCATCCACCTGACCACCCACCTACCCATCCATTCATCCACTCCCCACCACGTGCCCGTCCACCTGTCAGTACAGCCAGCCAGCTGTCAGTCCATCCATTCCTGGCTGAGTTTCTCAAGTAGACCATCAGGCCTTGCTTCCCAAGTCTACACAATCTTTTGATTGGAAGTCTAGTCTCCACCCTCTCCCCCACGCCCCCACCCCCTTTGTAAATGAGAAGCCGCTCGTCTGAGTTCAGTTCTTAGCTGGGAAGGGAGTAGATCTGAGATGAGTGTGGGGTTTGCTTCATGGCCAGTGGCTGCTGCGATAGACCACGGCAAGAAGCAATCCTCGTCTACTTCGGGGGGCAGAAGCCTATGAACAGGGCTCGCCCCTTCTAGAGTCTCGGGGGAGAATCCTTCCACGCTCTCTCCAAGTCTGGTAGCTCCTGGCATTTCTTGGCTTATGGCCACCTCACTCAGTCTCACATGGCCTCCTCCTCCTATGTCCGTTTTCTCCTGCGTGTCTCTGTCATGGGGTCACTGACCAGGCGTAGGGCCCATCTATCTCATCCCAAGTTCCTAGATCCCATCTGCAGAGACCCCTTTTCAGAGAAGCTTCTGGAGCTTAGGATGTAGGCAACGCTATGAGGGCCGCCATTCAACCCGTGACTCCAGGCGGCTCGGTATGAGGATTTGCACTGGACTGGTGCTTCCTGGGGGCAGCTTTGCGGGGGCCAGGTCTCTGTAGGAAAAATTTGTGATTGGTTGGTTTGGTGAAAGTTCCAGATCATCAAACACACATTTTTTAAAAGCACTCTTGGAAAGAAGGCAGACTGTAGACAAAGGGCTCAGGGAGCCAGTGAGCATTGGACCTGGAGGGGCTCCCAGCCAAAGCCAGGAAACAAACCATCCACAAGATGATTGACAGGAAAAGCAGGGGAGGCGCCATGGAGGACGCCGTGGGGGCGGGAAGCACAGGCGCAGGCACATTTTCCTGTGGCCTGGGTGAAAGTCACCTTTCACTTCGCGCTTACACATTTTCTGCTTCTCCTGACACTGGTTACACGCCCCTCCCCCCTCCCTCTGGGGTTTCCATCTGTCCCTCCTTCTCTGCCCTCTGAGCAGTGCCGGGCACATGGGGCTCATTGTTCTCCAGGGAAGGCTCTACCTGTGTGTGGTATACACGCACCTTCTGTCCTCACCCGTGAGGCTAAAGAGGAGCAGGGGTTGCTCCTGCCCAGTGCCTGGCCCTACCTCGTGAAGGAACAGCCACCTTCCTGGGAGGGGCCCAGGACTCATGGCGCTGCGACCTCAGGGACGCACTTCCTTCCACCCTCTCCCCTCTGGGCAGTTCCCTTTCCAAAGTCCAAACCCCTGGAAGCGGCGCCCTCTGGCGGCGACACTGGACATCGCCCTCGGAGAGGAGCTGCCCGCTGTGCTGTTCAGGTTGTGAAAGGGGAGTCCCCTTGCACAGGTCTTTCCTTGTGCCTGCCTGTGCTGCAGTCTGGAGGTGTGAGCAGGTGCCAGGCCGCAGGGGCCTGGAGGCTCAGGCCCACACCCCTGTCGTGCCTGAATCCTGGCATTCCTAGAGGGTTTAGCTTCCCCTGTGGGGGCCCCAGGTCACCCAGACCTACCTCAGTCAGTCTGCTTCTGAAATATCATCTAGTAGAAGCCCAGTGGGCACAGCGCCCGGACACGTGACTTGAAAACAACCCGGGGGCTTCTGTTTGTTTTTGTTTTGTCAGTGGGGAAGTGGGTCCCACGTAGGTTGGGGACCCTGTGACAGCAGGTTTCATACGTGATATTCAGGGGCTCTTTCCACAGCAGTACACAGACGGTTGCTTCTTCATCGTCTTTTCTTGGTCTGGAAGCTCTGTGGAAACCCGTTTGCCTTGGGCATTGAAAACGCAGATGACGTAGCGTCCAGCAGCAGCACAGCTGCAGACTGACACTTCTGGGTCAGACCCCCGGCACCCCTGCCCTTCTCCCTAAAATGGCTTGTGCAGGTTTCTTCTGAAGGCGGAAGCCTGGTGTGCCTGTCCGAGCCCCTGCTTTCTGCACTCTGAGCTGCTGGCCAGTGTGCCAGTTCTCGAAGCCTTCCTTTCTTTTCAGTGTCTTTGGCAACACTCACAGAACTCACCTTACCTTTCACTCCCCAGAAGAGAGGCGGCTCAGAGAGCAGAGGTGCCCTGCTGGTGCTGTGGCTTAGGGACTGGGCTGCTCACTGCCAGGTTGGCGGATCAAATTCACCAGCTGCTCCTGAAGGAAAACGATGAGGCTGTCTGCTCCCATCAAGATGTACAGCCCCAGAAACCTTCTAGAGCCGTGGTTCTCAACCTGTGGGTCGTGACCCCTTCGGGTTGAATGACCCTTTCACAGGGGTCGCCCGATTCCTAACAGTAGCAAAATTACAGTTATGAAGTAGCAACGAAAATAATTTTATGATAGGGGGGACGGGGTCACCACAACATGAGGAACTGCATGAAAGGGTCTCGGAATTAGGAAAGTTGAGAACCACTGCTCTAGAGTGTGGTTGAACCAACATTGAGTCAATGGTTGGGGGGGTGGGCGGGGAGGGTTGTATGTGAGGTGCTTCTCCAGAGACGCAGGGAGCCCTGGCCACCACCTATCCTCATGGTCTTCCGAGCTCCATTTTTTCAGCAGGGCACCTCGTCTCACCTCCAAAGGACCTGAGCGTCAAGGTCATTGTCCCCATTTTACAGATGAGTCTGTGGAGTCCCACAAGACTGGGTGACTGCCCAAGGTCTGCAGCTGGAAGCCAATGGAACTAATGTTTCAAACACGGCCCCTCTGGGCCTCAAAGACCGTGCCCAGCCTCTCCTCGTGGTGGTGCTCCCTAGATGGTCATACCTGCTCAGGGCGGACTGCGGTGGAAAGCGGGTGCCCCATAGTACAGACTGTGGGCGCAGGCCTAGAACCCAAGTCTTGTCCTTCTCTTCCTGAGACATTTCCAGGAAGCTCCTGGTTCATAGTCACAAGGCCCAAGTTCTTTCTGCCGCATGTAAGTTCATTTTCCCTTTCTGATTTCATGTTGTGTCAGGAGATGCATACTGGCTCGTCGTGACCCAACGCCCAACAGAAAGAAACCGCCGCCCAGTCCTGCACCATCTTCCAGACCGGTCCTATGTTCCGGCCCGTTGTTGCAGCCACGGTGTCAAGCGTTTTGTTGAGGGCGTTTCTCTTTTTCACTTTGTTGTGGTTGTACGGTGCCCGTCGAGCTGATTCCAGTTCATAGCTGCGCTGTGTACACCAGGACAGAAATCTTCCCAGCCCCACGCCGTCCTCACGATCATCCCTGTGTTCGAGCCCATTGTTGCAGCCACCGTGTCCATCCAGCTCCTTGAGAATCGTCTCTTTTCCCCTGACCCTCTACCAAGCTTGGTGTCCTTGTCCCAGATGGTCCCTCCTAATCGTGGGTGCAAAGAGCATGAGACAAAGACTCGCTTTCCTTCCTTTGAAGGAGCATTCTGGCTGCTCGGCTTTCGAGACGGATTTGTTCTTGCTTCTGGCCGCCCATGGGCTAGTTCATATTCTTTGCTAACACCATGGTTCAAAAGCACCAATTCTTCTCTGGGCTTCCTTAGTGGCCATCTAGATTTCACATACCAGCTGGGCTCTGTGGCGCAATGGATAGCGCACTGGACTCCGAAGGCTTCCCAGCAAGTGATTCAAATACACATGAGTGATTGAAAGGATCATGGCTAGGGTCAGGTGCACCATAGTCCTCAAAGTCACACGTTTGCGTTTGAACGCTCTGATGACGTCGACTGCAGCAGACTTGACTGATGTAATGCTCGCCATTAGAATTCTTACTGCTGTTTGCATGGATGTGGATTGTGGATCCAAGTAAAAAGAAGCCTGACAACTTTCATCCTTTTCTTTCACTGCTTCCGTTTGATGAAAGTGCCACTTTACTGAGGGTCCAGGGTCACGGGGCTCAGGAGAACCTGCCAGCAGAGAGGGGCGCTTACTTGACCTGCTTCTTGGGACGCAGGTTGTGGATGTGACCACAGTTCTTCCTGCAGCAGTTAACGCATGTGTGAAGGCGGGCAGAACATCCTCCTGCCGCAGGTCATTCTGTCCAGGCTGTACTTCAGGACCAGCTGGCGCAGGAAGGGCTCGGTGATGCCACCCCACAGGCCAAGCACCAAGTGCAAGGTGGGCTCTCTCTGGATGCTGTAGTCCGAGAAAGCAGGCACCCCCCAGCTGTTTATCAGCAAAAATCAGAGGCTGCTCGTTCCGGGGGAATGCCCCCCTTGCCTTGGGTCTTAGCTTTGAAGTTCTTGAAGTTCACAAAGATCTGCTTATCTGCGTTTGCCGCTCAGGCCGCCTTGTTGAAGAGCCAACGTCAGTCTTTCCTTCATTGAGCGTGACCCTCCTTTTCTGTCCCGTGGTGAGGGTTTTATTATTATTTTTATGTTGAGCTGTAAAGTAGACCTACTGGAGGCTGTCGTCTGTGACCTTCCTCAGATCAGTACTTCAAGCCCTCCTTGCGTTCAGCCAGCAAAGTCCCGTCATCTGCAGATTGCAGGTGAAGGAAACCTCCCTCTGATGGATCTCCGAGCAAGGCAGCATCTCAGATTAACGGGCAGCCTACACATGGGGTGCCTACAGCCACAGGCTACTCTTACAGAAGGGATGCATTCCGATTTTTAATGTAACTGCACAGAAAGAAATGTGGCTCGTGTTTGGAGATTTATCCTGCCAGTATTTCATTGTTGTTCTGTGAATAGAAGATGTAGGTAATTTTGAAAAATGAAGCATTAGTGTGGGGTGTAAGCCACGTTTTTTATGTATTTGTTTTTTGAATCGGTAATATAATCTTATGGTTCAAAATTCCAAAAATCTAAGAAGGTGAACAGTGAGGTCTCCCACCCCCCACCCCTTCTTTTTAGCCTGCCATTAGCCTGCCATGGGGTTCCCCTCCTGAGCTGTATGTGTGGTTTTGAGTTCTGTGCAGAGACGTGCAGCCATGCACAGACCCAGGGCCCACCCGTGGATTGCCTGATTCATGTTTGACCCAGATGGTATGGCCACAGTGGGTGGCACCCTTAGCTCTTGTCTCGCTTTTTGGCACTTGGCGATCATACCTGTATGCCCATAGAGTTGCTGTTCTGTTGCCAGCAGTCGTCCTAGTGCAATTTAATATTTTCCTAAGACATGAGGAGCCTCGAGGACACTGCGCTGGGTGAAGTCCTTCGGTGAGAAAAGGGCTAATAGGCAAAAGCTGTTTTCCACACACAAGGAAACATTCTTTGGTAAGGTTACCAGTGGTGGGAAGGCAGAGGAGGGTACATTGTCAAACTTCATGGTGATTTTGGTGGGTGTTTACTGAGCAACCTGGGCTTCCAGGCAACAATTCCTGTGTTTCCCAGCCTTGATTGCTGTGTCCAGGATGTAACAGCATACTTCCTACTTCCTCCTCCCACTTCCTCCTGGGTTTCCCGCTTCCCCTCCATCTTCCTGCCTCTGAGCCTGATCCCTGGGCAGACGCTGCCCTCTGATCTCGTGGTTGATTGTTCTACAGGGGACCCCTTCCCCACTATAACCCCTCTCCTTCTACCCCTGTCATTAGACTAAAAGATGCGCCAGTGTGAGTTCAGTTCCAAGCCTGAGAGTAGCTAAGACTCAGTTTCACTAGCTCCACCATTCTCTCTCAGGCTGGTCTTCCTGTTTTTTCATTGTCATTTTGAGTTTTGTTCCACATCTTTCTCCCATTGTATCCAAGACCTCTAGCTTGGATCTCAGTGAGAGTGGTCAGTGGTGATAGCTGGGCGCCATCTCCTTCTTCTGATCTCAGGGCTGTACAAGGGTTCGCTTGGCCCATTTGTCCTTTGTGCTGAGTATCGCCTCGTGTTCTCTGCTTTTCTTCACCTTCCTTCTTCAGGATGATGAGAGGCCAATACATGCACCTTAGATGGCTGCTCACAAGCTTTCAAGACCCCCGTCAGTACTCACCAAAGTAGGATTCAGAACCATGTCTCTGTGGACTCGGTTTGCCAGTTGACCTTCACCTCCCCTTGAGACTATGGCCCTGAGCCCACAGGCCCACTGCTGCACCGTTTCCAGTTATTTAGGGATGCGCCAAACAACTTTGCTTAGTGGCTGCGCTGTGTTGCAGACCCACCAGCAGCGTATGGGGGTGCCGGTCTCTGAACCCTCACTACCACCTGGCACTTTCTGTTTTCGGTGTTTTAAGCAGGCTAGTAGTGCTGGGTGACGTGATTTCTCACCATTACTTTGACTTGCATCTCTCTGGTAAGAATGGAGGTTGCCCTGCTGGAGCTCTCGGGTAAGCACTGGATTGCCAGCCACAAGGTCACCAGTTCAAATCCACCAGCCCCTCCACAGGAGAAAGTGGAGGCTGTCTGCGCCTAGAAAGACGGACAGCTTCTAAACCCTATATAGCAGTGGGTCTCCACCTTCCTAATGCCGTGACCCTTTAATGCACTTCCTCATGCTGTGGTCACCCCCAACCATAATATTATGTTCGTTGCTACTTCATCAATGTCATTTTCCCACTGTTATAAATCGAGAAACCCCAGTGAAAGGGTCATTCAACCCCCCAAAGGGGTCACGACCCACCAGTTGAGAACCGCTGCTATATAGGATCACAACGAGTTGGCATTGACTGGATGGCAGCAGGTTCATGGCTAATGAAGGAGCCTGGTGGTGCTGTTGGTTGCTAACCACAAGGTCAGCTGTTCAGACTCACCCAGCCACTTCTCAGGAGGAAGATGAGGCTGTCTGCTCCCATTAGGATTCACAGCCTGGACCGCCCTCCACAGGTGGCTGGATGGCAGTGGTGGGGTTTGGAGGAGCACCCAGTGCTGTCGCTGAGCACCCAATGAGGGCTGAGTGCTAATCATGTCCCTGCCCCTGACTTGTGGGATGCTTCTCCCCTCCCGGGGCCTCCCGAAGTGTGTCGTGCTGTCTTTCTCAGGGACCACTTTCTGGCTGAGGATTGTCCGTGTCCTTTCCCCCTTCAGGCGCCAGGAACTCCGAGAGCTGCGGCTGCTGCAGAAGGAGGAACACCGGAACCAGGCCCAGCTGAGCAGCAAGCATGAGCTGCAGCTCGAGCAGATGCAGAAGCGGTTTGAACAGGAAGTCAACGTGAGTGAGCAAAGATGGACCCTGCAGGCCTTCTTGCCCGTGGTCCCCCCTCCCCGCATCCCCCAGAAGGACCTGCAGCGTGAGGATGACTGGGCAATAGGAGCAACTCCTGGCGGTTGCCCAGTCCCCACAGCTTCACAGCCGTATTGAGCATTGACTTGTGAACACAGAATCCCAGGAAGGTCCCAGCGACTGAGTCACAAGGGAGAATTTCTAGAGGGAAATAACCTTTCCCGGGGACTGTGCCACAGCGCAGCGAGTGAGGGAACAGAGAGGTTAGGTCAGTTGACCCAGGTCACACAGCAAAGAGCATTTTAACACCCCTTCCCCCCACGCTCAATCACGGCTCTGGGCTCTCCCAGGTGCTCTGTCCCAGGTATGATGTGGTTCCATGAACTTGCCCTTTGGTGCTCTCCAGACCAAGAAGAAGTTCTATGACACGGAGCTGGAGAACCTGGAGCGCCAGCAGAAGCAGCAGGTGGAGAAGATGGAGCAAGACCACACCATGCGCCGCCGCGACGAGGCCAAGCGCATCCGCCTGGACCAGGAGCGGGACTACGCCAGGTTCCAGGAACAGCTCAAGCTGATGAAGAAGGAGGTGAGTGTGTGCTGGGCGGAGCATTCACATTCTCTTGCATGGAGGAGGTAGAACACACACACCCCACCCCCCCACCCCATCCCCTCCCCACCCCAGCCAAGACTTCGTTTCAACAAGGAGGGCCTTAGATGGGGGGCGCTTGTGTCACTGGAAAGTCCAGGTGGAGCTGGGTGTGGGTCTTCTACTGTGTCACCAGGAGCCGCTACTCTGCTGTCCTGTGTTGGCCTCACTGCTGGGTGGCTTTGCCTGGTGAGCCCTGGCCACTTTGTCTTCTCCTGGCTTAGCATATCCACTGAAAGAGGGGAGAGAGGAAGCCAGGGACAGTGGCCCCAGAGGAGTTGAGGTGCTGTTTCCAGAAGGAGCGTGGGGGCTTCCTTGCTTGGGGCCCAGGGGCCTTTTGTTCCTCTTCCTTCTCCCTGCTGGCAAAGGCAGGTGGTACGGAGACCTGCAGAGAAAGGCCAAGGCTTCGCCTGCCCCAGGGCAAGACATCCAGACCCCAACGAGCAGCCCACCCCTCCCCATGTCACACCGCAGTCTCGGCAGACACCAACGTACTGGGCCAAAGAGAACGGAGCACATCCAGCCGCTTCAAGAGGGAGCATATGGCCAAGAACTGATGGCACTTACGGAAGACGGCTGACCTACACCGCAGGCACTAGCCGAAACGGGACTCCAGGAATGGATGGAATCTCAATGAAGTACTTCAGAAGCCGGGTGCAGCCCTGGAAGTACTACTTGCTTAGGCTTAGACATTTAGGAGCCATGGAAGAGATCTCTACATGTGCCCATTCCAAAGAAAGGTGGCCCAGCAGAATGTGAAAATGATTTAAAAATATATTGTGACTAGCACAGACAGGTAACATTTGACTGAAGATCATTCAAACCATTTGCTGCAGGACATTGACAGGGAACTGCTAGAGGTTCAGGACGGATTCAGAAGAGGACTTGGAGCAAGGATGTCATTGCTGACATCAGATGGCCCTCGGCCGAAAGCAGAGGACACCAAAGATGCTTCCTTGTGTTTTATTGCCAACGCAAAGGCATTTGCGTGGATCGTACAAACTCTGAGTGACATTGGGAAGAAGGGGCATTTCAGAACATTTAATTGCGCTCATGTAGAACCAGGAGGCAGTGGTTTGAACAGAACGAAAGGGCACTGTGTGGTTTTCAATCAGTGTAGTCTGGGCTGCGTACATCCCCCGTGTGTCTTGGAGAAAGCAGGGGACTGGGCTCCACTCCAAGCTCTGCCACTCAGCTGGGTGACCTAGAGCAGCTTTAACCCATCTTCAGACCCCAAAACTGAGGTCTGGAAACAAGGGCTCGGACTCACAGGGAAGCGTCCCCAGGCTTCATCAGCACCGCACCCTCACCCTCTCCCTCCACCTGAGCTCCTTACATAGCTGAGGAACCTCAACCCCCAGAGATCTTGCACCTCGGACCTGCTTCCTATACTCCCTTCTACTCCCTAGCCTGCCTTTGCCTCTAGCTCTTGGTAGTTCCTACCCCAAAAAGTTGTGGTAAAAATTAAATTGAGTTACTGTGTGTTCGTCCAGGTTGACTAGACATACAAATCCAGGGAAACTCATATGTATACAAGAGAGAGCTTTATATCATACAATAATTGTATATAAAGAAAACATCCCAGACCATTCCAGTTATGTCCATAAGTCCGATAGTAGTCCATATGTCTGATACCAGTCTGTAAATTCCTCTTCAGAGTCATGCAATACAATCAACGATGCCGAGTGCATCACAGGCCAGTGGGTGGAAAGTCTTGTGGGTCAGGTGGTGGTAGCGTGGGTCTCCACGTGGCTCCTCTAGCTCCAAGGTACTGGCTGTCATCAGAGAGCTCCATGTATCTTGGCAGCAGGAATGTCTCACAGGGAGACAAAGCAGAGAGATGGTGTGTCTGTCCTGCCTCCAGGGAGCTATTTATATCCCTTGTGCCTCCAAATGAGGTCATCAAGCTATGACCTGATTGACAGGCTAAACTCCACCCCTTCTCAGGTTGACAGAAGATTATGTAGCTAACGCAATCTGTGAAGCAGCTAGAGCAGGCAGGCAGATGCTAAGAGACAGATGCTGCTGTTGGCCATGATCTGGATCACTGAATTTCTCTTCCGCCTCCAGATGACTTTTGTAACAACTTCTTGTTGAGAGGGTTGGACTGAAAGGATAGAAAGAGGTCACTCGTGGAAGCTTTGTTAACACTTTTATTGTTCAATTTAATCATTGATTTTAAAGACGATTTGCCCTGTGTGGAAGCCATTGGTTGTTGAAAATCATCGACCTCACAAGAAGAATGACTGTAAGGAGGGGGCAAGGCAGAAAGAAAGCTTTACCCACCGGGCAGCTCCCAGCGGCTCATGGGGCTCCCTGTTCATTTGTTACAGTGCGTGTGACTTCCAGTCACCCTCTCAGCCCAGCATTCTTGGCGTTGACACGAGTGGTCCTGGGGTCCTAGCATTTTTCTCGTGGGGGCTGCCCCCACCAGTGGCTGCCAGCAGTACTTCCCTAGTTCTAACAACCAGAACTGTCTCCAGACACCGCCTCGTGTCTCCTGAGGACAAAACTGCCTAGTTGTGAGCCACTGCTTGGGGTCAGCACATGCTTGTCCTACAGAGAAGTTAGCAGAGCCCTGAATTAGGGCATGTGAATTGCCCCTGTCCCCACAAGAGGGTATAGCACTGCCTCCCATACTGCCTGGGGTCAGAACTTCAAGGTGAAGAAGCCTCTTCAGGTATCCGAAAGGCTAAAACCAATAACCAAACCAAACCCACTGCCATCAAGTTGATTCCGACTCACAGCAACCCGACCAGACAAGATAGAACTGTCCCTGTAGGTTTCTGAGACTACAGGGCTTTAGAAAGCCTGTCTCCTGTGGAGCGGCTGTTGGTTTTGATCTGCGAGCCTTGTGGTTCATAGCCCAACACATAGCCCACAACACCACCAGGGTTTCTCTCTGAGCGCCCGAGGAGACTGAAAACCTACCCTGTGCTCTACCACGGACACACCCCTGCTTATCTCCTTCCTTCCTTCCTTCCTTCCCCACCCCCGGCTGCTCCTAGCCTGTGACCAGTGGCTTGGAGTTAGGAGATGGTCCTCCCTTCCCTGCAGGCCTGAGTAGCTCCCCGACACAGGAGGCGTGCAGGACATGCCTGATGGCTTTGACTGTGCCGACTGCAGCCCGGCCCCCAGAGAGGAGGCAGGGCAGGGCTGTGGAGTTGGATGACCTGGGTGGGAACCCTGCCTCTCTGCTATGCAGCCGTGTAGCCAGAGTGAGTCCCTCACCTCTCTGAGCCTCAGGCTTCCCGTCCGCAAAACCTGTGCCATTCAGCCCGTGTGCCGTTATAAACCTAAAGCCCAGTCCGGCGACCCGTAAAGGCAGTCACCATTGATGTCACCAGGAAGCCATAACTCATCTCTTGGAATTGCTTCCCTGTGTAGATTTTGACTCAGGCCCCCACCTCCCTCTGAATGTTCCCACGGAGTCCCTCCCAGCTCTTGGTTCACGAGCCATCCCGGAGAACCCCGAGAGCCTGTCCCTCAGTAGCTCTGCATCTCTGTGCCAGGGCCGAGTGCCCCTCTCTGACCCAGCCCCTGATACTGACTGACCACAGGCCCGTTGAAACAGGTGTGGGAAAAATCCCATGATGTTTCCATCTCATTTTCCCATGAATGTTTTTGAGCTCCTGAGGATGCCCAGATGGGAACCAGGTGGGTGTCAAGGACGGAGAATAGAGGGGGCGGGGAGTTGACCCGTATCTTAACTAGCGCATGTCAACATGTCACCGCTGTTGCTGCCCCGCCAGCTCCCAGCCGATGGGAAACCTGAGCCCGCGCATGGCAGAAGAGACACTGCGGGGAAGGGTGGTCCTCAGTCCGCTTGGCCGAGCCCTGGCGTGGCCAGCTGGCTCTGAGGGTGGGGGCTGGCCTCTGAGCACCCTGCTGTCTCCGAGCAGGTGAAGACTGAGGTGGAGAAGCTCCCCCGGCAGCAGCGGAAGGAGAGCCTGAAGCAGAAGATGGAGGAGCACACGCAGAAGAAGCAGATTCTAGTAAGTCTGCGTCCCAGGCTGGGGTCCTGGGGAAGCAACATTCTATGAGGCCGTGGCTGCCCCTGTGAGTTCGGTAGCACCACGCCCCGAGCCTTGGTCCTCTTTTGCAAAGGGCTTTAAAGATCCGCGGCACAGCCCTGCTTAAGCCGTGAGCAGCCCGGCCTTGCCTGGCGACCAAGATGGGCCGCCCAGGCTCGCCATGTTCAAAACTGCCTGTAGGTCCACGGGTGGACTGCAGTGGGTGCTGGGGCGGCGAGGCCCAAGGCTGTGAGTGAGGATAGAGTGATGTGATGGGGAGACTCGAGCCAGTCTCCCCTGTGGGTGTGGGGGAGAGAGAGAGAAGCCCAGGAGGGAGCGAGAGAGGAGGCAGGGAAGTCAAGTGGGGAGTGCACTATGGCCGTTCCAGCTAAGCTGGCCCAGCTGGGGCTCTCACAGGTGTCCAAGAAGCAGTGGACCGTAGACTGCGAGGAGGTTTTGAGGAGGTGCTGGAGGATCGGCCCGGGGCCGGGAGTGCCGAGGTTTCAGGCCTGGCAGCAGGGTGGCATGGAGGGCGGTGCCCCTCAGAACATGAGAACCTGGCCCACCAGTGGCAGTTGGTAGAGCCGTCCCGTCCGCTGCTGCTACTTGCTGGCCGTTTCCTTTGCCAGTGACCGCTCACGCTGACCCGGCCCTGGGTAAGGTCCGTTCTCTGCCCCTTCCCGCAGGACCGGGACTTTCTCGCCAAGCAGAAGGAGGACCTGGAGCTGGCGATGAGGAGGATCACGGCAGAGAACCGGCGCGAGATCTGTGACAAGGAGCGCGAGTGTCTTAACAAGAAGCAGGAACTCCTGCGAGGTGGGTGGGGTGAGGGGGGGAAGGGGCTTGACCCAGCAGCTCTGTGAGTGGACAGTCTAGCCTTAGGAAGATGGGCAGTGGGAGGGGGCAGGAAGGAAGGGCTTGGTTTCTTCCATCCTGAAGGGCTTAAACATCCCTGATGGCACAGCATTGCCAGGAAACATCCCACTAAGTGAGGCCAGGGCGCCAGGGGTCACCCACCCTCACTGCTGCGGCTGTCGTCGGTGGGCGTCCCCATGCCCAGCGGGACTCAGTGCGGCCCATCCTGCGCCATCCCCACAGCCGGCTGCACACTGGACCTCGGTGAGCTACTGAGCTTCTGCCCTGGGTTTGGGACAGTGGCTCTCCAGGCCTCTTACCAGTCTGACTTCGCAGACTCCTGCTCGGCATCTCTGAAAACACCGGCCGTCGGTGGTGCTGTCCGTGCACCAGGTGCACAGGCCGGGAAGGAAACACTGGCTCCGAGGCAGCAGGCGGGAATCCACCAGGGCCCGGTGGCCAGCACTGTTTAGCATTGTCTCAGAGCCTCAGTCCGCAGTGGGAGGGGAGGGGCATGGGGAAGGGGGGAGAGTCGAGTGCGTGGAAATGACCCATGGGGGAATGGGTGCCAGGCCGGGCATGTGAAGAGCCCCACCCTGATGGTTCTGTGTGCTGACGGCAGCCTCACCAAGCAAAGGCCAGCCCATTTCCATGTCCTCGTGGTGGAGTGGGTTACTCAAGACCAGCAGTTCAAAATCACCGGTTGCTCTGCGAGAGAAAGATTAGGCTTTCTTCTCCTGTAAAGAGGCACAGTCTCGAAAACCCACAGGGGCAGGATGCTGGCACAGGGCCACTATGAGTCGGCATCAACTCAGTAGCAGCGAGTTTGTGTTTTTTATGTTAACCTCACTGTGAGCCAGGCCATGCTATGATCCCCACTTCGGAGATGCGGTCACGAGGCTTGGAGAGTTCCTGTTCTTTGGCCAAGCCTGCACAGTTAGCGAGGGGAGAGCAGTGTCTGGGGCGCAGGTGTCATCTGGAAGCCACGCTTGGACTTTCCCCGGGCCCCTCCCGGTGGTCCAGCAGCCCAAGCCCCTTATGCGCCGCGAGACTGGGCAGAGCACCAGTGTGTCAGGAGAGCCCTCGCTTCTGTTTTTCTATCCCACCGTGTCTGTCCGAACCGCCCTGCGATTTACTGGGCCCCAGTGTTCTCATCTGGCAGCAAAGCGCAGTCACTGCTGTGAGGAGCCACCAGGGTGACAGTGCTCACAGAGCCGGAGTCAGTGGGACACACGGCACGTTTGTAGCAAGCCAAGCATCTGGCCGGGAGGACATGCGGGCCTCAGCCTGACATCAGCTCCCCGCCCTGTTCTGTGCACAGGGTCAGTTAACAGGGCTCCTTGTGGTAAAACTCCAGATCCCATCTCCACAGCACACACACAGGGTGTCTCCCTGTTGTAGGAGTCAAGGGGCGGTGTGTGGTCTGTTCTCATGCCTGCGCTGTTGCTGGGTGCCATCCACTTGGCTCCGACCCAGAGCGACTCTATGCACAACAGGATGAAACACTGCCCGGCCCCGCACCAGCCTCCCAAGTGTTCCTGCCCCGGAGCCCATTGTTGCAGCCTCTGTGTCCCTCCATCTTTTGAGAGCCTTCCTCTTGTCCTCTGCCCCTCCACTTGACCAAGAGTGATGGCCTTCTCCAAGGACTGGTCTCTTCTGACATGTCCAGTCCAGGAGCCAATGTCTCGCCGTCCTTGCCTCTCAGGACCACTCTGGTTGTACTTCTTCCAAGGCAGATTTGTTTGTCCTTTGAGTATAAGAGTATTCATAAGTACCGGTACTTGTAAGTACTCGTCACCAGCTCCCTAATTCAGACACATCGATTCTTCATTGGTCTTCTTTGTTCAAAGTCCAACTTTCACATGCATATGAAGCGCCTGATAATACCATGGCTTGGGTCGGGCTCACCTTGGTCTTCAAAGAAACAGCCTTGGCTTTCAATACTCTGAAGAGGTCTGTGCAGCAGACTTTCCCAATGCAGTCTAGATGATACCCAGTGTGGTGTAGATGCCTCCGTGTCACCCAATGTAACGTATAGATGAGGCTCCATTACTCTGCAGTATAGAGGTGCGGTAAGATAGCACCCAATGTCATGTACAGAGTATTACTTGATGTGATGTATAGATGAGGCTGCATTACTCAGTGCAGTATTGATGGTACTTAATGTCTCCCAAGGATGGCCTCCCTCCAGTGAGTCGTTGTGCCCATTTGGCAGAACTGGAAGCCGAGGCCTAAGGAGGTTATGTCCCTGGCCTCACGCGCAGCAAAGGCTCTGGGCTCCAGCCACAGTCCTGCGTGTCTCTGGGCGCTGCCTGCCACACAAACCACTGGCCACCGGGCATCCCTAGGAGCTGGCCCAGTCAGATCTGCGAAGGGGCTCATGAGATAGTGGCTGCGTGGCAACTCCTCAAGCCCAGTAGTGACCCGCTGGCCACTGAGGGAGGGGGCCTCACAGGACGTCGTCCGTCCATCTGTCCGCAGACCGGGAAGCTGCCCTGTGGGACATGGAGGAGCACCACCTGCAGGAGCGACACCAGCTGGTGAAGCAGCAGCTCAAGGACCAGTACTTCCTGCAGCGGCACGAGCTGCTGCGCAAGCACGAGAAGGTGAGGCTCCTGGGGGGCGGGGAGGCAGGAGGGGAGGGGCAGAGGGGGCTGGGGGAACCTGGGGCCACAGCCTGTGAGAGGGCCCTAGCCCTCCTCCGAGATGGTCACTTGACCTACGCTGAGCCGCTCTGGGCTTCTCCCTCCAGTGTCCTGTCCTGCCTGGGGAGCTTCCAGGTGTGAAGGAAGGGGGTCGATTAGGACAAGGAGCCTGCAGAGCCACAATCACGCGTGGGAGCACTGTGCCTTGGGGCCAGTGAGAGGCAGAAAGAGAGTGCCTGGCACCCCGAGGCCCATCATCTCCCTGCCCAGGAGCCCCCACAAATGGGCCTGGGGCCAGGGGAGGCAGAGAGGGAAGAGCGAGGAGTGGGGCAAATGCAACAGAGCAGAGGGCCCTACTGAGGTCCCTGATGAGGGAGGTGCAGAGGGCCCCAGCTCTGGAGGAGGCCCCTGGAGAGTGGTGCCCGGGCAGGTGCTGCTGTGAGCACCTCTGGCCTGGGCAGGGGTGGGGTGGGGCCGGGGGCTGCGTCCTGGCTGCAACATCTGTCAGAAAACCTTGCACCGAGTCTGGTTCGGGCAGCCAGCTTCCTCCTACCCTCCTGGCCTGGCCGAGCCATGTCACTTCTGTGGTCAGCCTCAAGGTCACGCCTGGGAGCTGGCCTCAAACTGGCCTGCTCACTGCGTCCAATGGAGGGCCCCGAGCGGGGAGCCTGCAGCTCCCTCAGTGACTGGGGCACCAGCAGGCGTGCCTGCTTCCATTTTCTCTTCCTGTTCTCTGCTTCCTGGTCCTCCTGTGCTCTTCACTGCTCTCCTGGAAGACTTGACCATTTCCACTCAATCACTGCTTCTGCCTGGAAGCCTTCCCGCCCTCCCCAGGCCAGTGAGGACCCTTGTGCTATAGCCAGAGGACCTGTGCTTCTGCGCCCACCATCTGTCTTGGTTTAGTCCGCAGAGAGGGGCAGACACTGACAGACGTGAGCTCTGACCCAGAGCAGGCCGTGGTAATGCCCAAGCTGTGCTCTGATGAAAGTCGGCCGAGGGCTGTGGGGTCGCACCCAGCTGGGAGCCCAGAGGAGGCTGCGTGGAGCTGCTGGTGTGGGTGCTGAGTGTGGGGATCCACGTAGGTATCAGGTCAGAGCGACATTCCAATGTGCTGAGGCTTTTCATTATAGAGGTTAGAGACGTCTGCAAGGCTGGGCTGGGATTCCCTTTGGCGTTCGTCTTGGCTCTGAGGTACCAGCTCGTGATGGCGTGCTGCCCGCCCTCAGGGCTGCCCAGGCATTTGGAATGTGTCTTCGTCATCTGGAGCTGCTGTCCCAGAAACAGCCCTGCCCAGGGCTTTAATGAACGGAAATTTCCTCTCTCCCAGGTCAGGAGGCTGCAAGCCCGGATTCAGGACACCAGCCCGAGGGGACCCCTTCTCTCGGTGTCTGTTCCTTGAAGAGCCCCACGTGTCTGGGCAGCGAACCTCCCCTGGTTCTAGGTCTGGGTCCAGACCACACACTGCCCCTGGCAGTCCTTCCGTGGTCATACTGAGGCCCCCTCTCTGCTTGCTCTCTCGTGAGGAAGAGCGGGATGCTAGCCCAGCCTGGGAAACTCCCGTCATGTTGGCCAGGACTGGGAGTGAGGTCACAGCATTCCACGTAACCCCTCGAGGATCACATCATGACTGATGATCACCCCATCTCCGAACTGCCAGGTTCCAACATTATGTAACTGCCCAACCACGCAGACTCCCAGCCCAGCCAGCTTGACCCATACTCGGGGGTGGGGGGCAGGCAGCCCAGTCCACAGCAGAAGGTAAGCGTCCTACACACTCTCAGCAGTCATTGTTCAAGTGAGACCAGAAAGTGTCACTAAGCGATGAACCCAAAGCCCAAGCAGGCCAGTGTCCATGGAGTCCCTTCTAAGGCGTGGCAGCCCCCTATGGACGGGGCGGAAGTGCACACGGGGCTTTTGATGGCCGGGACCTCTCCACAGTCCATCACCGGGCTTTTCCTGTGAGGCCCCTCTGTGTGCGTGTGAGCTGCCCATCTTCTGGGTAGTCACCGAGCGCTAACCTTAGCACCCTCGGGGCACAGCTGGGGAACAGTGGTTGCCATCATGGTTATTGATTCGGTGTGCAACAGAAGGGACCGCTGCCCACCCTGTGCCGTCCTCACAGTTGCTGCCGGGCCGCAGTCCCTGGTTGCAGCCTGTGTGTTCATCCATCCCTTAGCGGGGCTTCCTCTTCGACGCCCCTCTAACAGTGGGACATCAAGCACAGGCCATGCTCAGCTGAGCACGCCAGCCCGGGTCCTGTGCTCCCCAGCTGAGTTCAGCCCTCGGCCTCTGAGGCCTCAGGGGTGCATGTGACCGACCTCGGCCCTTGGGTGTCCCCGCAGGAGCGGGAGCAGATGCAGCGCTACAACCAGCGCATGCTGGAGCAGCTGAAGGTGCGGCAGCAGCAGGAGAAGGCGCGGCTGCCCAAGATTCAGAGGAGCGAGGGCAAGACACGCATGGCCATGTTCAAGAAGAGCCTGCACATCAACAGCGCCGGCAGCGCCGCCGAGCAGCGGGAGAAGGTCAAGCAGGTGAGCGCTGGCCGGCCGGGCTCTGCGATGCTGACTGCGGGCATCCTGGGCAGTGCCAGGCCTGGGGGGCCTGGTTCTCATTCAAGCGTGGAGATAGAGCTGCTCAGCACACGCGTGGGAGGAAGTGACAGACAGATGAGGGCAGGACCCACCGGAAGCGCCGACTACTGGGCGTTAGCGGTGACCCAGGTCTGCTGGGAGGAGGGGGCGGGAGTCATTTCTATAGGGACGCTGAGCTTTGTTGTTAGGCGTGTAGAAAACATTAGGACTCAGTAGTGGACAGGGTTACACACATGGTGAATGGGTTGTACAAATGAAAACGGTCAAGTGGCAAGTGTTTCATATGTGTGTGTGTGTGTGTGTGTGTGTGTTCCATCTATACATAGGCATATATATATGTTTCATATATATAGTCATTATACGTGTGCATCATCCCTATAATAAAAAGCAGCAGCAGCCGGCCTGGGGAGCGGGGTGCAGGTCCCAGTGGGAAGCCTCCCTGGCCTCCTGGTGGATGTGCCGGATGGAGGAGGAAGCTCCTTACTCCTCATACACCATCCCCTCTCACCTGCCGTGATTTATCTAACCAGCTTCCAAGGTGGGCACGCCCCTTCTCCTTCCGCGAGACCCCACTCCCGGGACACCCAGCTGGCTGGGTACATGGAGTCGGAGGCTCCTGTGAGGCCTGCATGGCACATACCCTTGGCTGTCTGGCACGTGCCACATCCTAGTGTGCTGTCAGTGCTGTGTCTGACACCAGCTGGGGGCTCTTTGACATGACTTGACGGCAGGGGCTGGCTCTCAGCTCAGGGTGCAAACTCGAAGTTCAAGGCCCAGTCTGAGTGGTGGGCTATGGGGCAGCCACCCACCCACCATCCCCACCCTGCCCCCTCTCTGTTGCAGTTCTCCCAGCAGGAGGAGAAGAGGCAGAAGTCGGAGCGGCTGCAGCAGCAGCAGAAGCATGAGAACCAGACAAGGGACATGACGGCACAGTGCGAGAGCAACTCACACGAACTGCAGCAGCTGCAGGTACGGCCGGCCGCCCTGGGGCTCCAGCATTCCTTCACCAAGCCGCAACACGGCTGTGACGTTAGGACAACTTTCCTACTTTGCAGGGTTGGGTGAGGATTTCTAAATGAGATCAGGGAGCTCAAAGTGCCGTGTCTGGGGCCCTGAATTTGCTGTCATTGTGCCTTGGAAACAGGGTCCCAGGTCTTGCCCCTTCCCTTGAGGACTGCATCCCCGTGGAGCTCCTGAGCCCTGGCTACTGGAGCCCAGGTGGTGCAGTGGATGAAGTGCTGAGTGGCTCACTGCAAGGACCCCAAGATCTGAAAGTCTTGGAAACCCACTGGGGCAGGTTGCTCTATACAGGAGGAGCCTGGCCCTGGAGCTGGTGGTGGATTGCGATATGTCGGATCTGAGCGATAGGGCTGTGCAGGCTCTTCTGGGCCCGTCCTAGAAAGGCAGGGAGGTGTGGAGGCCTCACTACAGGCATTGACGTCCTCCGGGCAGTGCTTCTGTCTGCCGCAGTGTGGTTTCCACCCCTGCCTCACTGCGAGGATGCACCGGGAGGGCCCAAAGGAATTGCCAAGCGCAGCTCTGGCATACCCAGGGTCTCGTGCCTCGGTGAACGGATCCCCAGTCGCCCGGCATTTGACCGTGTGACCCTAACACTATGGAGAGCCTGGATTCCAGACCACTTCCTGGTGCTCCTGTGGGACCTGTCCTTAAGAGGCGGGTGTGGGAACAGAACACGGGAAGACTGCCTGTTTAAGATCAGGAAAGGTGTGTGTCAGCATTGTAGACTCCCCCCAAACTCATGCAACCTATAAACTGAGCCAGTCATCGGAGAAGCCAGATTATATTGAAAAAGAAAGCAGCATCAGGATTGGAGGTTGCTTATTAGCAACCTGTGATGCAACCTTGCTTGCTGAAAGTGAGGAGGGCTTGCTGGTGAGGACCCCGGGCTACAGCCTTTGTGTGGATTGTGACTCAACGTACGGAAGACGCAAGTCCTCACCACGGGACCACTAGATAACATCGGGATAGATGGAGGAAAGCTTGCCATTGTCAGGGATTTGTCTTGCTTGGATCCACACTCAGGGCTTGTGGAAGCAGCAGTCAAGAGATCCAACGATGCATTGATTGGGTTACGCTGCTGCACAAGACCTCTTTCAGGTATTGAAAAGCAAAGATGTTACTGTAAGGACTGAGGTGCGCCTGACCCAAGCCATGGTATTTTTAATCATCTCCTAAACGTGGACATTGAATAAGGAAGCCCAAAGAAGAATGGATGCATTTGGATTGTGGTGCTGGAGAAGAACATGGAAAGTGCCAGAGACTTCCAAAAGAACAATTAAATCTGTCTTGGAAGAAGTACAGCTAGAATGTCCCTTAGAGGCAAGGATGGTGAGACCTAGTCTCACATACTTCGGGCATGTTGTCAGGAGAGACCAGTCCCTGGAGAAAGGCATCATGCTGGGCAAACGAGAGGAGGGGCAAAAAAGAGGAAGGCCCTCAACTAGATGGACTGGCTCAGTGGCTGCGACAATGGGCTCACACATAGTCACAGGGGTGAGAGTGGTGCCGGACCAGGCAGTGCTTCATTCTGTTGAACATAAGGTCACCGTAGGTCGGGACCCATGCCATGGCCCCCAAGACCAACGTGGAGCAGCTAACCAGCAGGTCAGGACTTTGAACCCACGGTCTGCCCCGGGAGCAAAGGATGAGGCTGTCTGCTTCCGTCAAGTCTGACGGTTCCACTCTGTCCTCCAGGGTTGCCGTGACTTGACAGCAGTGGTTTTGATTTGGGATCTAGGTCAATACATCTTGAAAAATAAAATTAAAATCTCCCATGGGTGGGGGTGGAGCAGGGGTTCGTTCCTTCTCGTTCAACTAAGTTACGGTTATGGTATCTGAATAAAAGCAAGTTCACTCTATTCCTCCTAAACCACAAGATGTGTTCCCTGGAGGCACCACAGGGACGAGTCCCTTCTGTGTGAGAAGTGCTGGTCAGTCTTAAGAAGCAGGGAGAGGGCAGTGAGACTGGGGACCCTCCGCCATGCCCAGGGCCTCGGCCGAATTGTCTCCTCGGGAAATGACATGCGGTAGAAGCTAGTGTTGATCTACCCAGATGTTTGATAGTGGTATTTATAATAGTGCGAGTGAAAAGCAACCTAACTGGCCAGAAATAGAGAAGTTGTTATGTAAATTTGGTAATTCATACCATGGGCTATTCTTTAAACTCAGCTCATCTCGCTACTGTGAAGTCAACTCCGCTCACAGCGACCGTAAAGGACACAGCAGAGCTGGCCCTGTGAGACTCCCGAAGTTGTAGATCTCCACGGGAGCAGCAAGCCTCCTCTCTGTCCCCCAGAGCAGTGGCTGGCGGTTTCCCAACACATCACCCACCATGAAGAGTGCGCATTCTGAAGAAGCGTTTCCATTCTAAGGTGACCCGTGTGTGAGGGGCAGACGTCAGAATTATATACACACAGTGTACGCCAAATGGCCTAGGACATGGAGCGAGTGACGCAGGAAGTGACTCCTTCAGGTGGTTGCCTTCAGGGTGAGAGTTGATCTCACCTGTGCTGGTGCTGGTTTCTTTGTTGTGTTAACTGCTGTGATTAATAATGGTGACACACACGGGGCCTGTCACGAAGGGAAGCAGCCTCCCTGGCTCTACACGCCTCCCTTCCTGGCGACGCGGCGTGCCGCGCCCCGGGTCTCAGCCCTCAGTGCTCTGCCCCCAGTGTCCTCAGATTCTGCTTACCGTTTGTTCCAGAATGAAAAGTGTCACCTCTTGGTGGAGCATGAAACCCAGAAACTGAAGGCCCTGGACGAGAGCCATAACCAGACCCTGAAGGATTGGCGGGACAAGCTTCGGCCACGGAAGAAGGTAACCGCTTGGGGCCTGGTGGGCTCAGCACCGTGCCTGGCCACAGGGCAGCTGGGGACAGCTTCCTGCCCATTTGGCTGGACTCCTGTGCTGTGGGAGCCACAAAATGCGTCTTGTCTTCTCCCACAGCCCTTCTCCTCTACCCACCCCTCCACCTCAGTGCCTCAGCAGCTGCCTGAGGGAACTAGCTCCCTCCCCTCCCTCCTGCCACCTTGACCAGTCACCTAGCTCTCTCCATTGTCTCTCCTTGATGTCGCCCCTTCTACCTGCTGTGCCTGAACCTGCAACCAGGGCTCCTTCCACCTGTTCTTGTGCCCCACCCACTCAGGACACTCCCCTACCCCCACCCCCGCCTCCATGACCCTCCAACCCTCCAACCCTCCAGCCCAGGGGTCTGTCAGGGCGGCCTCAGGCCTTGTGTTCTTTCAAGTTGCTGAGAGCCCCTAGAGGTGGTATTTATGTGGGCCACATCTGTGAATACTAACCAGATTAGAAGTTTATACTGAAAAAAGTATCTACCCCAAACATGCTTAGATGGATAGATAGATAGATAGATAGATAGATAGATAGATAGATAGATAGATAGATAGATAATACTTTTCTGAAAAAGCAACTGAATTTTCCAAGGCGAGAAGGCAAGTTTAAAGACTTGCACTCTTTTATAGTTAACATCTCTCTCATCCTGGTAGTTCAGTGGGTTAAGCATTGGGCTGCAAACCAAGATGAGCCATTCAAACCCAGCCGCCGCTCTGTGGGCAGCAGAGGAGGCCGTGCGCTTCGTACAGATGGGCCGTCACACTCCGTTTTGTGGGCTCAGGCGAGATGGAATCCACTTGACGGCCCTGGGTCCCTTCTGTGTCCGGCTGGAGAGAGGACAGCGGGATGGTGACCTCCAGGTCAGCACGCCATCCGGCGCAGCCTTCTTGTAGTTGGAGTTTACGGAGGAAAGCAGCCTCCCAGGAATGTGTACTTAGAACAGGACATCTTCTTTTTGCAGCGTGGTCTGATGATTGTAGGTCTTTTCCGCTGTATGACGCCCCCAGCTCAGTACGTGATTGTTTCTTCAAGACCAGGGACAATGTGGAGCCCAAAACCACCCCGGGCTCCCTGTCCCATGGTTAAGCTCCATGGTTAACAGTGCATCCACCCAGAGGTGCTTCAGAAGAAAGGTCTGGCAGTCTGCTTCCGAAAGATCCAGCCAGTGTCGGCAAAGCATGTGTGGAATCCCCTGTCAGCCGTGCATGGGAACTGTTGCCCCTGGCCTCGGAATGTCACCCACTGTGTGGGGTGAAGCGGGTTCACGGAGGCGGGCGGGGCCTTTCAATGCTGGTGGCCTTCCATCACAGGACACAAAAACCCATCTCCTGGAAGCAGCTTCCCCTCTAGAGATGGTGGGGGCGGGATTGGGGGAGGTCGACAAAGTCTTGTGAAATGCTCATTGTTTTGTGTGAAAGCACATATTTTGTTATTGGCATCAGTCCGGTGAGTTGTTTTCCAGAAGCGAGAGGCTAGGTTCATTTCAGGATATCGCTTGCCGGGTACCCAGCTAGTTGGCCTGTCATTCTCTAAGTCAAAATGAGGTCTGTGGGACAGAGGCTGGGGCGGTGCCGGGCCAGTCCAAACACACTGCCGCGACTCATGGCCACCCTGCAGGATGGGGAAGAACTGCCTCTGTGGGATCTGACAGGGTAGCTCTTCATGGGAGTAGAAAGCCTCATCTTTCTCCCTTGGAGCGGCTGGTGGTTTCATACTGCTGACCTTGCAGTTAGCAGCCCAACGCGAACCACTGAAACTCCAGGGGTCCTTCTCCCTCAGGCAGAGCCCTCCAGAGACATGGCCTTGGGGTCCAAGAGCAAGAGCTCTCTTATCTGAAACGGGCTGTCTTTCCCCCAATGAGGGCGTGGTGGTTAGAATACTGGCACTGTCTGGTGCCTTTGTCTTAATTACATGCACTCATTCATTAAAGTACCTTAGTTAATGATGTAGTGTTTATTAATTAACCGCGTGGGTCGGATGCTTCCTCAAACTCCGCACCTTCGCCCACAGCTGCTTTTGTACCATTTGCGCTGAGTGCCAGCACCGGGAGGAGGCCTAACGACATCTACATGGCGTTCTGAAGAGCATTCTGATCTTGCCGGCCCACTCTCTCCCACCCAAAGGGCCTGGGGGGCCGCTGATCCCGTTTTGAGAGTCGCTCACCTCACTCCCCACTCAGCGCTCCAAACCAGTGTTAGTACCCAGACAATCCTCCATGTCCCTTGCTTCCTGCTGGCCCATTGCCAGGCACTCTGTGCCCACCAGCCTGTGCTTGGCCAGCTCTGTCCACAGGGCGCTGGCCAACCGCCACCGCTCAAGGAAGCCTCCCCCTGGGGGTCAGTGTGGGGGTCACCCCTGGGCTCCGGCAGCTCCTGGTCCTGATTACACAATGAGTGACATTGTCTGCCGTCACTAACTTGACCGTTTGTGTGTGAGTCAGTCCTTCATGCCTGGGGCTGTGCACACACTCTCTGAGCATGTCCAGAGTGCCCCGCACTGTGTCAAGCAGTAGAGATCCCGGTGAACCCAGCCCACAGGGTGCTGCCGCGGCAGCTGACGCTCATGAAGAGCAGGTAGTGAATGAGTAACTGTCCCTAGGTAGTGTCACATGCTAGGGAGCAAAAGGGACCAGAAACTGGAGAAACCAGGGGGTGGGTATCAATCTGTTAGCCCTCACTCACGGCTGGCCATGTGACTCTGGGTGCGTGGAGTCTAGCTCCCTTGATGCCCGAGTGGTGCACACAGCTGCCCGAGCCCATGTCCCCGACCACTGTCCCGTCTCTGCTGTGCCACGGTATGGCGGGAGACGGGGAGGACAATTGAGCAAAGACCTGCAGGCCCTGAGTGCAGAGCCATGCAGACGTGTGGGCATGTCTTCCCCTGCAGAAAGAAGGGAGACTGCAGTGACCCCCAGGCAAGGGTGCCCTTATCACCTCCAAGGTACAACCAGGAGGCCTGGGGGCGGGGGGGATTACAGGATATGACATCAGAGAGGAGACAGGCATGTGTAGTCTGCCCTTTCCTCTGCCCAAGATGGAGCCGTTGGAGGGGTTTGAACCGAGAGCTAAGTGAGACCTAAATAAGGGGCCTCTGCTGCACCAATGCTCAGTGCAACGCTGCCCACAGTGACCACACAGTGGCGGCCACCCAAGTGCCCACCCGCAGATCAGCCATGCACCCATGGCCACCTCACAGCACAGGACAGAGTAGAGCTGCCCCTGTGGGGTTCGGAGCCTTGACATCTCTATAGGAGTAGACAGCCTCATCTTTCTCCCATAAAGGCGGGTTCGAATCCCTGGCCTTGAGGTTAGTAGCTCAGTCGAAGCCCACTACCTACACACAACAGAGTATGATTCAGCCGTGAAGGACAATGAAGTGCCCATCAGGCTACCACATAGCGCAGTGGTTCTCAACCTGTGGGTCGTGACCCCTTTGGGATTCAAATGACCCTTTCACAGGGGTCGCCCGATTCATAACAGTAGCAAAACAACAGTTATGATATAGCAACAAAAATAATGTTATGGTTGGGGGGTCACCCCAACATGAGGAACTGTCTGAAAGGGTGGCGGCATCAGGAAGGTTGAGAACCACTGATGTAGATGAACCTTGACAACATGCTGAGTGAACTAGCCAGACACAAAAAAGACACATGTTGTACGACCCCCACTGCCACAAAACACATAAACGAGACAAATGGAGAGGCAGAGGTTTCTGGGGACAGGGTTGGGGAGAAGAGACAGACATTCCTACTTACAGGTCCTGAGTTTCTCTTCGGGTGGGGTCTGCTGAGCCCACGGGGGTGAGGGCTGTACAGCACTGTGGATGTGAGGTCATGCCGGACCCACCCCAGCGCTGGGTAAGGGGAGGCCCCCGGCTGCTGGGCAGAGAGTGACCTGAGGAGGACTGGGTGCGGGGTTGGGGGGTGTTGCAGGCAGGCTCAGAGAGGGGGGTCCTCAGTGCTCTCTGCATGGTTTTCTCTGGGGGGTCTCTGGCTTTGGGACCTTGCACATGCCATCCTCCATCCTCCTCTCTGTCTCAGCTGTGAAGTGGTCCTACCAGGCTTGTGTGGTGTTGAGGAACAGTGGCCAGCCCACACCTCAGGCCAAGAATCCTCGTTCCCTCCCACCCGGCACTCTGAGAAGTTGGTGCAGAGCTGGTTCAACTCATGATGGATGGCCCACAGGGGCAGGTCTCCATGGCTGTGATGTTGGGGTAGCAAATCACCAAGCCTGTTTTGCAAATCACCTTTGTGGGGATTTGAACCGTCAACCTTCTAGCTACTAGTCAAGTGCTTAGCTCTTTAGACCACCCAGGGGCCCCTTTCTTGCCCTGCCATCATTGTGTATGTGTCCTTCTGCCCTGCGCCCTGCCATTGTGGTCTCGTCGGATGGCCTTGGCAGACCTGGAGCTGAGGCTTCCCTCCCCGTGCTGAGGATGGAAGCTGGGTGGGGGTGAGGGTGAGGGCAGAGGCGGGCTGAGCCCATGCTCGCTGGTTTCTGTGACCACAGCCTGCTGGGACTTTTGATACATGACACTCAGATCCTTAAGACCTTGCTGACTTGGGCTCCCTCTGACAGCAGGCAATCAACCCTTCCCTGGAGCTCTTCCCTGGGGGCGTTGGATGCTTGGCCCACCCTGAGAGCTGAAACAGAATGGGCTTAGCCACTGCCTCCCGTCCCAGATTTCACCCCGGGGTGGCTTGGGCTCAGCAGAGCTACCTCAAATGTGTGTCTGGGGAGCCGGCACTGGATATTTTTTCTGGAATGTTCTCATGGCTTTACAGTCAGCACCCCTGAGTCCCTGCCATTGGGTGGATGGGGGAGGGGAGCACACATGGTGGAGTAGTATTAGAAAGAAATCCACAGTCTCTCAGTACCAGTAAAGTGTTGCTTGCGCCCTAAACCGCATGGACTATGGCTGCAAACAAGCCCGTCTTCCCTTTGAACGTTGGTTTCCTGAGCTGTTGAACACTGTGGAGAATGTGTCTTCCCTCAGAACGGGCTTTGGCCCACCTCTGTTTTGGTCGATAACGATTTATGACAACAAGCCACGGCCGTCTGTTTCACAGTGCCTGTGGCCCCGTGGAGGAGTTGCAACAGAGAACGGGTGGTGCCCAGAGGGAAAATACTCCCTGGCCCTTTACAGGAGGGAACATCAACCCAAACCAACTGGCCGTAGAAGATCATGTAAAGAAGTACTGTATGGGGAGGGGTGCTGGTTGAGAATCCAGTCGTGCTTTAAAAACCTAGGCGTTGGATTTACGCAGACGTGGGATAAAGCCCTGGCTCTCCTATCACTAAACCTCTCTGTGCTCGAAAGTAGTAGCTTTGATTATAACTTGGTATTTCCAGAGTAGACGTCACAAACTGACGGCCCATGGCTGCATTGGCCCACAGACATGCTCTGTTTGGTGGGAGAGAGATCGGGCTCTCTCCTCCCATGAACAGTCTCAGAAGCCCACAGGGGGTCGCTATGGGTCAGCATTGCCTCCATGGCAGTGAGTCTGATTTTTGGTTTGGTATAACAAGTTGTCAAAGGAACTTTTACATAAAAACCTGAAGTTTCTTTGGAAAACACCACTGCATTGGCAGTACGGGCCACACTGTAACATGGGCACCCATCAGTGGAGCTGGGAATAAAACGCCCTCCACCAGAGCAGTGTGCCACAGCCCCTACCACCCCCTATTGCCTCACACCCAGCTCTTTGTGCATTTAAGTCCCCTGAGTAAGGAGCCCTGGCCGCACTGTGGGTTCTGGGTGGGGCTCCCCACTGCAAGGTTAGCCATTCAAACCCACCAGTTGCTCTGCAGGAGAAAGACGCGGCTGTCTGCGCTCCTAGAGGCTGGCATCCTCATGAACCTTGTGGAGGCTCTCTCTGATTTGGCATCCACTCGATGGCAGTGGGTTTGGGTTTGGGTTTCTTTTTTAACTCCCTTAAGTACTGGGTGTTGTAAGTTTTTATGAAAGCGTACTCAGCCTTGCTTTAACTTTAAATTAAAGGCAGAGAAAAACTCTTGAATTGGGGAAACAAGCTCTTATGGGGGGTTGGTGGTCATAATTCAATTCCTTGTGTGGTGGAGACTATTTCAGGGTATCCAAAGTCTAGTCAGAGGCAGTCGCCGGCTGGTCAGGCTGGATACAGAGTGGGAAGGACGACTCCTCTGACCCGGGCCACTGGTTGGTCAACGGGTTCTGAGTCATGGCGGCCACGGGGACTGGCGACAGTGCGGCCCAGGGTGTCAGATATTCAACTTTGAAGTGAGACCCCAATTCCCATCTTAGTCTTGCCCCAAGCTAACTGGGTGGGTTTGTGTACATGGCCAAGCCCACTCTTATCCTGTCTCTCAGTATAATAGAGCGCACTTTCCAAAATGAGATTATAGTCACAGACAGAGTCCAGAATTATATCACAAAAGGAATTGTGTCTAGAAGGGCCATATTAATGGACTCCAACTCACTTCCTTTCTCGGTTGGATACTCAGCGTCAGAGATTCTTCAGAAATTGTTCCGGTAATTGTTGTTGTTGTTGAATGTCCTGCAGTCAAGGCTGACTGTCGCGGTCCCACGTGAAACGGAAGGTCCTGTGCAGTCCTCACGATCATCGCCATCTTTGAGCGCATTGTTGCAGCCACTGTCCTTTTCCTTGAGGGACTGCCCTCTCTGGCTGACCCTCTACCAAGCTGATGTCCTGCTTCAAGGACTGGTCCCGCGCGATGGCGCTTCCAGAGTCTGTGAGATGATGAAGTCCCATCGTCTTCACTTCCAAAGACTCTCTGGCTGTGATTCTCCTAAGACAGACTTATTGGTTTTTTCGGCAGCCCACGGTCCTCTCGCTGGTCTTCACAGGCTCCGTCCTTCAGGTGCCTCGAGTCTTCTCTGGCCGCCTTACTCAGTGTCCAACTCTCACGTGCATATGAGGAAACGGAACACGCCATGGCTTACGGGCTCAAGTAGAAAGAACATGTTTTGGAAATGATGAGGACAACATATATACAGTGTGCTTGATCCAATTGATGTATGGATTGTTAGATCTGTAAGGACCCCCAATAAAATGATTAATAGTAATAAAAAGTAATGACAGAGGCACAAACATAAGCTAATGTGATAATAAAAGATTACAATTTAGATGTATCCATAGTTCAATCTTGCTTTTCGTTTCCATCTTGATTTCTTAATCGAAATCAGTCAACTTCCTACAATGAACTAGGCTCTAAATATTTTCAGCTTAAAAAAATCATTTTATTGGGGGCTCTCACAGCTCTTATACCATTCCATACATCAATTGGATAAAGCATATTTATACATATGTGGCCATCACCATTTTCTAAACATTTACTTTCTAATTGAGCCCATGGTATCAGCAACTTATTTTTCCCTTCCACCCTCATGACCCCTTGATATTTTCAGCTTTTATATATGACCTCTGTCACTGTTACCAAGCTCTGCCTTTGTAAGACCAAAGAAGTCATCAGTAATATATAAATGAATGGTCATAGCTGGATTCCAATAAAACTTTATTTACAAAATTTAAACAAAAGAAGAAGGAGGCAGAAAAGAAGACACCATGGCTTGGGTCAGGCACACCTTGGTCTCCAAAGTGGCATCTTGGCCTTTTAATGTTTCCCAGCGGCTGATGCCGCAGGTCTGTCTGCCCCATGTGGCACGCCACGTGGTTTCTTGACTGCGGCTTTCATGCAGATGTAAGTAAATGGAAGCCATCTTGACAACTTGCGTCTTTTCTCCATCGGTCAGGAGACTGCTGCTTGGTCCGGCTGTGAGGATTTTGCTTTCTTGCTGCAGGGGCACGTGCGCTCCATACTGAAGGCTGTAGTCTTTGACCTTCATCAGTGAGGACTTTCAGACTCCTTGGCTTTTGGCAGACAAGGTTGTGTCATCACAGACCGCCAGTGGTCCCTCCAGTCCCGGTGCCCGTTCTTTTTCACCCAGGCCTTGCCTCTCAGCTGATCGGCTCGGCACGCTTGGAGAAGCGTGGGGAAAGGATGGCCGCCTCCCCTGATTTTGAAGTCACCTCCTCGTGCTGTTTGAACAGCTGCGTTTGGGTCGACGTACCGAGTGTTTCTGCGTGAGCACAGTGCGGGGCTCCGGAATTCTCCTTCACAGTGCTATCCACCCACCTTAAGATCGCGCAGTCAGGGACTCCGTGTAGTCGATGGACTGCACGTACAGACCGTCCCGATGTTTTCTGCTTTCGGTCGAGATCCACGTGGTGTCAGCAGTGCTGTCCCTTGTTCCACAGCCTCTTCGGACTCTGGCTTGGATTTCCGGCAGCTTTCTGTCGATGTGCTGCTGCAGCCGTCTGCCTTCAGCAAAATGTTACGTGTGTGGTATTAAAGTTTCATTTGACCATTTCCACATTCCGTTCAGTCACTTTCCTTTGGAATGGGATCTCTCCCAGTCACTTCACCAGGTCGTTGTCTTCCAGATTTCTGCAGCTGCAGCTACGCACCCACTTGCGGAAGCGGTTCACTTGGTCGGTTCCTGGAACCTCATTTTTCGGCAGTGCCTTCCATGCAGCATCTTCCTTCAATGCGTTCGCTGGTTCTTGATCATCTGCTACCTCCTGAAATAGTTGGCACCCAGCTCTTTCGGGCACGGTGTATTCCGTCCATCTTCTTTGATGCTTCCTGGGTCATTCTTGCCCATTTGACAACTCCAGGCTTGTTGGTTTTTGGTTTCTTTGTCCTTCTGTGCTTTTGGCCTGAGAAGTGCCAAGTACGCTCTCTCTTTGTATTTTCTAGCTCAAGGTCTCTGTCCATTTCGTTGTCACACCTCAGGGTGTCTTCTCAAGCTGCCCTTTGTAATCCTCCGGTCAGCTCTTTCACCTCGTCCTTTCTTCTGTTCTCTTTGGGTGCTCTGCGTTCAAGGGCAAACCTCAGAGGCTTACGTTTGGGGCAGATCTGTTTAGCTGGGTGAACTGGCATGAGCCCCAGGGAAACTACCACCGTGTGTTTCAGATAGACATTCCCCTCAGCTTCCTGGTGAGCTTTTACCACATAGACACCCGTGGTCCTACCACAGAGGCCCTTAGTGGCCGGCACAGTTAACACGCTCGGGTGCTAAGCAGAACATTGGCGCCCGGAGTAGACCGACTGGCAACTGGGATCGGGGTGGGGGCTGGGCACGGACAGGATGGAATGGTCCTGCCACAGATCTTCAGGGCCAGCGCCTCAGCAGTGACGAAGGCCCATCTGCTCCAGTATCAGTCCTCCTGGACAAGGCTCCCTGTCGGGATGGCTATGTGGCTCTCGTCCCTCCCGCTTGTTAAGCTCTTTCCACTTCCACAAATGCACCAAACTCAACTGCTGTGGAGTCGATGCCGACGCCCCTGTGGGGGTCCGAGACTGTAACTGTTTACTGAGTAGAAACCCAGCCCTTCACCCTCAGAGATGCTGGTGCTTTCAAACTGCCGACCGTGCAGATCACGGCCCACGGCATAACCACTTTCACTTCCTAGCTCTGGATTTTCTGGATGGCTGTTTAGCCACCATCAGGTTTGTATCTGCCTTTTGGTTGTGTGGCGTTTTTCCATCTTTTGAACTCCCTCTGGATTGACACTTCTCCCAGCCATGTCTGTGAGCACACAGGAAATCCCTGTGAGGTGGTAAGAGGAGAGAAGAAGGGGTTCTTACACTGCGGGGAATGGCCTGGGAACGGAAACAGGAAAGACCCAGTGGCACTGTGGAAGAATGGCCTGGAGCCCTGCTCCAGTACAAGCTACAACCCAGGAAACCCTTTGGGGCACAGTTGGCCTGTGGATTGGGGCTGTTTGCTGTTTGTGGCCTGGGAAGGGAGTTGCTCGAGACAGCCATAAAAGTGTGGGGTCCTGGGGTTCCAAGCCTGCCACCTGTAGTCATTCTCCAGGGTCCATATCTGCACCCCCTCTTGGTAGTACTTAATAGCGTCACTAAGAATGGACCAAGGACCTGTCCACCAGGGGAATGTGTAAACTAGTAAGAGTCCATACGGGAGAGGGAGATGGGCTACCAGTGGGGACCGGGTGGGCAATTGAAGAGTTTGAGGGTCACGCCCACATTTCCATCTCTGTGACCCTGTGTGTTTCAGGACCTCGGCCTGGCTGTGGTTATAATCTTCCGGGGCTCTGGGGGCGGTCCTGTGATACTCCTGGTGGGGGAGGGGGCATAGCCAGACCACCTGCCACCTGCCCTCTCTGTGTCCTAGGCTCTGGAAGAAGACCTGAGTCAGAAGAAGCGGGAGCAGGAGATGTTCTTCAAGCTGAGCGAGGAAGCAGAAGGCCTGAACCCGCCCACGCCAAGCAAGGCCACCAAATTCTTCCCTTACAGCTCTGCGGAGGCTTCGTAATGGCCCCCCGGCCTGTGGCTGGCAGCTGGCTGGGCCTCGGGGGCCTCCCAGTCTCTGTGAACAAGGAACACTCAGGACCCAGCCCTCTTGCTTCTGTGCCACCTTGAGCCCCACCCCTTGCCCTGTGCTGCCAGCTGTGCCCGGTGTCCCCGATACTCGGGCACTTGTATAGGGGACACCCCAAGTCTCGGGGGCCTGATGTTAATGCCTGCTGGTGGGGACTGGGTCCGGAGGAGTGCGTACTCTGTAGCCTCGAGACCCCTCCTGTTTGCCAAAACACCTGCTGCTCTCAGTGGCATGGTTCAACTGTCTGTTAATCCTAGAGCTTTTCAGCCCGCGTGTGTGCGGTGTCAGACAAGGCTCGGCCCCCACCGCCTTTCCCAGTCCAGCTGGAGCTGCCTGGAGACACCCACATCTGCACCCCACTTGTCTCCCAGTTTACCTTCCATGTGAGAAGAGGCTGTGCCTGCCTCTGGGAGGCCCCAGATGTTCATTTGGTGGGCCTTGGGTGTCTCATGCCCCCCACTTCTCTCTCTCTCCTCTTCTTCTTCTTTCTCTCTCTCTCTCTCTCCCACACACACACACACGCACATACACACATGGCCTGCCTCCACCCTGGGTCTCTGGGGAGCACATGGCTGGGACACACGTGCTGCCTGAGCCTGCACCACTGAGCGATTGGTAGAGCAGCTGGTCTGCAGCGTGGTGGGTGTTGGCACCAGGCACAGGCTGCGCTCCAGCGATGTTTTCCTCACCTTGCAAGACTTCTACAATGCAGCTGGCTTCCGTCTCACACCTTCCCACCTGTCCACAGGTAAAGACTGGAGACAGCTGCTGACCTCTGCCCTGTGCCCCCTCCGTCCAGCCTTACATTCCAGACTGAGGCTGCTCGTCACTTGAATTTCGCTTCAAGAGTTAAAAATCACCGGGGACAGACTTAGTGCGCCTGCTCCCCAGGAACCTGACAGGAGCCACCCTGGTGTGTCTCTGAGGGAGGGGGAGATCTTGGACCTGCAGGCCACTCACTGCTCCCCCACCCACCCCAGATCCTGGTCCCCACAGGTCATCTAGCTCAATAAAGGGAATTGCTCAACCCAGCATGCGGTTTATTGACAAAGAACACCTTTCGCCACTTTGATTTCTCATTGCCTGTCGAAACAAGCACAGATAATAGCTGCGTGGGTCTCCAGGAAGCCATCAGAACACACACGTGTGCGCTCTTGGGCTCGTGGGCCCATCAGGAGTCTGGGTTTGCTGGTGATCGAGCCTCTGAAACTCCCCGAGAGGATGTTCTCCTTCATTCTTAACAGTGAAGATCAATGAATTCCTTGTCTGTTTCAAGCAATTCTCAGGAAAGTTTTCTCTGTTCCAGTGTTAACTCGATCCTTGGGAAGCAAAGTGCGGGAATGCTTGGGGGGCATGGGGTTCACCAGCCTTCCATCAGCAGTCGTGATGTTCTCTGAGCACCAAGGAGGGTGGGGGCCATCCTGGGTGAGGACGCATTCCATCCAGCTTGCCTGCTCAGTCTGGGGCCCAGATGGGCAATTTTCCAGGCCTCACATTCATGGACAAGTTAGCTGACAGCTGCCTTGCATTGGACTTGGGGCGCAGGTGCCCGGGAAACATCAGCTACAGTATGGTTGCGAGCAAACCAGCGGGTGACAGGGCCTCGTGGCCATGATCTTCTGGGGCAGCCCACTGGCTGGGACTGAGAACCAGATCCAACACCAGCTCATGGGGCAGCGTGCCTTCACACACCCCCTTAGCAAGCTCACCTTTCCCTCCCTCCCTCAGAATTCCCTTCCAGGTGTTGCGGCTTCCCTGCTCAGGCCCTAAGGGCCCTGGGGCCTTTCTGACTGCCATCTGCTCAGGCCTCCCCACTGTGCCGATAGGCAGTGCCCACTGCTGCCAAGCACTCCTGCCTGGCGCGAGTGAAGGAACAGGCGGGGATGTGTCTCATTTATAGCCCATTTTTAGCAGAGTAAATATAACTAACTTATATCCCCCCCCTTTATGAAGGACAGAGATTATTTTTATGTCGTTTTCCAAACTTTCTACAAAACTTGTAAAATGTGTTCTGTGAAGTTAACTGCAAGAGTGTAAATATGCTTCTAATAAAAGAACATGGCGAGAAGCTCTGGGTTTTGCATTCTGGGGTGCTCCTTGGGGACTTGGGTGGGGAAAGCAGGTCTTTTACACACACAGTCTGGTAGGAAAGGGCTGTCTTTCTTCTAAGCGACCCGCTTCTCCCAGTTCACAGAGCAGGGTGGAGCTTGGGGTGCCCGCTCTGAGAGAAGTCACTGTTGGGTGAGACATTACAGAGTGTTGTGTGCTTGTAAGCTCTATATACATTCAACAGCGTTCTCATTCACCAACAAGCAGCAGTCGACCCCTGAGACTATTCAGATGTCAATTTACCGGATCTGATAGCCCCATCAGGAAGCGTGTGTTCTCATGGTGCAGGTCCTGCCAAACCTCACAACACCAGGAAAGGATACCTGTGCGTTCACACTGAGGCCTTCTGAAAGGCGTTTGTCAACCAGACCGCTGACCACCCCCAGGGGTTGAAGAGCTCCGTGGGCAGGGTGCAGGGCGTACTTGTGCCCAATCGGCAGAGGAGGGCAAAGGAAAGGGGTGAGGATGGCAAGAATCTTAGCACAAAGTATGTGTGTGTGTGGCGGGGGAGGGTGTATTTCTGCGCACACGGCTCCAGCACAAGGGAGGCAGAAGGGCCGGTAAGACGGGTTTCCGCATCAATGGACGAGACTGGAGATGGGGAGAAGTCTGAGTGGAGAAAGCTGGGACGTTCACACTTCCCCACGGTGGCAGAATAGACTTGTGGGATCTGAGACAAGGGCACAGCCTGAAGGCTGGGGGACAGGGAGGCACGCCCCTGGAAAGAGGAGAACGCGGCAGAACCAGCCAATAGCAGCAGGCCTGTCAGAAAGCCAGCCAATGATAGGAGCCCATCGTTAGCTGAGGCCTTTGAGCTGAGCTAAGGGCCCTTGGGCTCCCCGCTCCCTGCAAAGTATCACCTTCAATAAAGTCATCTTTTCTGTTCAACCCTTTTCTCTGACTCTGGTCTGGATTTCCCCCCCCCCTAGAAATCTTTAACACCCCTATTTTCCAGTATCCTCAGAGCCCTTGTTGGGGGCTGTGGATACCAGAAATGAGGCTAGTTGTATGAAGGAGGGAGAGACCCTTTCTCTGGGCTCCGTGTGCTCTAAGGTCTGGGGGGGAGAGAGGAGAGAGTGCCCTCGTGGTGGGGTGGCTAGCTGTTGGGCTGCTAGCAGCCAGGTCGACCCTTCAAGCCCACCGGCTGTGCTGCGGAAGGAAGATGTGGATATCGACTTTCACCAAGTTGACCATCTCAGAAAGCCTGTACAGAGTCATGAGTCAGGATCAATCAACTTGCTGGCAGTAGCTTGTGTGTGTGTAATGTGATATGTGTGTTATGTATATATAAATTCCATGATTATATCACAAAGAACATATATGTCACTTATAATTAGTAATCTATTGTTTTGACCTGTTTGGATGCATGTACTTCATTATAATTTGTTTCTTTTGTGATTCTATGTGCCTTATTTCATGAACTTGAAAATATCCTGAGTAGAAGTGGATCCTCTTCATGGAAGTCCAAAGGAATCCGTGGGACATACACACACACATGCACACACACACACACACACACACACACAGAACCCACTTGGTCTCCTAAGCCCCTGGTAGTAGGTACCATGTTAAAGCATTCCGCTGCTAACCTGAAGGTAAAAGGCTCAAGTCCATTAAGAGGCACCTCAGAAGAAAGGCCTGGCAATCTCCTCTCAAGAAAGCAGCCACCGAAAACCCCAAGGAGCACAGTTCTACTCTGCCACACAGGGTGGGGGGAGAGGGCGGCGGGGGGTGGAGTGTGAGTTAGCATAGACCCCACAGCACTGGGTTAAGCACCTGCAGCTGTAAACAGGCTTTAACTTATACCCCTTCCCACCAACAGGTGGCAGTCACAGCATCAGTGGGGACCAAGCGCGTGGATGAGCAGCCGCCTTGCCTCCCTTTATGAAGGGCTGGAAACATGATCAGGTTTCCTGGGGAAAGAATTCATGAACGTGAAAGTTTCATTAGCCAATGCATAAAGGGATGTGTAGAACTGGGAAATGAGATCCTTCCATATAAACTTGAACACTGTGTCCTCTCACTCACTGCCCTTGAGTCAATGCCAACTCATAGCGACCCTATAGGACAAGGTAGAACTGCGCCTGTGGGTTTCCAAAACGGTAACTCTAAGAGTGGAAAGCCTTGTCTTTCTCCCTCTGAGTGGCTGATGGTTTCGAACTGCTGACCTTGTGTTTAGCAGCCGAAAGTGTAACCACTAGCACCACAAACATTGGCAATTGTCTTCATAATGCTTGTCCCCGTGAGACAATCCAGGATGACGTAGCCTGGGAGAATCAAGGGAGACTTCCCAGCGGAGGTGATTCTGAGATTCAAAGAACAAACTAGTCTGCACAAGCACCTGCGTTTAGAGGTTGGGGTATAACTGAGAGCTTGTGATCACGGAGCTGGAACGATGGACAGGACAGACCAGGTGGGGCTGTGCATGGCAGCCCAAGACTACTCTCCTAATGGGGGCAGAAGACTGAGAATGAATTTAGTGAGGAGAAAACTTGCTGTCGTTGAGACCCCGGCTCACAGCGACCCTACAAGATAGGGAAAAACTGCCCCCTTGGGTTTCTGAGACTCCCTCTTGACCAGAGTAGAAAGCGTCCCCTTTCTCCCATGGATTGGCTGGCGGTGTCCAACAACTGACCCTGGGGTTGGCCACCCAACAGGCAACCACGACACCGCCCAGGCTTAGGTTCAAGCAAGGCCGTTGAAATCATGACTTTAGCAGGGAGTTGGCCTGGGTTTTGTTGTTAGGGGCTGTGGCATCGGAGCAACTCTGTGCACAGCAGAACAGAACACCGTCCAGCCCCGCGCCTTCCTCACATGGAAGGTCATGTGTGAGCCTGTCGTTTCAGCCACTGCATTAATTCCTTTTGTCCAGGGCCTGCCTCTTTTTCACTGCCCCTCCCCTTCACCAAGCCGGATGCCCTCAAGACTGGCTGGCTGACCTCTGAACGCTCAGACTGAACATCCACCCTCACCCAAGGCGCCATGAAGGGTCATCGCAGGGAGCCAAGGGCTGAGTGGCTGTAGACGCTGACCAGCCCACTGCGACACCGGAGTGATTCTTTAGCTGTGACTACCAAGTTAAAACAACACGGAAAGCACCTCCACATCCAGCAATGGCCGATCCGGCCATGCCCGCTGATGCTGACCGAGTGCACAAAAGCACGGGGACCCCTGCCGGGAAGCATCTGAGTGGAGAGTGACCTGACCAGGAGTCAGGGAGGATGGAGGCCGCGGAGGGGAGGGACCCCGGTGCTTCCTCCAGGAAGCTCTGTCCATCGAATGCGGGGGAACAGAAATGAGGAACCGAGCATTCAGCGTCCCCCCAGCTACCAACACAGGAGTTTGTGTCCAGGCCAGGCTCAGGAAAGGGAGGTAGAATTTGTCCCTGGGTTGGAAGCCCAAAGAATTGAAGCCTATTAATACAAGTAAGGCTAACATTAGGCTCGTACTTTGGACGTGTTGCCAGGAGAGACAGGCCCCTGGAAGGACGTCAGGCTTGGTAAGGTGGAGGGGGAAGAAAGAGGAAGGCCCTCGACGAGGTGGATTGACACCGGGGCTGCCGCAGTGGGGCCGGGCTCAGAGCAACGTGAGGATGGCGCAGGACTGGCAGTGTTTCGGTCTGTTCTGCTAGGGTCACGGGGGTCGGGACTGACTTGATGGCATCTAACAACAACAAAGTCAGACTGGCATGGCCCAAGAGGGCTAGTGCTCACAGGCACCTGGCAAGGCCAAGGTAAAGTCCTCTCTGGAGGAGAACACCAGCATCTTCCTGCAAACAATGTATACGTGAAATGCCTAGTACACAGCTAACTAGACACACAACCAGACTCACCTGTCAATTTGTCAAACTCTGGTGGCGTGCGTCACTGTGCTCCTGGGAGCTCTGCCACCTCTATTTTCAGTCCCAGTGCTATTTCCAGTGCCCCTGGGTCAACAGCTGGCCGAGGCGACTCCAGGCGAAACACGGCTGAGGAAGAAGGAAGCAGTGGTCTGACTCTAGGAAAGGGGCCCGCAGACGCTGTGCGCCAAGAGGAGCAGGACCTGACATGCTTCAGCAGATGAGCCCCTTGGAGGGAAGAAATCCAGATCAGCTGCCTCCTCAAAGCAGCGTGATGGCGTGAATGGGGCAAAGTGTTCGGCTTTGCTGATGGGACAGAACACCCATGAGATGAAACCGCTGTAAGCACCAGAATGTGGAATGCCGGAAGTCTGGATCCACAAGACAGGGTGTCATCAAACATGAAATGGGCCGCATACACATCCGTATCCTAGGCCTCCATGCGCGGAACGGGCTGGTATTGGCCATCTTCCGTAGATCATCAAATGCTGGGAAAGATGAATTCAAGAGGGGCGGCATCTCATTCATCATCAAAAATACCTTGTGAAGATCTGTCTTGACCTGCTGTGCTCTGTGTGATAGAATAAGACCTCTGTGCCTTCCAGAAAGAACAGTTACTGCCACTTTTGTCCTAAGGAATGCACCAACCACTAAAGCCAATGATGGAGAGATGGAAGAATTCTACCAATCGCTTCCGTTTTATCTGCGATCAAACAAGATGCCTGATACTGACTGGGAACTGGACAACCGCTGCAGACTACGAGGAAGGATCGGTGTTGGGAAGTGCGGCCTGGGAGATAGAACGAAGCTGGAGATCCCATAATAGAATTTTGTAAGACCGGTGACTTCTTTGTCACAAATACCTTTTTCTCTTCACCGACATAAATAGTCAACAGTCATTTACCAAAAATTCCCCAAAGTACAAACATTTCAAGAGCTAACGTCTGACCAAGTACCAAGGAGGATGTTTTCATCGTTACTTATGGAATATAGCACATACAAAGGAAAACATTCTTTACATAGCTTCAAAAAACAATTAAATGGAAGGAAGAAGTCAATTGGAATTCAGCTACCTGGCTAACCAATCCAAAGAGATCCATATTTGTGCCCATTCCATACAGAATGTGGAAATCATTGAACAATGTCATCACAATCAGCAACAAGTAGGATATTTCTGAAGACAATGTTAAACTGGCTGCAGCAGCACATCTCAGGGAACGGTCAGAAACTCAAGGCAAATTCAGAAGAAGCCGTGGGGTGGGAGTGTCACTGCTGAAGTCAGCTGGCTCTTGGCCGAGAGTAGGGGACATCAGGAAGATGTTCACTTGTGTTTCTTCAAGAACAAAGCTAAACTAAAAGCCCTCCAGATTCCTTATCCCTCCAACCGAAACCTAAATAGTGGTCTGAGAGGCTAAAGGGAAAAAAGATTGAAAGGAACCATAAATCTGAAATGGACTTAGCCTTGGAGTCTCTAATGACCAACAAGTTCATCTCAAATAAAGAAAACAGAGACCCGCCCAGGAGCAGTGGCAGTGAGTTTGGTTTCTGAGAGAGCAAAGCAGAGTCCTCTCTACAACTGAAGGCGTCAGGGACACGCAAATCCCCAATCCCAGGTGGCTGCTCACCAGCAGCCAGATGGCCTAGCAGGTCCACAGTCAAGGTTCTGGTTAAAACCTCGCCTGACTCCTCTTAGTCTTACCCTATAGGGGCTTCAAGCAGCATGAAGAGGAGCGATGTCAATCTCTTCCCCTTGGGGACTCATTTTCCAAAGGTACATGCCATTTCCTCCATTGTTTGTAGTACGGAGAGGGCAGGACCAATCTTAGCCAAAATCACAAGCTAGAGAACATGTCTCTGTTACTGTCTCAGTTCCCCAAACCCATTTCCCGGCCTCCTGATTGCGGTGCCGTGAACTGCCTGACGTGGTTGTTGTAACCATCTTCTTTGCAACGCCCAGTGACTAGGTGGAGCCAAGCACGTACGACATATAGAGGTCAAATGAGGGTGGTGAGTTTGCCATCCTATTAGGTCTACAATGAGCCATCCCGGAGGCAGGGACGGAGCATCTCTCTCTCACTAGCATCAAGGAAGAAGACCCAGGAGTGGAGCACATCCTTTGGAGCCTGAGATGCCCACGTGCTGAAGCTCTTCCAACCAGGGGGCAGAGAGCTGTAACACCAGAGGAGCGCAAGAGGAGCGGCAGCGGCAGAATCAAGAGCCAGAGCACAAGACAGGGGAGCGGTCTCCCAGACCAAGGACTGAGTAAAGCCTTTGGGCCTAAGGTTTGCTTGTGAAGTGGGCTTGCCTCCAGGCACCTAATGGGGGAGCTAATATGGAGAAGGAAAACTGATTACTGTAGGGTTTAAAGTAAATAAAGATGTTGGTTACTGTTAGGCGCCATCAAGTGGGTTCTGGCGACCCATGGTGACCCTGTGCACAGCGGAAGGGAACACTGCCTGACCCTGCGCCAGCCTGGCGACTGTTCCTGGGTAAGCCCATTGTTGCAGCCGTGGTGTGGATCATCTCCTCCAGCGCCACCTTCTTTTCCAGGGCCGCTTCCGCTCCGCTTTCTCAAGCATGATGTGCGTCTCCAGGGATCAGTCTCTCCTGACACTATGTCCAAAGTGCAGGAGATGAAGTCTCATGAGCCTGGCCTCCAAGGATCATTCTGGCCGTTCTTCTTCCGAGACAGGTGGGCCGGTCCTTTCAGCAGTCCATGGCGCTTTCAATGTTCCCTTCAGCCCTCGGCCCCACAATGCAAATGCGTCGGTTCTTCTTTGTCTTTATTCAGTGTCCAACTTTCCCATGCGTGTGACGTAATGGAAAATACCATGACTTGGGTCAAGCACACCTTAGTCCTCAAAGGAACATCCTTGCTTTTCAACACTTTAAAGAGGTCTTGTGCAGCAGATTTACCCAATGCAATGCATCATTTAATCTCTTGACTGCTGCTTCCATGAGCATTGATTGGGGGTCCAAGCAAGCCAAAATCCGTGACAACTTCAGCCTTTTCTCCATTTATCATGACGTTGCTGATTGGTCCAGTTGTGGGGATGTTGGCTTTCCTTACATTAAGTTGTCATCCACACTGAAGGCTGCAATACTTGATCCTCACCAGCAAGTACTTCAAGTCCTCCTGACCTTCAGCAAGCAAGGTGTGCCATCTGCATAACTAAGCTTGTTAATAAACCTTCCTCCAATCCTGATGCCTCACTCTTCTTCATGTAATCCAACTTCTCTGATGATTCGCTCAGCATACAGATGGAATGTGTATGCTGAGAGGATACAGCCCTGGTGCATACCTTTTCTGATATGAAACCAGGAAGTTTTCCCTTGTTTTGTTCCCACAACTGCCTCTTGATGGTCCATGCACAAGTTCATCACGAGCACAATGACGCGTTATGGAATTCTCATTCTTCTCAAAGCTACCCACAGTTTTTATGATTCATGCAGTCCAATGCCTTTGCACAGTTAAATATAAAGCACAAGCGAACATCTGTCTGGTATTTTCTGCTTTTCGGTCATTTGACATTGGCAGTGATCTCCCTTGGTCCATGTCGTCTTCTGAATTCAGCACCACACAAGCCAATACAATACGACAAACTAACGGGAGAAAGATGTTTAGTTGCATCTTATTGATTATGCAAAGGCTTTTGACCTTTCGGCTCATAACAAACTGTGTACAGCCTTGAGAAGAATGGGAATTCCAGAACCCTTCTCTGAGCCCCTGAGGAACTTGTGCCAGGATCACAATGCGATCGTTTGAAGGGGAGAAGGGAGTACTCGCCACAGGTACCACTCGATCCATGTCATTTCTGTCCCCTTGAAGGTCGGGAGGGCACTTTGATGAGCCCTGCCCAGTGGCATGCGCTTGTCTCGTCTGAATTGGAGTACAGTGAAAAGCCCAAATTTCCATTCTCTCTCACTGAAGTAGCTGGGGTGCCCGTGTCTGCAAGATGGGGGTCCTCTAACAGTAGTCCCTGGGAACCATGCAGAGCCCCTGCTAATCCACACAGGCCACGAGGCATAAACTTTTTGTGATAAGGCACTGAGATTTTAGTATCCACCACCCCGCTGTCTGTTCATCGTGTTGTTGGTGGCTTGCATGTTGCTACAGTACTAGAAGCTGCTTTGCCACTGGTATTTCAGATACTAGCAGGATCGCTAGTGATGAACAATTCTCAGCAAAGTTTCATCAAACAGACTAGGAAGAGAGGCCTGGTGAATTAATTCTGAAAATTGGCCAATGGAAGCATTATGGATCATATCATAAAGGACGCAATTGACATTCTCCACAGCCAAGGAGTCCGCACCCCTGGGTTCAATCAGCCTCAGATGGAAAATAGTTAAAGAGGGAAAGAAAGTCATCAAGTGGTCAGAGCAATCCCTCCAAGGCTGAGAGGAAGTGGGAAGTGCTGTTTACATGACATCACACTGTGTTCTGTACCGTGAGCTATCTAGAGGCGATTTAGAGACTGCAAGAAGGGGTGCTGTGTGCGTAGGTTATATGCAAAGACCACGCTATTTTAGGGAAGGGACGGGAGCACCTTTGGATGAGTGTCCTGGGCCCAACCCTTCACAGATAGCAAGAGAGCACCTTGGTTGGGAGGTCTTACCACAGCCCAGCGGTTCTCAACCTTCCTGAAGCCGCGACCCTTTCATACAGTTCCTCATGTGGTGGTGACCCCCCCCCCCCAAAATCATTTTTGTTGCTACTTCATCACGATGATTTTACTACTGTTATGAATCAGACGACCCCTGTGAAAGGGTCCTTCAACCCTCAAAGGGGTCACGACCCACAGGTTGAGAACCACTGCCGTAGCCACAACACTGGCCTCAAGCATATCCAAAAGAGTGCAGATGGTGCCGGGCTGGACAACACGTCATGCTTTCGTACATCAGATGGCCACAGGTCAGAGCTGACCCAAGCCTGGAGCAACTACCACGACAGAACAGCTCAGCAAGCATGAGGCTTGGTGGTGCAATGGGCTCTTGCTTGAGCTGCGAACCACAAAGCCAGCAGTTTGAATCCACCAGACACTTCATGAGAGAAAGAGCAGCAGTCTGCTCTTATCGGAAGCCCTAGGGAATAGTTTTGCTCTGTCTTATAGGGTCGCCACAGGTGAAATCAACCTAATGGTGGTGGGTTTAGTTGCTGTTCAGTCCAAATACAGTACGGTGAATTATGTGATGGGACTCCTCCTGCCATACTCTCTGTAGCTTCCACCAAACAACCATCTCCTGATGGATCTGGGTAAGGGAGGGTTCAGGAAGCTACTGATAGGATTCAGCTGTGATTGCTGGTGTTTTATTAGAATTCTCTGTGATTGCCATCCTACTCGGCATAAAATATTCATCTCAGAAACTGGAGGGAGGGTTTCACTTCCAGCAAGAGCCAATAGTAGAGCATGTCTCCTGGACCCCGAGGTCCCTCTGCAGTGAAACTTGCTGATTCAGGAGACAGCTTTGACCCCAGAGGGGAGCGAGAGGATCAGCAGCATGAGACAGAGTAATAGACTTCCCAGCCCACAGAGTAAGTCAGGCTGAGGACTTTGGGGCAGGAGTTCAAAATCACCGTCCTGTCCTAGAGAAAAAGACAGGGCTTTCCATTCTCAAAGAGTTACAGCCTCAGCGACTCCCGAAGGCGGGTTTACCCTGTTCTAGAGGACCACTCTGAGCTGGCATTCACTCGGAGGTTATTACTCAACCTCAGGGGGGCCCTGTCAGGTATGCACTGGGCCGTCAATCACAACATGGTTTGAAGCCACCAGCTGCTCATCAGGAGAAAGATGAGGCTGTCTTCTCCCATCAGCTGCTCAAACCTCCGAAGCACTGGAGAAGGTCACTGGGGGCCAGGGTTGACTTGCTAGCTATGGGTTTTTATCAGTACTCATGGAAAGGAGCCCTGGAAGCATTGTTTGCAAGTACTGACCTTCTAACCCCAAGGTCGGAGCTTCAAACTGACCAACCATGCTTGGGGAGAAAGATGAGGCTGTCTGCTACCGCGAAGATTCACAGCCTCAGAAACCTTAGACAGAATCACGCCAAGTTGGGACTGGCTCAAGGGCTGTGGTTTGTCCTTGTTGTTCAGTTTGGTTTGGAGCTCTAGTGGTGCAGCTGTTAAGCATTTGACACTAACAGAAAGCTCCGCGCTCAGAATGCACCAGGTGCTCTGCAGCAGGAAGATGAGGCAGTCGGCTTCCTTCGGGATCACAGACTTGGGGACCCTCTGGGGGGTTCTGTCCGGTAGTGTCTGTACGAATTGGAGCTGGCCCAGCAGAACACGGGAGTCACTGCCGGGGGAACCTGGGGGTCCAGGCAGTTAGCAGCTGCTAACCCAACAATTGGTGGCCGGAGCCTACCCAGCAGCTCCCCAAGCTCCAGCCTAGATTACAAGGTGAGAAACCTCTCTGTAAACTGTGGGGTCTCCATGTAGTGGGTCCTGCCTCACGAGCAGCCAACAGCACCCGTCACTGGCGCTAAGTGAAGTGCGGATGGCACCTGGCATGCTGTCGAACTGCACGTCCTGAAAGGCTCCTCTGCGGTAGGGGAAGTGGATCCACTGGGCAAAGGTGGCAGTGGCTCGTGCAGTGTAGAGGAACTCCTCATTCGAAGGCCTGTGGACTTGGTCTGTGGTTCCTGGATGCCATGGAGGCAGGGGAAAGCGAAAATGACAGGTTCACGTCAGGCAGTTAACAGTGGAAAGAAAGGTGTGAACGTCAGAAAGCCCTTTAACAGCTTTGTCAAAGACTGTCATCCCGCCCAGCTGGGAGCAACCTATGCTGAAGCCAGACGGAAGACTGGGGGGGATTAAATTCCCCAGGTGTTCGCTGCCAGTCTCCACAGGTCTCTGACACAAAGTCGAGTCCCTGAGACGTGGAGGGGGATCGCTGGGAAGACTCACTCCAGAACCTGAGCCCCTGGAGCCCCTTGAGCATCCAGGTGTGAATCGCTCCTCACTGCACGCAGGCAGCGCTGGGACCCTCCTAGCCTAAAGGTATGCCAAGGCCTCAGTGGAGGCAGACACCCTGCAAACTAGTATTTGCCTTATTCAAGGTCATTCCCGATTAGGCCACTAAACACAACACCACACCACACCACACACACACACACTCACACACACCCCCCAAACACCTGACTGCCATTGAGTTGTTTCTGACTCACAGCAACCCAAAGGACAGGGCAGAATGGCTGCTGTGGGTTTCCAAGGCGGCAACTCGTTTCTTCTTTTAAAAAACAAACAAACATTTTATTAGGCATTAATCGAGGTATCAAACCATTCTCTTTTATTTTGATATTTTTCAAAGCTATGTATTTATTTTTTTTCCTGGCTTTAACTTTTTATTAGTATGTATCTTTTAAAAAAATCATTTTATTAGAGGGCTCACACAACTCTTATCACAATCCACACATACATCCATTGTGTTAAGCACATCGGTACATTTGTTGCCCTCATCATTCTCAAAACATTTGCTCTCCACCCAAGCCCCTGGCATCAGCTTCTCATTTTCCCCCTCCCTCCCCATTCTCTCCCGTGAACCCTTGATAATTTATAAATTATTATTTTGTCATGTCTTACACTGTCCGATGTCTCCTTTCACCCACTTTACTGTCGTCCATCCCCCAGGGAGGAGGTCATATGTAGATCCCTATAATCGGTTCCCCCTTTCCAACCCACCCTCCCTCCACCCTCCCAGTCTCGCCACTCACACCACTGGTCCTGAAGGGATCACCTTCAAAGTATTCTCCATTATACTTAATACATCTGTCAAATCAGCCATTCCATTCTTGGAAACATTTTTCAGATTCATCTATTTGGATGGCTGACAGCATCTCCCTCATTCTTTTCTTCACCTCTTCTATGTCGTCAAATTGTTGCCTCATACCATTCAGTAGTTCAGTCCTATCACAGCACTGTGCAATCGCTAGGCTGAAACTCTTCACAGACGCGGACTGTGGCCTCCCCGAGGTGTCGGGGTGTCGGGGTGCTGGAGCCACTGCTCTGTCCATCAGCAGCCAAGGGCTTAGCTCTCCTGCCCCCCCCCCCCACGCCGCCAGGACATTTCCCACTGCCACTCAACCAATTCCTGATTTTTAAAAAAAGCGATACAAAACCTACTATCTTCGAAGAAATACAACAACATGACATCCAGAATTACTCAGGAGATTTTCCAAAATTACTTAACATACAAAGAAGCAAGAAAATAAACCTCATTCGTCAGAGAAAAGGCAGTTCCTGGTGACCATTTCTGAGAAAACGCAGAAGCTGGAATTTGTAGACAAGGATTTGTAAGAGGTTATTCGAACTGTATCCAAACGCGCTCACTCACAGCCACTGAGTTGATGTGGACTCACAGGGACCCTAGAGGACAGGACAGAACTGCCCCTCTAGGTTTCTGGGGTTGTAACTCTTTACAGGAGTAGAAATCTCATCTTTCTCCCTTGAGAGCAGCTGTTGGTTTTGAACTGACTTGCAGTTAGCAGCTCAACACATAATCACTATGTCACCAGGGCTCCCACATTGAATATAGCAATGAAAATATGTTTGTAATGGGTAAGAAGCAGCTCTCGGAACAGCAGTAGATAAGAAGAGACTCAATTAAGATACGAACAGACTCATTTAGAAGTTCTAAGACTGAAAAAAAAATACCTTAAAACTTAAAATTCCAGGGGGAGGGAAAGGGAGACAAGGGATGGACATCTTGTCATTTTTTTCTCTTTGAATAAATGTCACTTTCTGAGGCAAAAGAAGGAAAAAAATTTTTAATTCCCTGGTAAAATGGAAGCAACATAGAGAAAAGTTTTTCCCCCAATATTATCCAATCTTCAGAAAGAAAAATATATGGGGAGAAACATGGAAAGCATCTCAAAGACCTGTGGGGTAATATTTAAAAGGAGAAGAAAGCCCCTCCCCCGAGAAGAATTTGTTTCAAAGGACGACATTGATTCTGCGGTTCCGGGAGATGGACATATCTGATCAGAGCACACGGGAGCAGAGGAAGGGGGAGGAGGAGGGAGTGGAGCACAGCCTGGCCCACCAGGCCGTGAGGATGATGTTCCTGAGTAGAGAAGCCAGTCCACAGAGAGAACAACATGGCTGGCCCCACTATGAGACATGATGCCCCTAAGTTACCAATGGTGATACAGGGGACAGCACCGGAGACACAGTGTGCGAATTGCACCTGACCTGATCCCACCACACCGAGGCAAAGTGTGGTAGAGTGCAGCGGAACAGCAAGGGAATGGAGTGTCAAGGTCCCCAGGGAATGCTGAAAGCGGACTTTGGGGCCAGGGCGTGGTGCCCCAACAGACTGGACTGGAAAAACTCCTAAGGGCCAACAAACGATCCTTGAACTAACTACAAACTCTTCTTTCTTGATGTGTTTGTTTTGTTCTTTGTCAGTGGTTTGTTGTTGTTGTTGTTTTGTTGTCTGGTTGTATACTGTTGCTTTGTTTTCCTCTGTCTTGTTTTCGTGCATGTTAGTGTCTCCACAGGTCTGTCTGAATAGGACAGGCTGGATGAACTATCTGGAGGAAAAACAACGGGACCGACAGTTCCAGGGCGACTTGGGATAGAGGGAGGTGGGGAGGTAAGGAAGGGATGTTAACAAGCACAGGGACAAGGGAACAACATGGGACCCAAAATGGTAGAGAGGGGGGAGTGGCAGGCCTGGTGGGGAATGATCAAGGGTAAGGTTGCGTAGAGAAGAGGTATAGCTGTAACCCAGGTGGGGACGGAGCATGGTAGTGGGGCAGGAGGAAGGTCAAGGGAGATGGAGGAAAGAACTAGGAGTCAAAGGGCATTTATAGAGGTCTAGACAAAGACATGTACATGCAAACATATATATGAGGATGGGGAAATAGATCTATGTGTCTATATTTATAGGTCAAGTATTAAGGTGGCAGAAGGACCTTGGGCCTCTACTCAAACACTCCCTCAATGCATGAATACCTTCTTTTATTAAATTGGCACTCTATTATGCTCACCCTCCCGACACAACTGCTGAAGCCAAAGCGGGTGAACAAGTAAATGTGGTGAAAAAGCTGATGGTGCCCGGCTATCAAAAGAGATAGTGTCTGGGGTCTTAAAGGCTTGAAGGTAAATAAGCGGCCATCTAGCTCAGAAGCAACAAAGCCCACATGGAAGAACACACCAGCCTGTGTGATCGGGTGGTCCCGAAGGGATCAGTTATCAGGCATCAAAGAACAAAAATCTTATCATTGGCTGCACACCTCCATGATACGCTAAAGACAAACGGGTGCATAAGCAAATGTGGTGAAGAAAGCTGATGGTGCCCGGCTATCAAAAGAGATAGTGTCTGGGGTCTTAAAGTCTTGAAGGTGAACAAGTGGCCATCTAGCTCAGAAGCAACAAAGCCCACATGGAGGAAGCATACCAGCCTGTGCGATCACGAGGTACTAAAGGGACCAGGTATAAGACATCATGCAAATTATATATACCATAGTGAATGAAGGGGGAAGTGCAGAGTGGAGACCCAAAGCCCATTTGTCGGCCACTGGAGATCCCCTCCCAGAGGGGTTTAGGAGAGGAGATGGGTCAGTCAGGGTGCGATGTAGTACCGATGAAGAACACAGCTTTCCCCCAGATCCTGGATGCTTCCTCCCCCCAACTACCATGATCCGAATTCTACCTTGCAGGACTGGATAGGGCAGAGGTTGTACACTGGTGCATATGGGAGCTGGAGGCACAGGGAATCCAGGGTGGATGATACCTTCAGGACCAGGGGTGTGAGGGGCGATACTGGGAGAGTAAAGGGTGAGTGGGTTGGAAAGGGGGAACCCATTACAAGGATCCACATGTAACCTCCTCCCTGGGAGACGGACGGCAGAGAAGGGTGGGGAGGGAGAGTCCGGATAAGGCAAGATATGACAAAATAACAATCTATAAATTATCAAGGGGTCATGAGGGAGGGGAGAGCAGGGAGGGAGGGGGAAAAAAAGAGGACCTGATGCAAAGGGCTTAAGTGGAGAGCAAATGCTTTGAAATTGATTAGGGCAAACAATGTACAGATGTGCTTTATACAATTGATGTATGTATATGTATGGATTGTGATAAGGGTTGTATGAGCCCCTAATAAAATGTAAAAATTTAAAATAAATAAAAGGAGAAGAAAGGTCAAAAATATTTTGAAGAAATGATTACCCTTACTCCAAATTTGGTGGAAGACACAAATTTATAGGTTCCAGGTTGGCAAATCTTTAACAGGAGAAATAATGAAGGCACACGGGCCTAAGCACATCATAGTCAAACTGTTGAAACCAAACATGAAGAAAAAATCTTGGAAGCAGCCAAGGAAGACTGACAAGCCACATACAGGTGAGCAGCAAGACAAAGGACTGCAGCCTTCTCACTAGAAAGCTTAGGGATCAGAAACTAGACGCAGTGGGTTGAATTGTGGCCTCTAAACATCTTTAGTTTCAAGTTCTAGCTCCTGGTACCTGTGAACAGAAATTTATTAGGAAAAGACATCTTTTCTGACGTCATTAAGTTGAGGATGTCAACGTGAGCTCATCTTACATCAACTGGATGGGTTTTAAGTCCACCGACAAGAGGATTTAGAAGAAGAAAAGAAAAACACCGGGGATGCAAAGTAAAGACTCAAAGACACAGAGCAAAGAAGGCTATGTAAAAATGGAAGCAGATAGCCGGGCAGCATCAGCCACAAGAGATAGTGTCTGGGGTCTTAAAGGCTTGAAGGTAAACGAGGAGCCATCTAGCTCAGAAGCAACAAAGCCCACATGGAAGAAGCACACCAGCCTGTGCGATCATGAGGTGTCGAAGGGATCAGGTATCAGGCATCAAAGAACAAAAATTATATCATTTTGAATGAGGGGGAGAGGAGATTGGGGACCCAAAGCTCATCTGTAGGCAACTGGACATCCCCTTACAGAAGGGTCGCAGGGAGGAGAGGAGCCAGTCACAGTGCAGTATAGCAACAATGAAACATACAACTTTCCTCTAGTTCTTTAATGCTTCCTCCCCCCCACACCCCATTCCCCACTATCATGATCCCAATTCTACCTTACAAATCTTGCTAGACCAGAGGTTGTACACTGGTACAGACAGGAACTGGAATCACAGGGAATCCAGGGCAAATGATCCCTTCAGGACCAGTGGTGTGAGTGGTGATACCAGGAGGGTGGGGTAGAAAGGTGGAACCGATTACAAGGATCTACATATAACCTCCTCCATGGGGGACGGACACCAGAAAAGTGGGTGAAGGGAGATGTCGGACAGTGTAAGACATGACAAAATAATAATCACTTATAAATTACCAAGGGTTCATGAGGGAGGGGGAAATGAGGCGCTGATAACAAGGGCTCAAGTAGAAAGCAAATGTTTTGAGAATGATGATGGCAACAAATGTACAAATGTGCTTGACACAATGGATGGATGTATGGATTGTGATAAGAGTTGTACGAGCCCCCAAGAAAATGACTTTAGAAAAATGGAGGCAGAGACTGCAGTTGTGTGGCTACAAGCCAAGATCTAAGTGGAGTCTCCAGAAGCTAGACAAGGCAAAATGAGAGGGAATGTAGCCCTGCCAACACCTTTATTTTCGATTTCTGCCTGCAGGAACAATGAGAAAATAAATATCGATGGTTTAAGGCGCCAAGTTTGTGTTAATTTGTTACCACGGTCCCAAGAAAAGAGCACATCAGAAGCATGTGCTATTGTTGTCTTTGAGTGAGCTCTGACCTCAGCGACCCTCTGCACAGAAGGAAGCCCTGCCCGGGCCTGCTCGATGCCCTTGGTGATTTCTGTGCTCGAACCCGTTGTTTCGGCCACAGTCAATTCATCTCACTGAGAGCCTTCCAGTTATTTTTCCCTGTCCTTTCACTTGACCAATCATGATGTCCTTCTCCAGGGACTGGTCTCTCCTGACAACAAGTCCAATGTAGGTAGGACAAAGTCTTGCCATCAGAAGCATGCACTACCTTGGAAGTGTTGAAAGAAAAAGTTCTCAGGCCAATTCTAAATCTAGTTACTAAAATATTCTTCCAGAATAGAGGAGAAAATTTCCCAGACTGGTGGATTTTTTTTCCAGACCAAAGAAGGTAAAGATAATTCACTACCCTCAGATACGCACTGCCAGAAATGCTAACGGAAGTCCTTCAGGCTGAAAGAAAATGGTTACCAGATGGAAAATAGGATATTCAAGAAGGAATAAAAAGCATTGCAAATACGGAATAATTCGGGAAATCTAAGAGTGTTTTCCCCCTCTGACTTTTAAAAGAACTACACAATAGCAAACGTATCTTTGCTTTATGAAGTTTACAGCATAGCTAGATGCAGTGCACATGAAATCTATGCCATAAACGAAGGGCGGGGATGCGTGGACACACAGACTTAGACGTTGTCTACATTTTAGGTGAAGAATAACAACACCAGGAGCCCTGAAGGCGCGGTGGTTAAGCCTTGGGTTGCAATCTGCAAGGTCCCCGATTTGAAACCACCAACCCACAGTGACATCAACTCTACAACAAACCCCTGCCTGGTCTTGCGCGTCCTCGCGAGGTCACGTAGGAGCCCACTGGGAAGTCACGGCATCAGTCCAGCTCCTTGAGGGTCGTCCTCCTTTTCAGTGACCGTCTGCTTTACCTAGCAGGATGTCCACTATATATGCAGCCAACTGCCACCACCCTCACTTCTGAGGAGCATGCTGGCTGTACTTCTTCAAGGACAGGTTGGTTCGTTCTTCTGGCAGGCCACCGTACTTTCCAACGCATCGTTCTTGGTTGGTCTTCCATAGTCATTGTCCACCTTGAACATGCCTATGAGGAGGCTGGATTGAATCCGGTGCATCTTAGTCTTCAAGGTGACGTCCCACATCCTTGGCTTTTTAACATTTCGAAGTGGTCTTGTGCAGCAGATTTGTCCGATGATGCAATAAGTCATTGGATCTCTTGACTGCGGCCTCCGTGAGCATGAAGCGTGGATCCAGGCTGGGGGAGGGCCTCGACAGCGTCGCTCTTTTCTCTGTTGATCAGGATGCTGCTGTTGGGAGGATTTTTATTTTCTTTACATTGAATTGAAACCTAGACTGAAGGCTGTAGTCCTTGATCTTCATGAGTAAGTGCCCCGAGTCCTCCTCGCTTTCAGCAACTGTAATTGTGTCATCTGCATATCGCTGGTTGTTAATAAATCTTCCTCAAATCATGATGCTGTGTTCTTCTTCTTCCTATCGTCTGGCTTCTCAGTATACAGATTAAATAAATACATATGGTGAAAATAAAATAAATTTTTAGTATACAGATTAAGTAAATATGGTGAAAGGATACAACCCTAATGCACACCTTTTAAAACTTTAGTCCCTTGTTCTGCTCAGACAACTGCCTCTTGGCCTATGTACAGGTTCCACAAGAGCACAATGAAGTGTTCCAGAATTCCTATTCTCAGTGGGATCCATAGTTGGTTCTAATGCGCACAATCAAGTGCCTTTGCATTCGTCAGTAAAACACCAGCAAGCCTCTTTCTGGTGTTTCCTTTTAGCCAGGAACCATGTGATGTCAGCAAAGATACCCCTTATCCCAGATCGCCTTCGGAATCTAGTTCGAACTTCTGACAGCTGGCTGTCACTATGCTGCGACCAACATTGCTTCCGTTATCATCAGCAGAACGTCACTTGTATGCGACATTAATGATATTGCTCTCTCATTTCCACATCTTCTTAAAAAAAAAAAAAAAAGGTTCCCACGTCATCTTAAGTCACCTTCCCTCGGAATGAGTGCAAATAGGGATCTCTTCCTGTGAGCTGGCCTGCGTTCTGTCTCAGAGCACGCTGCGTGTCAGCGAAGGCCTGCCTTTCAGCACACTCTACTTTCCAGCTACTGCGTTCGAGAATTTATTGCAGTGGCCACACACAGCTCACAGAGGTACAATAGGGAAGGTAGGTTGCAATTCAAGTGAGAAATGCTCAGTCGGGACATGTAACCAAGTTCTTTGAGGGCTACAAATTAATAGCCATAGGCTACGAATTAATAGCCATAGGCTATGTCCCTCTGCGGTAAGCCTCAAACTGACTTCCAGCTCTGTGGGTCAGCGAGCCCAGCTCCCTGAACTGGGCTCGCTGAACTAAGTGCTCTTGAATTAAGTGCTCCATTCCCCAAGTTAGTCTCCTGTCCCAAAGCCTTCAGCTTTACTTTCTCTGTGGGCGGGCAAGTCTACCACTCTTTCTTAGGCGCTGGCTCCTGGTTGCCTCTTTGATGGTATACTGTCTTCTGGATTCCAGGAGGTGCGCTGCACAGGGATCTCAAGGTCCAGAGGACTGGTTCAGGCTGGTACTGATATCCCCTACCCACAGTGCTTCTCAGGTGGCTCACTTTATGCCTGCCAGGATGGCAACCACTTGTAGCTGAGTTACATAATCAGCATCTCCCCCATCTTCTTACCAAACGCGTCAGTGTAAGGTTCTTAGGCAGGAGTTACAGAGTAGGGCTGAAAGAGTCGTGGTACATCACTTACTACATTGCAGTGAGCTAGCTGCTGTCTTCTGAACTTTTTGGCATAGAGAGGTGAGTGCTTCCAGGGCTTCATCAGCTACTTGAAACACTTCCATGGCTATTCCATCAGTTCCTGGAGCCTTGGTTTTCACTAACGCCTTCCGTTCAGCTTGGACTTCGTCCTTCGGTATCATTGGTTCTACCTCAGAGCTTAAGTAGAAAGAACTGACAGGAAAAAAAAAATACAGGTCTCAACTTTGTAATATTGAAGGATTTCATAGACAAAATATTGACCGACGCAGAGTCACTGGACTGAAAAGAACGAGTCAGTGTTCAACCATTTTAACAGGACTAAATCGTGGCCTTCCAAAACGTATCGACAGAATCTCCAAGTGGGATCTTATTTGGATGGCGTAAAGGGTTTGCAGATGGAATTAATAAGGCCCTCAAGATGAGCTCATCCTGGCCAGAATGAGCCCTAAATTCAATCATGTGTGTCCTCATAAGACAGATACAGAGGAAAATCAGAGACCCAGGAAGAAGCTCATGTCAAGATAAAGACAGACATGTAGTTCTGCTGTCACAAGCCGAGGAATGGCAGGAAGAAGCCAGGAAGGATTCTCCTCTAGTGCCTTTGGAAGAAGCAAGGCGACTGACGCCTTTACTTCATACAACTCCCCTCCAGAACAGTACGAAAATACAGTTATAGTATTTGCAGGATCAAAATCAGCAGTGATTTGTTGCAGCAATCCCAGGAAACGTAGACAGACACCAAGGCGGCTAAGAACAAAAAATCTATGGCCGTGGAGTTGAGCCTGACTTATGGCAACCCCATGCGTTATAGGGTAGAACTATTCCACAGGGTTTTGTCAGGGTCAGCTAGAGGCCTGGCTGGCCTGGGAGGTCTGAATGACCTCCCCCAAATTGCCTCCAGTGACTATCCACTGGTCATATGCAGATGACTCATCCCAACACCACCTTATCTGACCCATTCCACTATTCATGTCAGGGTCAGCTGGAGGTCTGGATAGCTCATCTAAATTGCCTCACATGATCCAGTCCGATGGTCATGTTCAGATAACCTATCAACTAACACCGCCCTACATGGTAATAGGATGCACAAGCCATGGATTACAAGACTAACCATTATGCTGGATAAAGGGCCAACCAGGATCCAAGAATAAGGGCCAATGGGAAAGCAGGATATGGAATGAGGTGAGCCAATGGGTCCTGTTACCCAGCCCCTATAAATTCCAATTTCATACCCCTAGAAGTCTTTGGCGTCCTCAAATTGTGAGGCAACCCACTTCATGATTGAAGTGTACTTTATTATGAAATCTTTGCTCCATTTATTGTCTTGTCATTCTGTCTCCTCTTTATATTGTGTGTGTGTGTGTGTGTCCCTCTGTTGTGGTAGCAAACCACTCCAGGGAAACTTGGTGGCTTTGCTTTGAGAAACAGAAACCTGGTGACACTGAGTTTCAGAATGTAAAAATTTTCTTGTCTGTAATCTTTATGGAAGTCGATAGCCAGGTCTTTCTTCCATGGCATTACTTGGTTGGGTCAAAGCACCAACCTTTCTATTAGCAACACAGTGCAAACCATTAGCCCCACTGAGACTGCAGAATCATTTAAAACAGAAATGGAAACAGACCGTTCCAATAGAGGAGACCAGGTGGATATGGGACTAAGTCATTACAAAGAAGAGCGAGAGTAGGACTTTGCATAATTCCTCCGAGTGAGGTTAGGAAGTGCTTAGGCGATATTAGCCTCCATGGGCCAATCATTGTACTCCCTGGCCAGCTTGGAATGGTGAATGACCAATTACAGCAAATCCAGCTCCAGGGCTTCAGATGTTTAAGCTTTCCAAGGCAAGCCACCTAGACCAGCAGAAGTGTTGGTCAAGGTTTTGAGGAATCTAGGACATGGGAGAAGATGATGAATATTTTTTACAGCTTGAGATCAACCATAAGAGCAGGTGTGTGTCTCTGTGCCCCTCTACCATTACTTTTCCAGGTTTCCCCCTAGAAATTGTAACCAATCTCAGTCTTGAAGAACTGTGATGGAATGGGGTGATCTGAGCAGTGCAAAGTCCGTTACTGCTCCAGCCAGATCCCTGTGTATGGCTTCTCTGACCTTCTCCCTGGCTTCTTAAGGCTGTGAGGTTAAATGTAAAATAGGCATCTCTTTGATTTCAAGAGATTTATCTTACCCAAGATCACAAATTAATAGTAAATACCTGACCTGAAAAATGTTGTTTTAGTGTACAAAATAGACCTCAATCTCAAATATAATTTAATGAGAACATTTATTAAGTCTTAAAAGAGACAAAAAGACAACACAAAGACTAAGATACATCATCCAGATGAAGGATGCCATTAGCACAAGATCAAAATAGCATCTAAGGATTCCTAATCAGGACACTAGTTAAGCAGCCATGGAATAAAGGAACAAATTCACGATTGGCAGTGGATCAATACATCAGTTAGAGGTGGGACTGCAGAAGCAGGAAGAGGACCATTATTGGGACACATTGTGCTAGATAGATAGGCTCACAAGATTGGTCTGAAGTCGCCCACCAAGGCAGTCAGGGTGAGACTGATATGCAGAATAAAACTTTGTTTCATTGTTGGAAATAATTGAGGAATTTAGTAAAGTAGCAAGGTACACAATTAACGAGCAGAAATTTATAGGACTATGAGGTAGTTAGTTTATTGTGCCAACCTGGCCGATAAACACATGTGGGGTTAATTGAAGGGTGGAGGGCTAAATGGCTTGGTGAGCCTCGCCTTTAGAGTTCTCAGGACTCTTGCTTTCTTTTGGTCAGACCAGGGTGCAGCTGCCTTAGCAAGTTCCCTGTTTCAGCTGGCAAGGCTCACTTCCTGCAAGACATCCCCAAGGAGAAGACACATGGACCTACCCTGATGCAGCCCTGGGTGCTGGAGCAGCCGTGTGGAGACCCCTGCCAGCGCTGAGATGCTTACACGTTCACTAATTCGACTTTCCTCCTGCAGTCAGTGTGATAGTGTGTGTTTTGTATGATGGAGGAGGACTTTGTGGATTGGTGTCAGACATATGGGTTAATGTTGGACTTGTGGGCTTGGGCAGCACTGGGTTGGGATGTTTTCTTGATGTGCACTTACCCTTTATATAAAACTCCCTCTTATACATATGAGTTTCTGTGGATTTGTTTCTCTAAAATACCCAGACTCCTATATACCAGTGAAGGGATATCTGAAAAATACATCAAGAAACATTATCAGTTATAATAGCCACACAAAAGTTTAAATGTTTAGGAATAAACCTAACCAAAGAAACAAAAGAATCATACAAAGAAAACTATAGAACATTAATACAGGAAATCAAAAGAGATCTACACAAACGGAAGACTATCCTGTATTCATGCATAGGAAGACTTAATATTGTGAAAATGTCAATACTGTCTGTGATAGGTTTATTGTCCCGATGTGGCCAATAGAAACATGTGGGATTAATCAGGTCACAGTTTGATTTGGAGAGCAAAGAGATAAATGGCTCGGCAAGGCCCTCCCCACTCTCTTGCTCTCTGATGATGGGAGCATGTCAGAGAGTGCTGCTGCTTTAGCTAGTTCCCTGCCTCAACCTGTGTGCTATACTACCTGTGGGCCAAGCCAACCCATGGATCCTGTTGCTAGAGTTTGAGACTCCTTCAAGCCATGCTTTGCCACACTGCTGGTGTGTGTGTGGCTTGAACTTGAAGCTTGTGAACCCTGTCACCTTACATTGCTTGCGTTTGATATCCCATCTAGGCCTGCTTTGCTAAGCTCCCAATCTATTGACTGTTGGTGACCCACCTGCTGTTTGCTGCCTATGTCCAGACTATGCTCATCTTGCCTGAGGAAGGAGTCTATGTTTGCTTCCTTGATGTTGGGCCTGGAAGCCAATGTGAGTTGAAGGACTTCTAGTATATCAACTATTCCACAGAAGTGAGTTGAACTGAACCCTCTACTGCTGTGTGGACTAATTAGCTGTTATATTCCTTCATGCTGTATAAACCTATCCATATATCCTGGTTTTGTTTCTCTAGAGAACCCTGCCTAACATACTATCTAAAGCAATTTATAAATGTAAACTCAGTTCTGATCCAAATCCCAACATCATTTTTTAAAGAAATGAAAAACTAATTACCAGCTTCATATGGAGAGAGAAGAGGCCCAGGATAAGCAAAGAACTTCTCAAAAAGAAAAACAAAGCAGGTGGTCTTGCACTACCTGACCTCAAAACCTACTACACAGCCATGGTTGTCAAAACAGCCTGTATAAGGAGAGATACACAGACCAATGGAACAGTATGGAAAATCCATAAATAAAAGCATCCTCCCTAAATTATTTGCAACAAAGGACCAAGAAACATTTAACGTGAAGGGGATGCCCTCTTCAACACATGCTACTGGAGAAACTGGGTATCCACGTGCAGAGGAATGAAACCGGACCCATACCTCATCACATACACAAAAACGAACCCAAGGTGGATCAGAGACCTGAATGTAAAACCCAAAGCTATCAGGGTCATCAACGAGAACATTGAGACAAAACTAGGGGCCCTAGCACAGGGCCCACATAGACTACCACAGATAACAATGGAGGCCACACAATAGGAAATAAACTAGATGACTGGGACCTTTTCAAACACTTGTGTGCGTCAAAATACTTCATCAAGAGTAAAATGAGAGCTTTGAGAGTGATTAGGGCAAAGAATGTACAGATATGCTTTATACAATTGATGTATATATATATATGGATTGTGATAAGAGTTGTATGAACCCCTAATAAAATGTAAAAAAAAAAAAAGAAAATGATTAGGGCAAAGAATGTACGGATGTGCTTTATACAATTGATGTATGTATATGTATGGATTGTGATAAGAGTTGTATGAGCCCCTAATAAAATGTAAAAAAAAAAAGAGTAAAATGAGAGCCCATGGATTGGGGAAAGATATTTAGCAATAACAATGGACAAAGGACTAATTACTAAAATCTACAGAATTCTACACCACAATAAAAAAATAACAACCTTCTTAAAAGGTGGGCAAAAGACCTGTGTTGGTCTGGGTTGACTAGAGAAACAAATCCAGAGACACTCAGATATGTATAGAAAAGAGCTTTATATCAAAGAGTAATTGTACGTTAAGAAAACAACCCAGTCCAGTCCAAATCGAATCCATAAGTCTGATATTAACCCATATGTCCGATACTAGTCTATAAATTCCTCTTTAAACTCATGCAGCACATGCAATGATGCCAAATGCAGGAAGATCACACAGGCCAGTCAGAAGAAAGTCTTGTGGATCCAGTGGCAGTGGAAGCATCTCCACGCTGGCGTGATGCCTCTCCAGCTCTCTGAGGGTGACTCCTTATGGCTTGTCAACAGAAAGGTGAAGCAGAGAAAGAGTGTGTCCCGCCTCCCAGGAGAAAGAAAGGAAGCTCCCAGAATCCTCATGAGAAGGCCACACTCCAAGGAGGCATGATCAGGCTTTGACCTGATTGCTAAGCTATACTCCATGCCTTCACTCTATTTATCAAGTTGACATGAAATTATGTAACTACCACAAGACCTTAATAGACAATTCACAACGGACATCTCCCAAATGGCTAAAAAGCATGAGGAATGGCTCTTGTTCACTGGCCTTCTGGGAAATGCAAATCAAAATAACCATGAGATGCCTGACACGCACAACCAAAGCAATATTGAAAAACCAGAATAACCAGTTCTGGAGAGGGTGTGGAGAGATTGGAACTGTTATAAACTGCTGGTGAGCTTGTCCAATTGCACAGCCACTGTGGAAAGCGGTACGCGATTCCTAAAGCAACGGGCAATGGAAATACCATACGACCTAGCAGTACCATGGTTGGGCATCTACCCCAAATAAATAAGAAACAGAAACAGATGTATGCTTTCCCATGTTCATGAAATACAGTTTACAATAGTAAGAAGTTGGACACAGCCCAGATTCCCATCAGTAGAAGAATGGGTTTTTAAAAAGCTTTGGTACATACACGTACACTCAACGGAATGCTGCCCGTGGATCCCTAAAACAATAATGAGACCGTGAACCGCCTCATGACCTTGAGGGATCTAGACATCATTATACTGAGTGAAGCCAGTCACAAAAGGACTGCTCTTGCAGGAGTCCCCTGCTGTGAGGGTAACATGAAGGTGAAGGCAGACTGGTGCCTTCGGGCCTTGCAATCGCAAACCAGGTCTGCCAAGCAACTCACAAGAGAGTCTGCCTAGTGCAGGAACCACACACCATCCTTCATCTTGAAAACTACTTTGACAGAGGAAACCTCATGTGATAATTAGGTTTTTTGTGCCAACATGGCACTGGTAAGAAGATATGGGTGGAGTTTAGCCTGTCAATCAGGTCACTGAGATAAATGGCTCTCTGGAGGCTTTGCCCTGCCTCCAGGTCCCCCACCCCACCCCACACACACCCTCTTTCCTTGGTGGTTGGATCAGCACGCTGCCTGATCTAACTGCCCTGCCTCCTCATGTGTGCTGTGTTATCGGTGGGCTGTGCAGTGCTGGATCATGGTGGACCATGTCACTGTACCATGCTGTTCCACCCCACGGCACCACCCCACCTTGCTGTCTGCTGCCTATGGACTGACTCTGATCGTCTTGCCGCCACTCTAGACGCCGCACCTCCAGCCAGCCCCCTCGCGTCGCTACACTGTGCAGGATGTACGGCCACGCTGACCTGCTTCGTCAGGCTGTGCTACTGGCCTCTGCTACACGTGGCCACCTCGTCTGTCTGTCTGCTTCCTCGGCCTTGGGCTGGTGGCCACGTGAGCTTGAAGGACCAACAGTATATGAATTGACCCAATAAAGTGAGTTGGACTGCGGCGTTGACTAATTTGTTGTTATATTTCTTTTTGCTAGAAAACTTATCCAGAGACTCTTGGTGTGTGTATATATATTCATACGTGGCCTGGTTTTACTTCTCTAGATAACCCTGCCTAATACCCCTCAGTTCAACTGGATCCAATTTTCAAGATTGGAGAAAAGGACGATGACCATGTAGTAGCTCCCATGCAAAACTGTGGTGAGGTCCCCCCAAGCCAGCAGGCATTCCTGGCAGAGTAACAAGTGATACTGATGGGAAAATCAAGTCAAAGGTGGGAAGTGGAGCATTCATGTCTCCAGGAAGACAAATGCATTTCTCTTAGTAGAAAAAGGGCGAGGAGTCACCTCCCAAGACCGGGGGGGAAATGACTAACAATACTTATACGGACCTCAAGGGGACCGAGTATGCCTGGTACTATGCTCCTCACGGGGCACATTGGTCCAAGTCTCTGCACAGCCCCTCGGGGCCCAGGTCATGTGCCATGGAATACTGGGGCATTGAACCCTGCACAACCGCCTCCAAAGGCCATACCAGAGGGGGGTGATGTGAAATCCTCAGTTGAGGAACGGGTCTCTACTTCAAACATACCTGTGGCCTGAAGATGTAAGGACAGAATACACAGTATGCGAAGAAACAGAAGGCAGCTGTACCAAGAGTATTGAACTTTTTCAGACAAAGTAAAGAGCTGTCCTCAATGTACCCCAAACTCCTGGGACACCCATTAATGTGTGGGTTTCCTAAAGCTCTCTTTAGGTCCACGTGGCCTTTCTTAGAAGGGATAACCAGTCCCTGTGGAGTCGGTTCGGACTCACGTAGCCCATGTGTTGCAGAGTAGAACTGCACTCCACAGGGTTTCAAGGCGGTGACCTTTGTGAAGTAGATTGCCAGGCCTTTCTTCCACTGCGCTGCAACATGTTGGAATTGCTAACCTTTCAGTTAGTAATCAAGCATTTAGCTGTGCCACCCAGGGAAGAAACACAAACAAACAACAGCCCAAACCTATTGTCAAGGAATCAATTCTGGCTCGTAGCCACCCATGTGCCACAGAGTATAATGGGGCTCTGTAAGGTTTTCTTTGGCTGCATTCCTGACAGGCCAGATAACCAGGCCTTTCTTTAGTGGCTCTGCTAAATAAATTGAAGCCCATGATTTTTTTGTTTTTTAGTAATAGACAAGTGTAAATGAATTGTTTCACCCAGGGACCTATTAGGATATCGCTGTTAGATGCCATTGAGTCAGCTCCGACCCATCAAGACCCCGTGCACAACAGAACAAAACACTGCACGGTCCTGTGCCCTCCTCACAATTGTTCCTGTGCCCGAGCCCATGGATGCAGCCACTGTGTCCATCCATCTCATCAGGGCCCTTCCTCGTTTTCACTGCCCCTCTACTTTACCAAACATGGTGTCCTCCTCCAGGGACTGATCTCTCCTGACAATATGTCCAAAGTATGCAAGCCGAAGTCTTGCCATCCTTGCCTCTTCTAAGGAGCCCTCCGGCCTTGTTTATTCCGATATAGATCAGACTGACCTATTGAAAGGAACCTCTGAAGTTTAGAGTCTAAATCCTCATTCTCCATCTCTGCGGATGAGTTTCCAAGCCTCCTCTTTCCACCTGCAGAACAAGGATTGGCGCGTAGAATTGGGGTTGGGTTTGTTTGGCCACCATTGCAACTCTTTGAAGCTTGATCTCAGTGGAACGACACCTCGTCCTCTCAGCTCGACAGAGATGTCGCATCTTAACATCCTATTACATGGGTTCATTGTGCATGTGCTTTGCTCTATGTTTGATCAGTCTCAGCCCCAGCCCAGTCCTGGGCCATCCTCACAGATGTTACTTTGAGCCCATTGTTGTCCCCAGTGTCCCTTCAGCCCTTCTCTTCAGGAGGCAGGGAGCACAATAAGGCCATCAGCAGGCGACAGGGCCTGAATACAGACACAAAACTCATTGGTCTTGGTAACCGCAGCTCCAGAGAGTTGGTGAGGAAATTCCTTTTTTTTTTCATTCCATTTTTTCACAAACTCTTTGAAGCACCCTCGGGTTAAATCTCGCTTCCGGCAGCCCGCATGGAGCTCCTCAGGGTATCTCTATATAACTCCATCCCGCTTTGCCAATTCTCTGATGGCTTGTTTCCGGATGAAGCCAATTGTTCTCAAGGCCTTTGTTAGGGAATCCCTCCCACCCTTTCATGTTCTGAAAAACAGCCTTGCTCACTACAACAAAGGAACCAAATTTAGTGATTTACTGTTGGAATAACTTCAGTTTCCCCTTCCTTATCTCCCTTGCCTTCCCCTCTGTCTCCCGGGAACCAAGTGGTCTTATCAAAAAAAGAAACATTCCTACACAAGAGTTTGTATAAAAAAATTAAATTAAAAAAAAGAAAGAAACATTCCGAACACACTGAGATTCCTGGCAACCTCAGTACAGCACCCGCCAGGCTTCCACCTTAATTTTGTCTGGTAAAGCTCCTTGTCCTCCTCCATCTTCATGCGGTTCAGACACAGACCTGGGACACCCCTTCCTGCACGGCAGTGCTCCTCCCTTCCCAGCCTTATCCCTTTCTCCTCCCTTACAATGATTCTTTCTCAAAGTATCTTCTTTGTCATGGGGTACCATGATAGTAGTTACACATTGGGCTGTCACCCGCAAGGGCCGTGGTTTGAACCACCAGGAACTCCTGCGGAGAAAGATGGAGCTTTCTACTCCCATAAATAGTTACCGTCTGGGAAACCCACAGAGGCAGTTCTATTCTGTCCTGAAGGGCCCCTATGAGTGTGCAGTGAGTTTGATTTAGGTTGGGCCATTGTCCGTACACTTTCATCTTTGGCATTCCACAGAGTAAGAGACATTTCTCAGTGCTAGGAACCTTCCGAGTGACTCAGGGCCTCCAGAAAGGGCCGGGCCAGCCTCTGGCTAGAATGAGCGCATGACAGCGGATGGACGCTGCACTGACCACTTCTCCTGGGCTCTTACTCTGTCCTCCCTTTACAAGTACAGCGTTAGATGCTCTATTCTGAGCGCGAGCTTTTTGGACATGTTCTCAGGAGAGGACTGTGCGAAAGTTTTTTTAATTAAATACTTTTATTGGAGGCTCTTACATCTCTTATCACAATCCACACATTCATCCAGTGTCAGCATTTTTTTTTCTACTTGAGCCCTTGATACCAGCTCCTCATTTTCATCCCTCTTTCCCCCACATGCCCTCCCTCATGAACCCTTGATAAGTTATAGATTATTATTTTCATATCTTATATCATCCTCTTTCGCCCTTCACCCACTTTTCTATTGTTCATCCCCCTAGGAGGGCCTTATATGTTGATCCTTGTGATTGGTTCCCCCCTTTTTCTCCCATCTTCCCCTTATCATCCTGGTATCTCTGTTCTCATTGTTGGCCCTGAGGGTTTTATCTATCCTGAATTTCCTGTGTTTCTGGCTCTTATCTGTAAGAAGTGTACATGTTCTGGTTTAATCCTATTTGTAAGGTAGAATTTGAGGTCATGATAGTGGGGGGAAGGAAGCTTTAAAGAACTAGAGGAAAGTTGTGTTTCATTGGTGCTATACTGCACCCTTACTGGCTCATCTCTTCCTTGTGACCCTTCTGTGAGGGGATGTCCAGTTGTCTACAGATGGGCTTTGGGTCTCCACTCCATGTTCCCCCCTGCCCCCATTCACATTGGGTATGATTTTGTTCTGGATCTTAGATGCCTGATACCTGGTCCCATTGATATCTCATGATCACACAGTCTGGTGTGCTTCTTTTACCTGGGCTTTGTGGCTTCTCAGCTAGATGGCCGCTAGTTTATCTTCAAGCCTTTAAGACCCCAGGCAATATATCTTTTGATAGCTGGGCACCATCAGCTTTCTTCACCACATTTGCTTATGCACCATGTTGTCTTCAGTGATTGTGTTTGAAAGGTGAGCATCACAGAATCCCAGATTATTAGAACAAAGTGTTCTTGTGTTGAGGGAGTACTTGAGTTGAGGCCCAATGTCCATCTGCTACCTTAATTCTTAATATATAGATATAAGTACAGAGATCTATTTCCCTCTTATTATATATAAATATGTTTACATATGTACATGCCTGTATTTAGGCCTTTGTAAATGTCCTTTGCCTCCTGGTTCTTTCCTCTATTTCCTTTTACTTTCCTCTTGTCCCATCATCACATTCAGCCTTCATTTAGGTTTAGTAATTTCTTGTTGCTACATTGCCCTTGATTAAGCCCCACTAAGCATCCTACACCTTTCTCTCCACTGATTTTAGTTCACTTGTTGTTCTCTTGTCCCGGGGTTTGTTCCCCGCCCACTCCACCCTTCCTCACCTCCCTTTCTGACTGTGCAGGGTCTCATTGTGTTGTGCACACGGTCTTAGCAACAACAGCTTAGGTTTACAGGGAAAGTCTTGAATCTGTTTTGAGGTAGAGGGCCACCATAAGGCAGAATGGACTCAACAGCAGTGAATGACAAGAGATTCGCCTCCACTGAGTTCTTTCAGTCTATTAATGAGCACAAGGTGAACAGCCTTTTCCTCAGGCCCAGTATGTTGGAAAGCTGATGTTATCACTTCCCTAGGCAGCCCGGAGAGGAGCTGCCCATCCCTTAGGGCAGTGGTTCTCAACCTTCCTGATGCCTCGACCCTTTCATACAGTTCCTCATGTTTGGTGACCCCGTATGTGGGCGTATCTGCATGTGAGTGGACCTGCCTGGAGACGGACAGAGGAGCTGTGTCTTGGTTCCTAAGACCATCGGAAATATGATCTTAGGTGACTCCTATGAAAAGGTCGTTTGACCCCCCCCCCAAAGGGGTTGTGACCCCCAGATTGAGAACCGCTGCCTTGGGGATTTGTTTGGGCACGCTCGACAGAACTGAATTATGAACCAGGGTCTACATGAGTCATTTCCTGACTACTGTTGTGATAGAGAAAAGAGACCCCAAATTTGAATGTAACTCATAGATACATTTATTATGTCCTAACCAAGACGAAGATGAGTCATCCGGTTGAGGGAAACCATTGGTATGAGCCTATCACGGAATCCAAGAATCTACGAATCTAGTCACTACCGACCACAGTAGGGTGTCGGACATTGTCTTTGAGAACACCATTCTACCGGTGGAGCTTGATGTCCTCTGACTGTGCTCCTGATCCCTCAGGCCCAGCAACACCTTTTGGCTAGAGGAGGTTTTTATTAAAAAAAATTTTTTTATTAATAAATCTTTTATTGGGACTCATACAACTCTTATCACAATCCATACATGCATCAATTGAGCAAAGCACCCTTATACATTCGTTGCACTCGTCATTCTCAAAATTCACCTTCCACTTGGGTTCCTGGAATCAGCTCGGTTTCCTTTTTTTTCCCCTCCACTTCCTTCCCCGCTCCCCCCTTCCCCCTGTTCCCTTAATAGTTTATAAATAATTATTGTATCTTATCTTACACTGCCCGGCATCTCCCCTCACCCACCTCCCCATTGCCCATCTCCCAGAGAGGAGGTTACACATAGATCCCCAAGATTGGTTCTCCATTTCTACACCCCCTTCCCTCCTGGTGTTGCCACTCCCACCGCTGGTCATGAGGGGTTCATCCATCCTAGATTCCCTGTGTTTCCAGATCCATACCACACCGCTGTACATCCTCTGGTATAATCAGGTCCGCAAGGTAGAATTGAGGTCATGATAATTGGGAGGGGAGGAAACATTCAAGAACTAGAGGAAGGTTTTGAGTTTCATTGTTGCTACACTGACCCTGAGTGACTCATCTCTTGGCTAGAGGTTCTTTAATCTACTTTTTGAAGCCTTTTATATTGCTGGTTAATGGTCAGAAAGAATTCAGATGGGGTTGAATTTATGGTGAGACTGAAAAATGGTTAAGACTCCTCCTAAAATGATAGCCTTAAGCTCTAGTCTAGTACATCAATGAAGAACAACGATAATGAAGGGAAAGAAATTTCACTTTCCCAATTCCTTACCCACACGTCCAAATCCAAAATGCTTTGAAAACTGATGTGTGTGTGATTTTTGGTTACGCCTGGTACTAAATTCATTTGGTAGTTAAAATCTGACCCATCAGGAGGCTAATTATATTATTTATCCTAGTTAGTATAAATATTCATATTGTATCAATCAAGGTCCAGTCAGGAAACAGAAAGACACAAGCGTAATTTTAATAGGGGCAATTTAACAAAAGAATTATTAGTTAGTAAGAAGGGATTAAGAATTAGAGGGTGTCGACACCTGTAAAAAATATAATAAAAACTGTTCTAGAAAATACTACCTTGGGGGAATGAGGCAAATTGCCCAGCCAAGGAGCAACCTGAAAAAAACCTCTGGCTAGCCCCGACCTCAACGTTGAGAGTCAGACCCCGCTGGAGAGAGTGCTCATAGTCCACTGGTGTGAAGTTTGCAGAGATGCCCTAGGTCAGCCTGGGAAGCAGGAAACCGCTTGCTTAGGTGCCTGAGAAACACTCTGTAGATGTCCCAGTTGTGTGTCTGTGTGCGTGTCTGTGTGTTGGGAGATTGTCTCATAAGCCATTAGCAGCTGTGTGACACAGAGGCAAGAAGAAAAAGAACGTTCTGGAACAGGGGAGAGAAACCCCTTTATTCCGCCATGTTCCTCTAGTGCGCCCTACTGACAAAATTTAACACTGTGTCAGATTGCAGAGAGCAATGCTTACTGGGCACAGTTTGTTATCACAAAACACGCCAAAGTATAGCTATGGAGTTGAGAGGCTAGAACTGATAACACACACACATATATATATCATAAATACAGTTTGTGACAATAAAATAATATATTTCACTATGCAATGCTCTTCTAGACCTTCTACTGGGAGTGTTATAGGTATGGCGTATACACCATGTTGTCTTCTTAAAGTTTAAAAGAATCTTGAATTTGGAAACATCTCAGCCTGCAAAGTTTCTGATAGGGAAGATGAGCCAATACTACTTTGTTGTTACCTTGTCTTACAAACCCCACTGCAAGTGTACCTCAAACAAACAAAAACAGATCTCAAAGTCCTCTGCCTTTGTCTATCATCAAATGTGAACACCAGTTGGTTTCAAGCCCGAAGCAATAAGAATGCCTAAGCATCTGACTTCCTGAAAAATGGCAGCCTAGACAGACATGCTGCACCGACCTTCTGAAACAAAGATGTGGGAAAGACAAAGGAAACCATACAGAGGAAGACCTGGAGGCCTGAATCTCTAAGCAAAGAAAGATGAGTGAGCCAAGAATTGACAGAGAAACTGGCAAGGTGGAATCCACACAGAAAGATCCCAAAGGGCAGCAAATCTCCACTGGCCAGCCATGAGGCAAGTGGCTCTTCCCACAGCATGGGAAACTCTGGCATTTGACAATGACAAAGGTGGGGTCCCCCTTGCTCCCCACATCCACCCTCTCCTTCAACCTCCCGAGGGCTACAGATGCAGTCTGCAAGAGAGGCTGAGCAGACAGAACCGCAGTGTAGCACAGAAGTTAATGTGGAAGAGACCCAAACATTCTGGGTTCTCCATAGCTCCTTGGTGCTTGGAGTGGATGCTGCCCCACATATCCAGTTCCGGCACATGGCTGCAGCCGACAGGCGGACCTCCTGGAGTGTCCTAGAAATAAAAGCAAGTTCACAGCTGGAGGCCTGCATGGGGTTTTCTCTGTTTGGTTTGGACGGACTGCCAGCACAGCCAGTGTAGTGGAAGCATTCATCCCTAATACCCATACCTCCTGGGGACTACCACACATAGCAATCAGTGCTGGTTTGGCGTTTGCTTGTTTGCTTGTTCTTCCTCTTCTTTTGCTCCTTTGGTGTGCCCCTGGTGGGGGTGAGGGGGGGCCTTGGTAAACATGTGCCCATGAGTGAGACAGAGAAAGCAGTGGCCAGTGGCTCATTCCAGTTTGTGTGTGCGCGCGCGTGTGGTTTCTGGTTGCTGGGTTATTTTGTATGTCTGTTGGTAAATTTTTATTATTCCTTTCTCTCCATCTGATAGAATCAACTCTCCCTACATAGTCCACCTACCCTTGCACCTTCAACAGCTACAACTAGTACCAACTGATCAAGAAATAGAAAAAAAAAAGATTCTCTCAGAAACAACAATCTTGGTTCACATGACAAAATAAGAGAATGATACAAACAAGAAAAGACAGTGATCAATTATCAAGGGTTCATGAGAAAGGGAGGATGGGGGAGGGGGAAATGAGCTGATACCAAGGGCTCAAGCAGAAAGAAAATGTTTTGAAAATGACGATAGCAACATATGTACAAATGTGCTTGACACAACGGATGGATGTATGGATAGTGATAAGAGCTATACAACCCCCAGTAAAATGATTTAAAAAAAAGAATGATGCAAACAAGTGACCAATAGACAAGGTCAAAATACTTTCCGGAAGAAAAAATGGCATTGGAGCTATTAGAAGAGGAATTCAGAAGAATGTTTCTTAGATATTTTCAATAGATGGAAAAAAATGTTATGAACTACTGTGGAAAAAATTAGAAGTCAAGAAACCACTGCAAAGTAAATATATGACAAAATAAATGAAAAAATTAGAAACCATATGTGGTAGTAATATAATTGTCAATTTGAGAGGATTATGAGTGAAGGGGTGGAGTCTAGTCTGTCAATCGGATCATAGCCAATGAGACGTCTGTGTGGGCATGGCCTTCTCCTGAGAATTCTGGGAATCTGGTATTTTCCTCCTTGGAGGCAGGAGACACTCTGTTCACACCCTGGGAGACAGAGCAGCTGACAAGACACATGGACCCACCCTAATACAGAGACCCCTGCCAGCACTGTGATGTTTTCAATGACACTGGATCCAAAGACATTCTACCCATTGGCCTTAATCATCTACATTCGGCGTCATTGGTTGTGTTTTGTGAGTCTGAAGAGGACTTTATAGATTGGTATCGGACATATGGGCTAGTATCGGACTTATGGACTTAGACTGGACCGGGTTGGGATGCTTTCTCAATGTTCAATTCCTCTTGTGTATATAAATCTGTTTCTTATACACATATGTGTTCCACGGATTTGTTTCTCTAGTCTGCCCAGACTAACACATCATACAAAATCAGAAAATAAAAATCCAGAAGATTAATATTAAGATATTAGAATTAACACTTTGAAGGAGGAAAGCAATAGAAACGAAGCAATGGAAGGCCAAATTAGTGAGCTTCAAGACAAATCTCTCAATACTATATCTATGAGAAGAATAATCCATTAAAAAAAGCATTATTCTCAGATAGAGATCATTGTAACTGTGATTATACTGGATTGAACTTGATACGTAGTCAGTTGACCTCCCTCTTGACCCAACCTGAAATTGTTCTAAGTGCAAATATTTCTTGCTTGTACCCTGACAAAAATTTCTTCCCTGACTTTTTAAATACTGATGGTGATCTTTTCTTTTTTACACATTGTATTTGTATTTTAACTTTGTATTATTATTATCATTTATTAATATTTTACCCTTACCACTTAATTTATTTTCTTTTTTTTGGGGGGGGGTGTTCTCCAGTGTGTGCAGCACAGCAGTAGACACACAGAGATGATAAGGAATGAAAAGGTTTATAGGGAAGGTAGGGGTTGGAGGTGGGAGGTGAGAGATAGGAGGGTGAGGGGGTTGGGGGAGCAAATAAAATATGTGGGAGGGGTGATGGTGAAGAATTGATGGTGATTACACAACTAATTTTAAAAGCAATTTAGCCATGAAAAAAAGTTAAAAAATTGATTGGAAAAGAAAACCCACAAAAATGATTGGAGTAATGATGGTGCGTGGGAAACTAACACTGAAGGAAATATGACTAGGACCATATTCTCTTACTTATAACACAGGTAAACTAGAGCTACAATCCAAGTACATTATCCTGCTTTAAATATCATTCCTTCAGATTCTCCCCCAATAGCTATGCTGCCTTAAAGTGAGCACATGGTTGATTTTATCTCCCTATAGAAGCAAACATTCTTTTGTTATCTCCTCCCACCTCAGCATCTAGCCCTCCTCATACCTTCCCCCAATGCAGGTATTAGAATTCCTCACCTGTGAGCTCAGGGACCTTACTGTAGTTACCACCTACCTGGAGATGTCTGTAACTACTAATCACTCTCGCTTTCCTCGCTCTTCTCCCACCTCATGTGGACCACCAAGAGGGGCTGAGGTTAGCATGCTACCATGAAATATGTCCTTTATTTTATTCTCTCTCCTATCTCTCCTACCCTTACTATAACCTTTATATATTATTGCAGTACAATTGCACCTATGGACTAGTTGTTAGAGGCTGATTCCCTCTGACAATGGTACAACTCTTCTGTGCTAGTCTGGGTACTTTAGAGAAACAAATCCACAGAAACTCATGTATAAGAGAGTTTTATATAAAGGGTAAGTGCTCATCAAGAAAACATCCCAAACCAGTGCTGTCCAAGCCCACAAGTCCAACATTAACCCCTTAACCCATATGTCCTACACCAATCCACAAAGTCTTCCTCCATATCACAAAACACACACTATGATGCCGACTGCAGGAGGAAAGCCAAATCAGTGAGTGTGTAAGCATCTCAGCGATGGCATGGGGCTCCACATGGGTGCTCCAGCACCCAGGGCTGCATCAGGGTAGGTCCATGCAGCTTCTCCGTGGGGATGTCTTGCAGGAAATGAGCAGGGAACTGGCTAAGGCAGCTGCACCCTGGTCCAACCATCAGAAAGCAAGATACTTGAGAACTAGAAAGGTGAGACTTACTGAGCCATTTAGCCCTCTGCCATTCAATTAACCCCAAATGTGTTTATCGGCCAGGTTGGCACAATAAACTAATTACCTCAATATAATTGAACTATTGAGTTGAATGATATGTGGATTATGTGCCAATAAAACTGTGAAAAAGAAATAAATAAAAGAAAAAGAATCTGAAGAAAGCCTAAGAAGTACATGGGACCCCATCAGAAGTATAACATGCCTGAAAGGAATTCAATGATAAGAAGAAACAAACAAAACCACAGAGAAAATAGTACAATATAGAAGACTTCTATAACATCATGAAATAGGAAAAAATAGCCACCCAAGAAGCCAAAAGAACCCCAAATACCTTGCACTTAATTTTAGTCCCAATCTAAGAACAATTGGTTCTTATGACATGGCCCTTCTTAATATTTACCCTCCTGAAATGCTCACTGAACATATGGGTGCTACAGTAAAGTGTGGTGAAGAAATTAGATGGTGCCCAGCTATCAGAAAGAATAGAGACTGGAGTCTGAAATGCTTATCTTCAAACCAGCAGCTATCTAAGTGAGGCATCAACTAAGTCCACATAGAGGAAGCACACCAGCCTGTAAATAATAGATTCTAAATCTGAAGAAGGGATTGCTATCAGAACTTAAATTGTGAACACTCAGTTTACAGAAGGCTATGGGTGAAAATGGAAACCCAAAAGCCACATGAAGGGTTCACACATAGATTAAGCCTCTAGATAACTCCTCTAATCATAGTTGAGGAATGTAAATAGCCTTGTTATCAGGCAGAGGGGATAACAGTAGATATAGTTAGGTTAAATTATAACATCTTTTGACCCATTTAAATGTTGTATCAGTTTAAAAAGAAAAGAAAGAGGAGGAGGAGGAGGAGGAAGAGGAAGAGGGGAAGGTGGAGGAGGAGGAAGGAAGGAAGGAGGAGGAGGAGGAGGAGGAGGAGGAGGAGGAGGAGGAGGAGGAGGAGGAGAAGAAGAAGAAGAAGAAGAAGAAGAAGAAGAAGAAGAAGAAGAAGAAGAAGAAGGGAAAATGATGTGGATTGAGCCTCCACTGAAAATCCTATGAAAATAAACCGGATGTGAATAGGCTTCTATCATGCTGAGTGCATTGGAAAGCGGATGATGGCAGATGTAGCTAGGTTAAAATTTAACACCTCATTATTTGATCTCCCTTTTGACCCACTTAAAAGCAGTTCTGGTTTTTTAATATTTTCTTCCTTTTCAATGAAGATTTTCTCTATTTATTTTGTTTTTGTTGTTAACTGTGCTGTTTTTTATTTTTGTATGTTTGTTTTGGGCATATAAAATCTAAGATGGGTAAATTTATAGAAGTGTTATTGAATTATTGATTTCTTGGGGATATTGCAGGGGAGATTTGGAGAAAATGGAGAGCTGATAACAGTGAGTACAAGAAAGAAGAAAATGTTCTAAAATTGACTGTGGTGATGATTATACAATGCTTCTTGATATGATTGAACTACTAGAATGTATAATATGTGAATTATGTATCAATAAAATTGTTTAAAACAAAAAGAACCCCCAATCAGATAGATTTTAAAGGAATATCACCACAACATATCCTAATTAAACTTTCCAATATCAAAGAGAAGGAAAGAATCCTGAGAGAAACTGGGGGAAGAAAAAATACCAAGAAAAGGGAGCTAAGCTTGAATTTTTCAACATAAATCATGCAGGCAAGAAGGCAGTGTAATGACATACACAAAATTCTGAAAGAAAGAAAGAAAAAAAAACCCTGCCAATCAAGAATATTATACCCAGCAAAATTATCCCTCAACTATGAAAGAGAAATAAGAGCATTTCCAGGTAAGGGTAAATTAAAATGATTTGTAAATAAAATAAAATAGCAAGCTTACAAAAAATATTAATCTGAGTTCTTTGACAGAGAATCAGCAATAGCAGACATCAACATGAGATTAACTTTCAAAGCACCACCACTCAGAAGTTAACCCATGTAAAGAAACACTGAAGAGTAAAACAAACTAACAAGACTGAAAGTAGAGAGCCAAAGATACCATTCCAAAATAAAGACAATTACAAAGTAAATAGAGAGAACAGTAAAGGTACGAAACATTTGACTGGAGAGGGAGCCAAGTAGATTTCAGAGAGAGCTGAATGTTTTAAACTTGGGAGGAAAATAATAAATATCATGGTAACTTCAAAGAAATTGGAAAAACTGCATCAAGAGGAAAATCACAAAGATCTAGTAAACAGCAAAATGTGAGCAAAGAAAAAAATGACAAAAAAGCTCACACACACACGGAACTCAACACAGAAAATTATGAAGAACAAAGAAGTGAACATAAGCACAAAAAACACCCAGCGAAATGACAGCAGTAAACTCATATCTATCAATAACAACACTGAATGTGGACAAAACAAAACACTGAATGTGAATGGATTAAATGCACCAGAACCAACCGTTGATCGTAAGACAACGCTACGAAGGACTGTTCTCCAGTAAATTTGAAAATTGATCATGCCATTAAACAGCCCCCTCCCTCCAAAAAAAAGCCTGGGACCAGGCAGGCTTTCTGGGAAATTCTAACAGCCAGAGAAGCGTTGACATCAATTTGACTAAAACTATGCCAAAATAGTAAAAAGGACGAAAGGACAACAAAGAGCTGAGCTCATTTTATGACGTGACTATAACCTTCCTCCCAAGCCAGGCCAAGATGTTTCCAGAGTAGAGAATTATAAACTACTATCTCTTAGGAATCATGCATGCAAAAATCCTTAACAAAATCCTCGCCAATAGAATCCAACAAAATGCTATTTATTTACTTGTTTCTTCAGCTTATTGTTTTTAAAATCATTTTATTGGGAGCTCTTACAGACATCATAATGCTTCATAGTTCAGTCACATCAAGCAGTATTGTACAATTGCTACCACAATCAGTTTCAAAACTCTTTTGCTCACCCTCCCAGAACAATCTCTGAAGACAAAATGGGTGCATAAGCAAATGTGGTGAAGACAGTGGATGGTGCCCGGCTACCAAAAGATATAGTGTTTGGGGTCTTAAAGTCTTGAAGTTAAATAAGCGACCATCTAGTAGAGAAACAACAAGTCCACATGGAAGAAGCACACCATCCTGTCTGTGCAATCATGAGGTGTCAATGGGATCTGGTAACGGGCATCAGAAGACCCAAAGCAAGCAAACAAACAAAACCATATTGTTGAGAATGAGATCGTCAGAAGCAGAGGCCCCAAACCCATCTGCAGACAATGGGCATTCCCTCACAGAAGGGTCTAAAGGAAGGGATGAGTCAACCAGGGAGCAGTATAGTACTGATGAAAGACACAACATTCCTCTATTCCTTGAGACTTCCTCACTCCCCACTATCATGAGCTCAGTCCTGCCTTTCACTGTGATTTAGACTAGAGTATGTACACAGGTACAGATAATAGCTAAGAACCCAGGATGCATGGAATCCAGGTATAAGAATGGGAGTAATGATATCAGGAGGGCAGGGGGAAAGTGAGGAGATGAGGGAAGGAAGGGGGAACTAGTTGCAATGATTGACACATAACCCCCCCCACTAGGAGGATGAACAACAGAAACCATGAAAATAATAATAATTTATAATTTATGAAGGCATCATGACAGTGGGAGCAGGGGAGAGAGGGAAAAAAGAGGAGCTGATACCAAGGGTAAAATAGAAAGTAAATGTTTAAGAAATAATGTCAACATATGTACAAATATGCTTGATATCATTAATGTATAGATTGTTTTAATAGCTTTAAGAGCCCCCAAGAAAATGATCTTTTAATAAAACAAATATTAATAAGACACTATGTACATCAAAAGACTTCACCAAAGGAGTAAAAGAGAACTCACAAGCTAGGGAAAAATCTTTGGCAATGACAAGGAAATAATTTCTAAATACTACAGAAAACCTCGACAAGAAAAAGAAAGACAATCCAATTAAAAATGGGCAGAGGCGGCTATCAAAAGAGATAGTGTCTGGGGTCTTAAAGGCTTGAAGGTGAACAAGTGGCCATCTAGCTCAGAAGCAACAAAGCCCTCATGGAAGAAGCACACCAACCTGTGTGATCACAAGGTGCCAAAGGGATCAGGTATAAGTCATCATCATAAAAAAAAAAAATCTTAACATAGTGAATGAAGGGGGAAGTGCAGAGTGGAGACCCAAAGCCCATTTGTGGGCCACTGGAGATCCCCTCACAGAAGGGTCTAGGGTAGGAGATGAGTCAGTCAGGGTGCGATGTAGCACCGATGAAGAATACAGCTTTCCCCCAGATCCTAAATGCTTCCTCCCCGCCAACTACCATGATCCAAATTCTACCTTGCAAGTCTGGATAGAGCAGAGGTTGTATACTGGTGCATATGGGAGCTGGAGGCACAGGGAATCCAGGGTGGATGATACCTTCAGGACCAGGGGTGTGAGGGGCGATACTGGGAGAGTAGAGGGTGAGTGGGTTGGAAAGGGGGAACCGATTACAAGGATCTATATGTGACCTCCTCGCTGGGGGTCGGACAACAGAAAAGGGGGTGAAGGGAGACGTCAGACAGGGCAAGATATGACAAAATGATAATCTATAAATTATCAAGGGCTCATGAGGGAGGGGGGAGCGGGGAGGGAGGAGGAAAAAAAAGAGGACCTGATGCAAAGGGCTTAAGTGGAGAGCAAATGCTTTGAAAATGATTAGGGCAAAGAATGTATGGATGTGCTTTATACAATTGATGTATGTATATGTATGGATTGTGATAAGAGTTGTATGAGCCCATAATAAAATGTTTTAAAAATGGGCAGAGGAAAGGGGCAGACTGAGACATTCAAGGGCCAACAAACATATGAAGAAATGTGCACAATCACGAGCCTTCGGAGAGATGCAAGTCAAAGCAACGATAAGAAATCACCTCACCCCAGCAGAGATAGTGAAGATAAAAACAAACAGAAAATAACCAATGTTGTAGACTGCAGGGGTCCTCAAACTTTTTTTTAACAGGGGGCCAGTTCACTGTCCCTCAGACCCGTTGGAGGGCCGGACTATAGTTAAAAAAACAAACAACCAACTATGAACAAATTCCTATGCACACTGCACATATCTCTCATTTTGAAGTAAAAAAAAGCAACGGGGCAAAAACACCCAGCAGGCTGGATAAATGTTCTCTGTGGGCTGCATGTGGCCCGTGGGCCGTAGTTTGAGGACGCCTGCTTGAGAGCATGTGAAGAGATTGGAACTCTGATGGGAACTGCTGATAAGACTGTAAAAACAGTGCAACCACTGTGGAAAGTGGTATGGCACTCCCTGGAATAATTGCGAATAAAAATACCATCTGACCCACCAGTTGTGCTACTTGGTATATACCCTACAGAAATAAAGCACATACCACAAATGGATATATAAGCAGGTCCCCCCCCCCAAAAAAAAAAACACGGAAGAACCTCCACTGGTGGTGCTTTTGTAGCACCCATTTTCCCCTAGGTGAGCATGGACCTAGCTCTGCACTGAGTGGCTTCCCCTGGGAAGGTTTTCTCTGGTCACAGTGAGTTTTTTCGTAAAAGTAGTTTTCCTTGAACCTTGTTTTTGGAATGGTTGATTTAAGTGAACAGTGTGCAGCTGTGAAATTTCCCCAGTTTCTGCTGGGGAAAATGCGGCAGAAACAGTTTTGAACACAGCTTACAAGGACAGCACTATGGGAAAAACTCAAGTGTATGAGTGATTTTCTTGTTTCCCAAAAGGTGAAATGTCGATTGATGACAGACCTCATTCTGGATGTCCGTCAACTTCCTGAATGGAGGAAAACGTTGACAAATTCTGAGCACTCGTGCTTGAAGACCAATGATGGACCATTGAAGAGATGGAGATGGGGAAGTGATCTGGACTATTGTAATAGAAGATTTGGGAAATGAGAAGGGTCACTGAGAAATTTGTGCCTCAGGTTCTGACTGTCCAGGAAAAAGTGTTGAGTGGAAACATGCTATGCTTTGAAAGAACAGCTCCAAAGTGGCCCAGATTTCCACCCCCCCAAGATCATTACTAGGAAGGAGACATGGTGCTATTCTTATGAACCTGAAAGCAAACATCAATCAAGCCATTGGAAGACACCATCATCATCTCGCCCTCCCAAAAAACAAACTCAAAACAAGCTCTTTGAGTGAAATCAAATATCAAGAAGTTGCTCATTTGTTTGTTTGTTTTTGATGTGAGGGGGATAATGCATTTGGAGTTTGTTCCACCAGATCGGACTGTTAATCAAGCTTTCTATTTAGAGGTTCTGAAAAGATAGCATAACAGTGTGTAACAAAAAGACCTGATTAGTGGGATTGGTTTTGCACTCAGAACAATGCACCTGTGCACACAGCCATCTTAGTGTGACAGTTTTTGGCAAGAAACAGCATGCCCCTCTTTCCCCTTACTCACCTGACCTTGCTCCGTGTGACTTTCTTTTATTTCTGAGAATGAAGAGGGACATGGATGGACAGAGAGTTGATGACATAGTAGAGGTGAAGAAAAAAATGAAGGAGGTGCTATCAGCCATCCAGACAACATCCTTGTTACACATTGAACATAATTAAAGCATAGTGATTAGTCACAAAGCAATATGTAATTATATATTGTGAAATATTTATTTCTAACTACAAATAAATAAATTTTTCTTGAAGCATGGTGTAGCATGGGTAACAGTCCTTCATGTCAGGTACTCACATGTGGGTGTATCTGCATGTAGGCGGATTGCCTGGAGATGGTTAGAGGAAAAGGGTCTCATTTCCTAAGACCATCGGAAATATGTGGTTTCCGATCATCTTAGGTGACCCCCGTGAAAGGGTCGTTCTACTCTCAAAGGGGTCATGACCCACAGATTGAAAACTGCTGGTCTAATACAGCCATTCGGAGTTTCTGAAAATGTTTCCGGACTAGAGACAATAACTGATGCAATGGCTTATTGGTAACTGGGGGTGGGTGTGGGTGAGGGGAATTGAGGGACAGTCAATGAATGAAGGAGGGAGAAGGAGCATTAGAACCAACTGTGATAACGTATATACAACACTTTTTAAAGTGACTTAACTATAGAAGTGTATATGTGAATATTATATCAAGAAAACTAATAAACAAATTTGACCTGTGGTTACTGTGGGTGAAGGAAGAAGAGTTTTTTGCTTAGGGGCATAGAGTTGATTTTAATGGTGGTAGGATAGTTTGGAGAGAGATATCAATAATGGTTGTACAATATGAAGAGTATAATTAATTGTATTAAATGATACATGTAGAGGTGGTTGAATTGGACAATGATTTGTCCTTTACATTTTTGCCACAATTGAAAAAAAATTACACGAATAAAAATGAGCATAATGGAGAAGAAAATGTTCTAAAAAATACACACCAAAGTGTCCGAACTCAGTGTAGATTTTGTCACCCTGTTTAGTGAGTTTCAGGAACTGTGGTCAGATGATGAAATCAGCTTGTAGAAGACTTCAGTATGCTGTCTCAATCTCAGTGCCCAAGTCATCTTGAGATTAGGATCCTTGCTATCCGATTCGGCAGGAAGAGAAAGAGCATGCGCCAGAGACACCAGCTCCCCAGAAACCATTAGGGTGTTTATTAGGGAAGTCAATAGGTTACCAGACGTTAGGATTAACAAATACTAAGATTACAATCATTGGTCTCCTCAACCAGCAGCCACATCTCTCCTGTTGGTTCTCTGCTTCTCAGCCATGTGAGCCTATGGGCTTTGCCTCCATGGGTAGGGTGACAGCCCACCTATCACTATCTTTTACTGTTCTCTTGTGTCAGGCCAGTGCAGGAGGAGGTGCCACATGGTTTTGGTGCTGCTCTTCCGAGTCTGATGCATCTGGTCTAGGGGGCCTCTGCCACTTCAAAGATCTTTCTCCATCTTTGGATGCTTCTTGCATCATTCAATATTTTGCCCATAGAATCTTTCAAAAACTACAACTCAAGGTAGAATTTTTTTCTTGACTTCTTTCAGTTTAAGATATGCTGAGTGTCTCTTCCTTTTTGATTTTTATATTCTAAGGCTATACACATTTCATGATAATATTTTATGTTTCTCGAGCTGCCTTTTGAAATTTTCTCCTCAACATTTATTTCATCATCTTCCATTTTTAAAAAGCTATTCTACAATCAAAAGCAAGTTTCAGAGTCTCTTTTGACATCCATTTTCATCTTTTCCTTCCTTTATTCTTAATTTTGTTTTCTTCATGTCTGATATTTATGATGTCCTCCCACAGCTGGTCAAGTCTTCCATCATTAGTGTCCAAAGGATCAACTCTGTTCTTGAGATGATCTCTAAATCCAGGCGGGATATACTCAAAGATGTTTTTGGCTCCTGTGGACTTGTTCTAATTTTCTTCAGTTTCAACTTGAACTTACTTATGAGCAATTGATGGTCTGTTTCACAGTCAGCCTCTGGCCTGGTTGTAGTTGATGATATTGAGCTTCTCTATTGTCTCTTCCTACGGATGTAGTCAATTTGATTTCTTCTGGAGAAGTCCATGTGTATAATTGCCTTTTATGTTATTGAAAAGTTGTTTGTGATGCAGAAGTCATGGTTTCCCAAAATCCTATCAATGATATACCCAGCTTCTTTTTTTTATCACCAAAGTTATATTTTCCAACTACTGTCTGTTCAATTTTGTTTCCAGCATTTGCATTCTAATCACCAGTAATTATCAATGCTTTTTATTTTTAAAAAATCATTTTATTGGGGGCTCGTACAACTTATCACAATCCATACATCCCACTCATTGTGTCAAGCACATTTGTACATTTGTTGCCATAAATCATTCTCAACACATTTGCTTTCTACTTGAGCTCTTGTATCAGCTCATTTTTTCCCTCCATCCCCCTACCCCCCTCATGAACCCTTGATCATTTATAAATTATTATTTTGTCATGTTTTACACTACACAACGTTTCCCTTCATCCACTTGTCTATTGTCCACCCCAGGGAGGGGGTTATCTGTAGATCCTTGTCATCAGTTCCTCCTTTCTACCCCACCTTCCCTCCAACCATCTTGGTATTGCTACTATAACCACTGGTCCTGAAGGGTTCATCTGTCCTAGAGTCCCTGTGTTTTCAGTTCCTATCTGTTCCAGTGTACATCTTCTGGTCTAGCCGGATTTGTAAGGTAGAATTGGAATCATGATAGTGGGGGAAGGAAGCTTTTAAGAACTAGAGGAAAGTTGTATGTTTCATCATTGCTACACTGCACCCTGACTGGTTTGTCTCCTCCCCTATCAATACTTCTTGACTGTAAGCTTTATCAATTCCGTACTAAAAATGCTGGTAGAATTCTTCAATTTATTCATCACTAGCATTTGTGGTTGGTGCATAAATTTGAATAATAGCTATATTGCTGGATTTCCTTGCATGCAGATAGATATGATCCTATCACAGGACTACCTTAAACTTCAAGATAGGTCTTTAGAAGTTCTTTTGGATGGTGAATACAACACTATCCTCTTGAATCTCTTATTTCTGGCATAGTATATCATATGACTGCCTTATTTAATATGGTCAACACCAGTCCATTTCAAATTACTGATGCCTACAATGTGGATCGTTATGAATTCCATTTCATCTTGACAACTTCCAATTTTCCTAGATTCATAGTATATATGTTTCATATTATAATTATCATTAGACATTTACAGTTGTTTCTTCTCATTTTGAGTTGTGTCACATCAACAAATGAAGGTCCTGTAGGCTTTACTACATCTGTGGCAGTATGGGCCACTCTCCTGTGAGAAGGTAGTTTTCCCTCACTTATATTTTCAACAATCATTTTATTGGGGGTTCATACAGCTTCCTCAATTATGTTTTAAGTGCCTCTGACCTGAGGTGCTCATCTTCATCGTCAGACTATGATAATGTTTCCATGCTGTCCATACGATTTTCAGGGATAATTCCTCTGAAGTAGACAGCCTGTTCCTTCTTTGTCGTCTGTTATTACTCTATAAGCTCTGCTGAAACTAGTTCGCAGTGAGTGACCCTGCTGGTGTTTGGGATACCAGTGACATAGCTTCCAACATACAAGCCACCATAGTAGGACAGTATAGCAAACTGACAAACAAGTCGGCGGTAATATGTCTTGCCAAATTACTGAGAAACTGGTTCAGTCACGTTGGCATACAACCTTAACTCTCACAGTGGTTGTCGTCCGAATTTCTTGGCATAAACCAGCGAGTGCTTCCAGCATTGCATCCGTTGGTTGAAAGATCTCAGTTGGTACCCCGTTAGTTCCTAGATACTTGTTTTTTCCCTAATGCCTTCAGCTTCTTCCTTTGATACCATCGACAGGCGCTGTGACCTTGGGAGGTGTTAGCTGTTTGTTGCTGGATTTGGGCAAGGGAACTTGTTTGGTTACTGAGATATTAGCAAGTCTGGTGCAAACAAGTTTGATAAACCTTTACTCATTGGGGCTTGCTTCCTCTTGGAAGCTAGTAACCATCCAATAAAGAACCCTGAGCTAGATCACAAATGTAAAGGGACTATGGTGTGTGGAGAAGAGAGGCTGTTGAGGACATGAAGTCAGCTTCTAGCTGATTGTAATGATTACATGAGTAACCTCAGCTTACACCTTGTGGTGTAGAAGCACTGCTTAGTCAACATACACAAGTGTAAGATTTAATAGACCATCCTTAGTTTAAACCGTAAGGGCCCAGATAGTATAGGGAGTTGCATGTTGGGTTATGAGCACAAAGTCAGCAGTTTGAAATCACCAGCTGCTCTGTGAGATGAAAGATGAGGTTTCTTACTTAGGTAAGAATTTATAATCTCAGAACCCCACAGGGTAACTTCTCACTCTGCCCTATAGGGTCACTATGAGTTGTAGATCAACTTGATGGCACTGATTAGTTTGTTTGATTTTTAAAAAAAACCAGTAATCATTCTTGGGTAGTGCAATGGTAATGTGCTCTATTGCTAACAGAAAGATTGGCAATTCAGATTCACACAGCAGTAGAATGCCCTGGGGTTCTACTTTGCCGAAAATCAGCCATTGAATACCCTATGGAGCAGTTTTATTCTGACATTAGTGGGATCACTATGAGTCAAACTCCGTGGCAACTAGTTTTTATTTCAAGACACAACAGGTAATTGAAAGAGGTCATGTATTCGAATTCCTTTGGTTTACTAACAAACGTCCTGGCAAAGGGCCCAGGTGATGTTCATACAGCAAGTTGGCGGCAATAACTTTCTAACTCTGTGATCTTTCTTCCTATTGATGGTTTTTCAATTCTCTTGGTGGAGAACACCAAATAAGGACTACGAAACGTCAAAACCTGCCTACAGGGACCTACCCTGTGTTTGATTTGCATATACATGCATACATGTTAATAAGTTGATCCTTGGAAAGATTCCTAGGTCATGCAATTCCTTCACTTTACAGATGCATAAAATGCAAATGCACTTAAGGGAAAAGTCTCTGGTATATGGACACTGGTCTGGTGCAATCAGCCAGGCATTACATTCTGAGACCCTCCGCTAGGCCTTGTGTTCTCCTGTTGAACACAAACAATTTCACACAACAAACTTTAGACAAAGTCATTCTGTGACCCTGGTAAATCAAGACAAAAAAATAAGGTAACTCTACAGTCATATGTGAAGATAGATAAAAGACAAACATTTTTTAAACCACAAAAATGACTAATGCTGGGGAAAGGAAATGACCAATTATAGCTTTAGCCTTCCCTCCTTCCAGATAAGTTTTACTGGGATGCCTAATCATAGAATTGGATGCCTGGTGGTGCTGTCAGGTGAGCGCTGGGCTGCTAAACGAAGGTCAGCAGTTCAAACAAAGCAGCATTTCTGAAGGAGGAAGATGAGACAGGCAGTTTCTGTAGACCTACAGTCTCAGAAACTCTATGTGGGGTGACTATGAGTTGGGATCGACTTGCTGTGCGTTAATTATTGAATTGCCCTCGGTTCCTTACAGCAACCAGTCTAGGTTCCAAATCAGCTAGTTAACCAATCAGCTAGCCAAATTCTTACTGAAATACATGGTTTCTTACAGTGTGCAGTCTCTTGCTGACAAACCCAACCCACTGGTTTGATTCAGACTCTTTCTTCCTGCCAGGAGTAGTAAACACAACCTGATCAACTCAAGAGTGTGCTCCTGATGGTCTGCGTTTAGAGGGCACTGACGCGCTTGATCAACTTCACTAGATTTCCAGTTGTGTGAGTGTGTTTAGTACTTATCACTCGTTTCGATGTTGCCTGTCATCTTCAGAGTGCATGCATTCCCAGTGCCGGGCAGAGGCTGGATGCTTAACAAATATTTCGGGGACGATGAATGATTAAGAGGGGCTCCATAAGCCCAGGTTCCCTTTCATCTCTCAGCTCTTCCCAGTTCAACCTGCATATCCACAGAACCACAGCACATCCCATCAATTTCTTCTACTCCAACTAAATCAACAAATCCCTTGCTCCTGGCTGCCTACCCTCTCACAGCCTCCTTCCTTGCCCGAGCTTCTCTTGCAAACTGGTCCCTTCCCATACCCAAGTCTCACGACCATGTCTTCCTAACGCATCCTAGAACCAACATCTGCTTCCACCACCAAGCAATGCATGGACCCGCTGCACAGCAGCCATTGATTGCGCATGTGCGGAAACAGGCCGCATACAAATCTCTGACAAGTGAGGAGTTGCCTCGGAGTTTCCGTCCAGGTCCGGACTGCCTAGGGCTGTCAGGAAGTCGGGAACAACTAACCGGAAGAGGAGCCCTTGCGCAGGGACTTCTGGGACATGTAGTGGTGGCGCTCCCGAGGCCCTCCCCTGAGCGACACCGTTAATAGTCAGGTCTGTACTTTCCACCTTCGCAGTCCAGTGCTGCTTTCGGCCCCGAGTTAAGCGTCAAGCTCGCTGGAGAGATTCATTTGGCGTCGGCGACCGGTTCCCACAACGCTCTGCGGGGCCGCAGCGCCTGCTGGGAGTTATAGTCCTTGCTCGGCGTCCTGCGTTCGCCGAGGGGGAGGGCGGAGCTGCCGGCGGCCCGGGCGGGCTGGCAGCGAGAGTGGGTGCGATAGCCGCCGCCGCCGCCGTCGCCTCCTCCGCCGGGGCCGATCGCTGCTGCGCGGGGAGAGCGAGGCGGGGCCGCCGGGGCCGCCATGGAGCCCGACTCGGTAATTGAGGACAAGACCATCGAGCTCATGGTGAGTGCGGCCCGTTGGACCGTCCGTTCGGCCTGCCCTCCTTCCCGTCGGGCGCGAGGCCGTCCCCCGCCCGTCCCCACCGCCTCGGCCGGGACCTGGGCCTCCCGCCCTCTCTGGCCTCGGGCCGGGCGCGGTTCCTCGGGATCCTTGGAGATCGAAGGCCGCCGCTGGCCCGGCCCACTCGGTTCCCCGCAGCGCTCCCCTCGCCCGCCCCATCCCGACTCCGGGCCCAGCGCGGCGACGACCCTCGCTCGTTTAGGCTCCAGCCTGAGCGCCCCCCCTTGCTCGAGCATCGCTTTCTCCTCTTGGAAGCCCATTCCCACCTCAGTGTGTTTGGCCCGGGCCCGCACCGCGCTTCAAGCCCCGCTCCGGCCGAGGGAGGCGGTAGCGGGAGGGGTCCGGGGGAGACGGCCGGGACCGCCGTGGCCTTGCACCCCAGAAGGGGGCTTCGCACCCGCTGCCCGACACCGGGCTGTGTAGGTGCGCGGATAGGCCTCGCGGGGTTGGGGGGTGAGGAGCTCTGGGGGTGAGGCTGCGACGGATCGGCCGGCGGCTCCTTTCCCGGGCCCCTGCGGTGTCCGGCTTCTCGGACAAAGGGTTTCCTTCCCGGCGGAGAGGGATGTTTGCATAGCCAGGCCCCAGGTACTCTGGATTCCATCCCCCAGCAAAGGGAGACCGTAACTTCACGTTTTCCAGGGCTGCTTTGTGAAATGGGAGGAGGGGCACCCTTATCACGGTCGCCAGTTCTTTCTTCTTTGAAAAAAAAAAAGGGGGGGGGGAGAAGAGAGAATCCTTGGCCCTGGGGAAGTGACCACTCTTGTATTGGAAGCCTTGGTCAGCCAGGCCAGACTGTGAGACTCGTGGATACCCCCATCCCCCTTCCGCCTTAGGATCTGAAGCCCCGAAGGGGCTTTTAGAAACGGGAATAGGAGAAAGTAGAAGTGAGGAATATGCTAATCGGTAGAGGACTTGGTGGAAGAAATAAAACATGGCAGGTATAACCTACCAATTCGAGCCTTAGGAAAAATCAAACCGGGTTCTGGAGAGTTGGGGGAGAAAGTATGTGCTTTAGAAGACAGACAAGCCCAGTGTTTCTTCCTGTGGAAACCTTGACAGTTTCTTTGTATCTCTCGGAACACCGCAACAACTGCTACCCCAGGGTCGAGGTTTGGGGGGGGGGGGAAGGGGGAAGGTGAAAGAATCGAAAACAGCAAAATGTTTTCCTAGCCAGATTTTCTCCAGCGTGGAAATGTGTATTGAGTCAGTGATTCCACTGGGTAGGGTCGGTGACATCAGAGCCACTTCCCCCATTTAATGCTATAAATAATAAATGGTGACACTGAAAGTCGGCTGGATAGGCGCATGGTTTCTGTGGATGTATCTGGGGAGTTGAGCTGCATGTTTTAAAAATGGAAGTACAGTAGCAGAAATACAGCAGCTTAAGATTTGCTGTCTTTGCATAATTCACAGAACTGGGCTTCCCCAGAATTCTTGAAAACTAGAGAAACACAACTCTGGTAGTGTCGTGTGTGTGTGTGTGTGTGTATGTGTGTGTGTGTTTTCAAAGGGATACTGTAATTGTGGATTTTAATTTTC